>NC_056729.1:1661735473-1661947973 GCF_019279795.1 Protopterus annectens
GAGGGATTTGGGCACCCAGATTGATAGCAGCCTGACTTTTGACCACCATGTTGCTTCCATTGTACAGAAGGCTTTCTACATGGCCCACTTCATAAGTAAGGGTATCTTATCCAGGGACAAGGAGGTCATAACATCCCTGTATTCTTCCCTTATAAGCATTGAGTACAACACCCCATTCAGCATGTACCTTGCAAAACACCTGTAGCAGCTGGAGAGACCACACAGGTTCCTCCCCATACACAGGCTAAAAGCCCTATACTCTGTTTCATACAGACTCCTCAGAAGTGACCTCTGTGTGGTATACAAGGCGATCTTGGACCCTGCCTTGATGAGACTGCTGCATATCCACATGTCAAGCTCCATTCGAGTAACCCACACACATGGCCTCAACCTGGTCTGTGACAACAATAGGACTTGCTGGCAGGAAAGATTTGTGTCCCAGAGACTCCCCCATCTATGGAATAGACTCCCTCTCCATGTCAAGCAGAACAGCTCTCTACCCCTTTTTAAGCACAATCTGGATAACTGGATGGGAAATAGAAAATACATCCCTGGGATCCACCCATGTCCCTGCTGGACAGGGGCATCAGGTGTTGATTTGTCTATGCATGGGCTAAACTCTTGGCTAGGCTTATAAGAGCCTCAGGGCCAATAGCCTAGTAACTTCCTATAATCATATGATCCTATGAATACAACCAAATTGCAAGCCAAGACAAATCTCACTGCACTTTCAATGATTTTACATTTTGTTCCAGGCTCTCTGTACCTGTTAAGGACCTATTCAAAAAACAAATAATTAAGGAACCTGACTATGAAATGTCTATATTGCTTATATTTTGTTTTTAAGTGAGATCTGTAAGACCGGGTGTTTTCCAAATATTCCAACTTCTAAAACTGTGTCTGCAGGTAATACACTTGCTTTTGATGCTGGAAGATCAGAAGACTGCAGGTTCTATTCCCCCACAGGTACATAAATGTGTTTCTCCATTACTGTCACTGCAGTGCAACAGAAGGTGCATTCCATTCCCAGGTGTACCATTCTTATAATGAAAAATTAAATCAAGGGCCCATCTACCTAATATAGTGGCAACTTAGATGGATACAAATGATCCTACAGCACTTATGAAGCTCCTTCTGAATTATCTGCAGCGAAACCCATGACTGCTGGTTCTGTATATGTTGCCAGGTTTCTGATCTTCTCCTGGTTTCTGTTACATCGGCCATGTATTTACTCATATGCCTTGTATTCTCAGTCTTTTTTTAGAGCTTCTTTGATCTGCCTTGCAAAGCCGACTGCTTTCAGTGAAATTCCCAGAAATGGTTTCAACATGGAAGAACACTGTAGTAAAGCACCATAGACTAACATAAATATTTCTCTAAATGTTATTCCTTTTTTATTCTTTCTTCTGTTTCCTTCTTTCTCTTCTCTTTATTCACTACAGTAAATGTAAACTCACTACCCCTTTCCCACTATTTAGGTCTCTGTCAGCTAGCCTATAATAAAATCCTCTACAAAAGCTACTGTCTTTTAACTCTCTTGCTCTCTTTGATGACATCTACATTCCTCTCTATTTATTCAGAATTCAGAATTATTAGCATAAAATCCACTCTGGAAAAAAAAAAGAAAAGAAAAAAAAATCATTATCCTTAGTAAGCAAAGCATCCCGCAAATGGAATTAGTTTTAGAAAGCCCCTGTTGTATTATATAGTGTTGCCCCAATATACTCCCCTACCCTACTCCGAATTTCCACCCACCACAAACCAGTTCTACCTGTACTTTCTATAATGTTGGTTTCAACACAATTTCTACTTCCACTTCTTCAACTGACCCATCCAATTACAACCACTCTGCTCTATGCCTCCCTATAATTCAGCAACCTTAAATGCTCTCAATCCTTAAAGTTTGAGCAGCGTTATTATAAAATCACCAAGTTTGCCACAAATTAGCCATACAGGGCTCACCACTGTAATGCATTAAAACAACTGCAATGATTACAACTAACTCATAAACCGACACTTACACAATTATTAACAACCTTAAGCTATTACACTCACTAGAAAAAAAACTTACATCCCCTCATACTACGCTGCACTTTTCTTCTAACATTACTGTATGCTCAACAGAAAAGGCTCTGTTTACTATATCCAAATCTAAGAATGCTGCAGATGGAGCTCCATATTTAAAATGCATCTCAAATAAAAAATATGGAATAGCCTACATCACCAACTTAGGCAAACCAAAATCCCAGCTTCCTTTAAGTTAAAAGTAAAAATATCCAATGCAAACCTGGCTTTGCTCTTAGAGATCACCTAGATAATGAATCCACCATGCTCATTCTCACACCCCTACAGCCAATCCAAAGTAAACTCTAACATTTTACCATAAATGTAAACGCACAGGAACTCTAGCACTGTGAATCTTATTTTCATTCCTTTAAACATAAGTAAATATGCACTCTAACAACATTATTCTTTTACTTTTTTTACTTTTCTCCTACATCTCTCCTTTGCTGTAACCCAAATTCATAAAACTCATCCAATGGGTATCATTTTATTTCCTTCTCTAAGCCTTCACTTATTAATTGTTGGTATAGACTCTGTTATTTAGTTTCATTAAACTGCTCTATCTTCTTGTTCAATGTGACCTACCTTTCCTTCCAAAAATAAAGAAATATAGATAAGTAAATAAGTAAAAATATTAAACTTTGAAAAATACAGAAGCTGCTCCTTTCTTGACTAACACCGAAAAAAAACAGTCTCTATAGTTTCCCCTATTCCTTAATCTACTGTACACATTGTCATAAGTTCAGCACTTTATTATTATTTAATGGAATCACTTTATTCAATTGACTGAAATATTATATTGTCATTATACTCTCCACATGTATCCATATTGTGGAGCTTTTGACTTCAAGCTTCCAATGAAAAGGACTTCTGTTACCTAGATGGATTTTCCTGGTAAACAAATGCTAAATAAATTGGAAACATTTTCTACACTGTGTCACTCCATAATACAGCTACATCATCTGAAGGCTCCACCACATCCAAAAGATACAGAAAATGCAAGTCTTTTAGTCTACCAGATCTTGCCATGTGCATCTGTCTGGCAGCTGTCATATTGGATTAAGACGTTAAGCTCTTAATGAACTGTTTCCTTTGGCAAAGAGTTCAGGGTCTGGTTTCTTCTATCCCCATTTGTATACTGTGTGACTCGGAGAAAGTCACTTGATGAGACAGTGCTTCTGGGTTGCCACTGAAAAGTGGCATCTGTATTCAATGGGCATAGCCGGTTAGTAATGTATAAAATAAAAAAAAATATTTATTTGGATTTGTTAACCAGGATAGTCATGATCCTCAGGAACATTTATCAGACCCAGCCTGGAAGCATTTTTTGGCTAAGTGACTTGCTCAGAGTCATACTCATAGGTAAATGATGCATAAGGGAATCAAACCCTGAACCACAGAAAACCACACATTAACACCTCATACCCATAATCCTCTGCACTAAATACTCATCATTTGAGCTAAATGCTGGTAAACCACTTGTGGCAGTATACTCCAAAGAATTCCTTTAGCCATCGCATTTGCTTTCTCTTCAGGTAATGACTAATTTTTGGTGCCCTCTAGTAAAAAAAAAAAAAAAGAGTATGGGAAGTTTCTAACAGCCCTAGCCAGGTCTTCCTTTAGCTAGTACAAACACCACTTTGGTTTTCCCTGCGTACCTAGACAGTCAACAAAATGTAAATAAATAAAAATAAATTCTGCTTTGTAAGGTCATTGGTTATGCATCAATAAACTTCACAGCCTCAGTTTCCTTTCTCCTTCCTGTCCTCTGGCAGCCAACTTAAAGAGAGGTTATTTTGATGAGAATGCATCACAGTATTCATTTGATTGTATGTGTTATCTAACGTAAAGCCCTAATACATGCAGACCTTTCTCAGGTTCAAGTTAGGAGCATTGCTTGTTAGGTGAATTGCTCTGATTTATACAGTAAGCAAATGGATCATGAGGGAATCAAACATGGGAATACAAGAAGTAGTATGCCAACAGTTCATAACTTTAATCCTTTACACAAACCACCAGTGTCGTCTAGTTCAACTCCCAGCTTCTTATTCCACAAATACAGCTCTGCAACCTAAAAGAAATATGCTGCAGTTAGAGCTTTCCTCTTTATAAGACAGTCTGTTAGCTGATCCTGAAACCTTCACTAACATCCTTTAGAGAACAAGTATCCTGGAAACGTGTTTCAACATACCAAGATAGAATTTATAGAAGCCTGGAAAGTAGCCAACTCCTCCTTCCATTTTATACCAACAAAGGGCATTTTATGCTTTACTTTGTCAAACATGCTCAAAGAGCAAAATATACTTCAGGCTAAACTGATGACTAGATAACTCCATTGTCAAAGAAAAGCACTTCAAGACGTTTGTGTTGACATCCCATAAGCATTTCAATGCAAAACAGTTAAGTCTCAAAAACAGAACCAAAACAAGTTTATCTCAAGAGTAAGCAGAAGGAATGAATTCAGAACCTCATGTCTGATGCTTAATGCTGAGAATGCCTCCTCCCAATGTTGCTTACTCTGTCAAGACTCTGAACAACAACACACTAACAAACATATTCTGTGGTATCTTGTTCTGTGCTCATTTAATCTCCACAGAATTTACTAACATGATAAATTCAAAATCCTCTTCCATCTTGACAACCCCACTGCTTATGTGGAATCTTTCACCACCAAATACTATGCACAGGTAAATAGCTGCATAGATGCATCCATCCCTTCAGAAATGAATACAATGCCTACTTCAAACATAAACCCCTACAGTGGATTCCTAAAATAAACATGGTGTTTAATAAAAACAAAAAGCTCATTGCACACAAAATTGTTATAACTCTCAAAATTCCAAAAATGCTTATGCTAAACTAAATAAGAAACCTTGACCTGGCTAAGGAATTTGATACAATACCCACCCTGGGCATTGTTGATAAAGTCAAGAGGTTAGATATAGCCCTTATATCACCCAGTGGATAGCCAGGTGTCTCACAGACACGACTCAGGAAGTTAAAACTGGTAAGTCCACCTCAACAAAGAAGCCATTCACAAGCAGAGTCCCTCAGGGATCTGCCCCGGGACTGATCCGTTTTGGCATTCACTTCTCTGAAGTCAAGGCTAATGTCAGTGGCCACTGGCTGACTAAATTTGCAGATGATTGCAAATTAGGAGACGATATAGAATTCCCTACTGATGCTAATGTTCTCCAGGAAGGGCTGACACAAATAACTTGTGTCACAGCCATGGACTAAAACTAAATGCCAAGGAATACATAATATTATCCATTGGAAAGTCATCCACCCCCTGGTAACTATCATATTGACAACACACCCCTAAAAGTCAACCCAGAGTCATGGACTTGGGGACACATATAATGAATAATATAGCCTTTGACCATCATGTGTCTACAGTAGTGAGGAAATCATTCTATGTTGTGCAACTTATAAACAAAGATATAGCATCTAGGTTGAAGGACGTCATTGTTCCACTATATTCAGCATTCATCCGACCTGTCATTGAGTACGATGCCCCCCTTTGTATGTACCTAACCAGGAACATCAAAGAACTGGAATATCCACAGAGTTTCCTCTCGAAAATAATCCACATGCAAACTACCTCAAAGCCCTATCCCCATATTATGTCTCCTATAAGCTGCTGAGGGGAGATCTAGGAGTGGCATACAAGACATTGTTGGACCCCACCCTCTTGGACCTTCTGCATATCCTCTTAATAAACAGCACCATACTAAAAACTTAAACCTTGCCTATGATATAAATAGGACCTGCTGCAGAGACAGGTATGTATCCCAGAGACTACCCCATCTCTGGAACAGGCTCCCCATCCATGTGAGGCGGAGTTCTTCTCTAACTCAGTTCAAGTGTAACTTCAAGAGTTGGATGGGAAACAGAAAATTCATCCCTGGTTTGGCACCTATGTCTCTTATGGACACAGGCAACCTGTAAATGGTTAATCTCCCAGGCCCCTGCTTGTAAATGTTTAATCTCCCAAGTCACTGCATACACTTATCAAGGGTACCACAACTTGTCAGGGATTTGGGGTGTAGGGCTAGGCTTAAAAAGGCCCTTATGGTCATTAGCCTAGTAAAACCTATGAACCCATGAACCTATCAGTTATGATTGAGAGTATTTCCTGAGGCATGTCAGGGGGGAAGAGATGGATCTAGTAGGAGCTAAATTTGTTGACCAGTATATTTGGTTTATCTTCTGGATCAGTATAGGAGGCTCCATTTGCAATGCGTTTGGCACTTTAATTATTTATTGACATTTGATTGCCATAAAAGTCTGACCAAGTAGAAGCCCTTTTTCAGCAGAGGCCTGGGGAGAAAAGCTCAGAATTATTACAAAACATTTTAAGAACTGTAATTTTACAATCTTTAAAAATAAAACAAAAACATCTGTAATTTAAATAATTATAACAAACTAGACCTAGCTGCGGTGGTGGTGCTGCGGTAGCGTTGTCGCCTCACAGTTAGACGTTGCCCATTCGATTCTCAGTTAGAGCATCTTCTGTGTGGTGACATGCATGAACGGGCATTCCTTCGTTGAAGGTTGTGCGTTAGGCCCGGCAAGCCAGCACATAAAAACTCTACTGCCAATCATTAGCGGACCGGAGTTCCGCTGTGGTGACCCCTAACCGGGAAAAGCTGAAAGACACGAACAAATAACAAACTAGACCTAATATAAACATCGGCAAAGAACTGATACAAATTATACACAATCATTTAATATTTAAAGACATTTTGGACAGTTTATAGAGAAATTAAATATAAGTTAGTCTAATACAAACAGGAATTGCAATATGACATGAGGGAAAAACAGGCTTATGGTATGTTTAGAGAGAAAGTCAGGGAAGAGAATTTGATAGCAGTGTAAAAGTAAGTGAAGAAGGGAGACTAAGAAGGTATAAGAAATGAAAAGGTACTTGTTCACATTTAGGGATATATAAAAAGAGAAAAAAGAGTGCACCATTAGCTGAAATTTAAACTTGTCAGCAAGTAAATCCAAATAACAACCTGTTTAGATGAAACTTCATTTATTGCAAACGACAGGAGCTGCAGCAAGTGATAAAAGTAAGCGCTTTCGCGTTGACACCCAACGCTTCTTCAGACATAAAGAATTACTGAATCTGGCTCCTTTTAAGCATCCATTAACATGATGTCATAATTAACTTAAAGAGACAGATGTCTCCAAAGTAATGGAGCTGAAAAAATACTGTTGCTAAAATACATCATAACTTGAAATCATTAAAAACATTATAAAAAATCTTAATAAATTTTAATATAAATAGACATACATACAAAAATAAAATTAAAATAATATGATAAAATAAACCACAAACAACTCTAATGTTTCAATGGTCTGGAAGCTAAGAAAGGCTTAATAGAAAGCCTTTCATTAAGTCCAAATTTATGTGCTTGTAATTTTACAATCCACTTGCCCTCTTTTTCTTCCACTCTGTCTTTAACGTTACCCAGTCTGTTATCTGTCTTTACCAATTCAAGAACCTGAAATTTGAAAGTATGGTTATCACCAACATCAACAACATGTTTTGCAAGAGCATTTAAAACATTGCTCCTGGATATTGCATAGACATGTTCCCTGATTCGTTCTCTTAGAGATCTAGTGGTCATGCCCACATAAAACTTCATGCATGACTGGCATTCAGCTAGATAAACCAGATTCCTAGATTTACAACTTGCATGGTGTTTAAAAATATAATTTCTATGTGTAACAGGGTGTGTGAACTTGTGGGTATTGGCTATGTGCCTGCATTGATTGCAGGATGAACAAGCAAAAGTGCCATGCCGTGTATTGGTACTGTCGTTAGCATGAACTTTATCATAACAAAGTAACCTGTTCAATGACAGCATGTTTTTATATGCTACTCTAGGTGTGTTGTCTACTAGGGATCTGATGTTGTCATCAATCATGAGAAGGTTCCAATGTCTATGAAAAATTTCCAGAACGTGCTTGTTTTTAGGGATATAGTTTATCTTGGTTTTGAGCAAGAACAGAGCCAGATTTTAGCTAGGAAGTCTTTGAATGTGGACTTGAAAGATGGGAGGGAGGGAGGGTATAGACTGATTGTTGCGTACTGCCTTTGATGTTGTGGATATAGCTGAATAATGCCTTGAGATTGTCTTTGATAGGAGGCTATTTTTACATCAAATTTGGCTTTGGTAGACTTGATTAGCCCCCTGAGTTGCTTGGTAAGACTGATGAGGACGTTTTACCATGCTGGATATTACACTTCTAAATTTTTAAAATAATCTCAGCAGTGAACTACAGGCAGAAATTACATTCAATAAACAAAAACTATACACATATAGTGAAAATCATGAAATTTATTGAATAAGCGCTTTCATCCTTAAAATTGTACTGGACTTCCTTAGTATCTGAGGAAGTCCAGCATAATTTTAAAGACAGAAGTGCTTATGCAATAAATTTCAGGTTGTAAGTATATGGGCATCTTCAGTTTTTGTTTTTTTGACTTCCTAATTTCTGTCATGATTTTCTCCCTTTTGCTATAAAACCTATAGATGTTGGGATACCTATATGGTGGCTTGTTATTTTGAGAATGTCCTGTGCTTATTCCAAGTAGGTACAGCCATCTCTATGTAGGTGTCTATATGATTGTACAGGGTTTTTGGGAATAATTCCACTTAGTTAAGAGTGTTTCAGGATTTTTGGGGGTGGCTTGAAATTTTGCTAGTATGTCAGTTAATAATTTGTCTTAGAATAATTCCTAAATGTTCCAAGGTTAGGTGGGGTCCCAGGTTTTACTTTTATTTCAAAGGAAACAGCATTATGGTCTGACCTGACCAGAGTGATTACAATAGGGAAAATATGCAATGTTCTCCCATATTTGTGAGTACCAGATCAATGACGTTAGCATCCCTAGTGGGCATACAGACTATCTGTTTTTTGGTGTTTGTTTTCACAAAATCCAGGAATCTTTGGGCCTGCATGTATGGGCTAGTGTATGATTCCCAGTTTATAGTGGGGTAGTTAAAATTTTGCAGAAATAAGGTGCTTTTTTGAATGGTGAGTGTCTCCAGTGCATTTAAGTATGGGTTCTGAGTTTCCTTACTAGGGGGCCTATAGCTTGCAAGAATATGATATGAGTCTTTTCTGTAAGGCAAGTTGCCTTTATCTGTCATCAAAGTGCATGTTTCAAAAATTATATGACATTTGATATTGGTCCCAAGTGAAGCAATATTTCTCCTACTTGGCAAGTCAGTGCATTTGATACCATATCATTAGGAAGTTACTACCTTTAAGTACATGAGAATATGTTTTGACACCCCCCTCCCCAATACCACCACTGTCATATACCTTAACATAAATGATCTTTTAACAAAACCAAAATAAGCAATCACAGTTATCAAAATGTTCTTTGCAACAAAGGACAGTGCTACCTGTATGAAGGGGTATTGCTATCCTTTACAGTTTGGTCTACCTGTCGTAGATACTTCACCCTGGCAACCAGCTCTTCCTGCCATCAGACATTGCACTATAGAACTGATAGCTTGTACTCTTCTCACCTTGTTTGGAATACTATTCCATAACTCTGTAATGTTTAGGTTTTCATCTCTGCCAGCTATAGCCAAACTTGCCAAAATAACTTTTCCTACAAATCTGTTATTCACTGATCAATACAGTTTAATTATCAGCCTACTCAAAACCCTTTCATGCCTCCACTTCTCTATGATATTCACTCTGTACCTGCAAGTAAACTGCGTTCCTCATCTGGGGCTTTCTGTGAGGGGGGATGGTTTGATTCATTCATCAGGATCATTGGAAGTTTTTTCTTTTTTCTCTCCCTCACCCAGCACACAGCCTATATTTATATTTACAGCTTCACTATCCAATACAACTTCTTAAAATATGCTTTATCTTCAAATCATTGACTTAAACACATTGTCTTATGATCCACTTTATCATGCAGTAAATTTAATTAATTAATTAATTAATTAATTAATTAAATAAAACAAATGCTGTAATAATAATAATAATAATAATAATAATAATAATATATACATCAGATTAAGTGTGCAGAACGGACTCAGGAATAATTACATGATTTCCCATACAGAATGAGGAAGGGGTTTCATGAGACATCCATTTGTTTTCCTTTAATTTTACTAGTTCCTCAGAAATGCAACAAAATATTCAGATGCCTTTATGATGACATCTGTAATAAGGTAACAAGTTCTTGAATAGTATAGCTAGTGGGTGTCTTGCTTTTTGTTCTTGTGTTTTTTTCTCTTTGTAGAGTTAGAATAAAATCTTTAAACTCTGCTAATTTCCAGACAGACTGTAAGATAGATGATGTTCAGATATCTAGCCAATGAAAGGGAACTTAGCAAAAGCAATCTTCTCAGCTGCAGATTTCTTACAGTAGCAGGAGACAAATTATTTATCAGTGCTGCAAAATGAGATGAAACAAAAACTTCATGTGAGTGTTTCTCTACAGAGTGTATCTGTATATGTGTGTGTGTGTGTGTGTGTGTGTGTGTGTGTGTGTGTGTGTGTGTGTGTGTGTGTGTGTGTGTGTGTATGTGTATGTGGGTGTGGGTGTGTGTGTGTATCTGTGTGTGTGCGTGTGTGTTTGCACGCGCGCGCGCGGTGTGTGTGTGTGTGTGTGCGCGCGTGTGTGTGCGCTCACACATGAGAGTGCTCGTGTGCATGCGTGTGCTTGTGTAGGCATTTTATATTTGACATTTCCCAATATTCAGAGATGACCACACTAGAAAAAGCATACATTTCCCCTGAGCTATAATAACCTGGTGTTATTTATATAATTTAGGGAAGCACTGACAATGCCCCATTAGTTTAGCCCATTCAAAAGCAGTGGAGAGCGACAAACCTCTTCTTTTTTGCTGAAAATAGTCTGCTTCCAACAAATACAAATTTTTATGGGAAAAATCAAAATGTGTGGCAATGTTGACCATGATAAAATGGCACACCATTCAATGAAATATATAGCTAACACCTACATCTCCAGTTCCTTCTTGAATTTATCACGTCTCCTCTGTGTAGAAACCTTGATCTTTACATATTGTGCTTTAGCCTTCCATTTATTTAAAGCCCTTTCTCTTTTCTCAAGCCCTCAGATATTTACTGAAGCCCGAGTTCTTTAAATCCAGGATCCGATGGCATAGAGCATTAGTACCTTTGCTCAGAACTGAACCCTCATCCCTGTTCTACCAAACGTGTCACAATACTTGTCTTCCCTGTCATCTTATTTGCCTCTCACCATTGCTACAGCTTATAATTCGTTGCTCTTTTTCCTGACAGTCTTCATCTAAGTCTGATATGTACTTTCCAAATGGAGCACAGTAGCAGTTTCCATGATTATTAATATTGTAGCATCTTTTTCTTCTCCTCCGTCTTCTGCTGGTGCGTGATGTCTTAAATATCAGGCTATCTCCCGTGTCTACTCTGGTGGTGCATTCACTTCCCAGCTGAGTTGTTTGTGATGAGTTTAAGTGCATTCATCACATCAGTCGTGAATTTATTTTTCTTTTTCACCGTTATGGCGTTATCAGTTCCACATTCCTGCCATTTTCCTTCGCTGCCACTACTGACCTTATGGCTATTGTGAATTTAGGTGAGAGAGATCTACGTGGGGCTTCTTAAACACTCAAGTTTTATTATCTAACAAATGTCAAATAAATAAATAAATAAAGCTATAACACAGAAAAAAGTTTGTAATAAATGTATGGGGTCCACTATGGTTTCAGGACTCCTTTCCCAAAAGTGCTGCTGTTCCCACCAATTCTCCTTACCTATCACCTATCCACATCTACCCCTCCAGATATTTTCCTCTGTCTTTGTCTTTATCTTGTCTGACTCCTACAGCTGCCCCATGATTTCTTCCCCATGATTGTCTTTATACCATCTGCCATGTTTTTGTCTCTTTGCCTATAAGTCCCTCTCATTTTCTAATTTCTTTGGTGTCTCCACATGCCCTCTTTCCACTGCAGCTCTTTCTTCTATGTGGTACCCTGTCACTATTCATAGATGGGCTTCTTTCATCCCTGTAGCCCCTATCACCTGATCTAGACATGCAGACAGTCCTCTCAACCATCACACATCTGTCAGTGCAAAGTCCCAAACCACACAGGAAACTCACACCTCAAGTCCATAACCTTCTCCCTCCACTCAACGGTCTGGCATCTTGACAAGGAATTACACACCCATGGCTATCTGTCCTTGGAAGCAACCACTAGTAAAATATCTTGTTCCTAAAATACACTGTTGTTGTAGTTTGTCTTTCGGCTTTTTCCCAGTAAGGGGTCGCCACAGCGGAACTCCGGTCCGCCAATGATTGGCAGTAGATTTTTTCAAAATGCCAAGGTGCCTTCGATGAAGTCTGCCTTTCGAACACTACCCAACCACGGGGAGGACATGCAGACTCCACTCCCAAGCCAAACCGAGAATCGAACGGGAGAACCTCTTGCTGTGAGGTAACAACGCTACCGCCGTACCACCGCAGCATCCTAAATAAAAACAATTAAATACTTCATGTAGCATTCATTCTAATGCTTATTATAAAATGTTTATTTTAAATACATTCATATTGCAATACATCTGGATTTATATTCTTGATTTCTGCCTCGGACATATAATACAGGTTGTAACTTACATACGATGTCCACTTTAAAACACAGATGTCTCTGTTATATTAGAGGACTGTAGTGCAGGGTGTGCTCTGGGCATATAATAAGTAATTTACTACACAGCAAAATAAATAAAAATAGTTATTCTATACAGCTATTATTTGCACCATAGTTACAAAAATCTTTATGCAACTTAACTAATATAGGGCTTCTATCTGAGTGTTATTTTAACTCAAGGAAAAGAGTTCAGTAATGCATAGCGACATATAAGCACGTGCTTCCACTCAATACATTTTATTTTGTTTTTAAAGAGACTACTTTGCTTAAACAATGATCTGAGACATTTAAATAAAATGTAGGAAACCTCACTTCATTAATACTGAAGGCAATGCAGACTGTTACAAAATATTTATTTTTGGAATCAAATTAAGGGTTCCAGATATTTGGAAATTCAATTTTCTCTTTGAAACAACACTAGTCATGACTCAAAATGCCTCAGTGCACATCTTTAAAAGCATTTGCAGGTATTTTGATTTAGTGACCCATTCTAAGTGCCCTCTGTCGATTGGGAGGAAGGTTTGCTCAAAGAGTTCATTGGAACCAGCTCACAATAGATCTTGGCTAGGATGAAAAGTTTACAAAAAGTTTTAGGAGATCATCAGAGCTCTTTTAAGGGAGAATAAACTGCCACTGCTGAGTCTGGGTTGAGTTAATCTGATTAAGTCAACCTCATCCATAGTCAGCTGAAAAGATGAGAAAAAGCCATGAATCAGGAAAAAAAGATCTTTTTTGTATTAGAGTCAGGCAGATTCAAACAAAACATATTGCAGTAGTTCATGCTTCCTCACAGATGGCAAAACGACAACAAATCTTTTGAAAAGCTTTGCAAACATAATTGATGCAAGTTTTCTGCAGGTATGGGAACAGATACTTAATGAGATTAAGAAAAAAAATTTTCAAAGAGTCCATGAAATACCTCAGGCTCTTGGTCTGGTTGTTGAGATGGTGCAAAGCTTTGAAGTCTGCATTTTCTGAATAAATAGCAAACACATTAAATTTAATTGAATTAGAAATAATGTGTAGAAAATGGCACACACAAACAAATGTTGTCTGCTCTAATGGCCATGAAAGTTTTATATATAAATGATTGCATTAAATCCAGACAGCATGCAAAGAAAGTGCAGACCTGAAGCTACGACACACTTTTAAAAGTCTTAGTGTCAAATAATAATTTGCTAAAAATTACACAATCTGTAAAATATCTGATAAGTAATAAACTGTTTAAAATTATCCTGACTTCAGGTCTTATCACATAAATGTGTTTTTTAAATATCTTAGTTTTCAGTTCATTCAGAGTTCAAATTCCGTACAACTGGAAACGTATTTTGTAATCTTCTAATTTCTTATAACTGGAAAATTATTTTGTAATTTATGTTCATAAAGAAGAAAAAATGCTTAATAAAGAAGATGGGCATACTTTCTAAATAACACCAGTCACAGATAAAAGGTTTTGTGTAGTTCATTTGATTTGTTTTAATAGTAACAGAACATTGTGCCAATAGTTTGTATAAAATGATAATTATTTAAGTGAACAAACTTTGTATCATTTACTGTAAAGTAATACAAATCTACACTTACTTGTAACATTTTCTAGTAGTCAAACAAAACAGAACTGGCAAAATTATATTTGAGATGCAGTTTAAATGAAAAGGCCAGGTTAAGTGACTTACACAGAAGCCCACAGAAGGCAGAGCTGGTGGGAGTCAAACTATAAATCTTTCAGATGCATTCATTTGCAGCACATTACTTTAAGCACTAAGTTGTACAAGCAGCTTACAGTAAGATAATCACACAGATGAACAGTGACTTAATAAATTGATATCTAGAAGTATTTATTTGTGTCAGCGATTTTTGCCAGTTTATTTCCTGTATAACATACTTTTCTGTTTTATCTGAAAGCATGTTTGTAAAATGGCATGGGCTTAATAATTTAATGTCTTGTATACTATGCCAAAAGGGTTGGAATTATTTTCAAATGTTATGTATCATTAGCTGCAATGTCATCTTCATTGTAGTTACAACTCAGACCCATGCATTCAACATGGAACTGCAGAGCAATTAATCCCATTACGGCTAATTACTGGTTTGCTTCTCTGCAGTTTCCTTAAAAGTGACACTATAAGTGTGACTGACTGAAAACAAAATATCCATAAATGAGAAACCCACAGCAATAAATGCTGTGCTTAATAAAATGTATCCCATTAAAGGGGAAAAAACAGAAGACAGAATAGCTAATTCAAACAAATGCACAACTTGAAAAATCAATAATTAATGTCAATAAATGTCACTACCCCAAACATTTTCAGCATGATGCCTTTATTTTGCATGTAATTGCTCTATGCACAATATAAACATGCTTTTTGTTTGCTCCTGTGGTCCTCTATTCTGCATCCAGCACTGTCAATATAGTCTTGAAGGAAGATGTCCCAAGCTCAAGTTTAGTACTGCTGAAAACACTTAAACAATGCATGCTTTCCTCATTTTCTATTTTCTCACCATTTACCCCTTAAGCTGCAGAACTTGCAATGCTATAGATATGTCACAAAAGTTAATACAAGTGAATCACTGATGTATATCTTGTACCTATGTTGTAAACAAATGCTGAATTGTGCTGCTGTAGCCTCCCCTGAAAAGTGATTGCTAGCAGAAGTTAACTTTCACTCCTTATGCAGTCAAATATAAAGTTAGAAGGAAATAAAATATTTTACATATTTATTATCAGATTATCTGCCTGATGAACAAAGGAGAAAAGCACTACTGTTGTTACAAGTAGAAATCGTTTGATATAAAATTTAAGATAATGTGAGTCAAAAGGTATATATCAATAGATATCAAGTTTAGTTGCTAGCAATATTCTTTAATGAGCTGCTTTGAGATAGGGTTGTCAGTTACTCTGATTACCAAAGTGGGATATTTCTTAATGAAACATTAGATTTTGCTTGTTTGATCTTAGCAGTCAATAAATGCATTCTTGCTTAATCTTGATTAGTTTACATGACCAAAATAAACAGTATTTTTGTAGAATGTTTCTTGTTGCTATTGTTTAACAGCCTACTAAAGTGTTCTGGATGCAAAATATTTCTATAATTTTAAGATAAAAATAAATACATTTTTTACATCCTAAAATGTGTGTGTGTGCATGTGTGAGTGTGTTTGCCTGTCTGTCTCTGTATAAGGGCATGCTCAGAGCTGTGTAGATGTGTGTGTGTGTGTGTGTGTGTGTGTGTGTGTGTGTGTGTGTGTGTGTGTGTATGTGTGTGTGTGTGTGTGTGTGCGTGTGTGTGTGCATATGTATTGACATGTAAGTGAGTCTCTGTCTGTACATAGGGGCATGCTTGGAGCTGTGGGTGTGTGCATGTGTGTTTATGTGTACATGTGTGAGTGAGTCTGTCGGTATATAAGGGTATGCTTGCAGCTGTGTGTGTGTGTGTGTGTGTGTGTGTGTGTGTGTGTGTGTGTGTGTGTGTGTGTGTGTGTGTGTGTGTGTGTGTGTCACAGAAACAAGACACAATCTTAAGATTTAATGTGAACATTTTAAGCAAGACAAACTAAGAATTTTATCCATAGCTCTCAACCTTCCATCTCCAAAATGAGGAACACTAGCCCTCATATTGTGGAACAAATGGGCAAAATCTGGAACCCATACTAATGGCTTACTAACAACTTCAACTCGGAAGGCCACAGGATGGTTAAAATATTCTAGTTTTACTTATAAGGAAGATATTTTAATGAATTAATATGATTAATTTTTATTTATCATGGATTTCACTTAAAAAAATTTCTAACACTGAATGTGTGACAGACTCTTTCAATGTGGAACTTTGAGAAACTTTGAAGAACATGAACTTTTTAAGACCCCAAATGAGGCACGTTCCTCGTAATAAGGTACACTTGAGAGATATGATTTTATCACAGACACCGCAGTGTGGAACTGAGACAGCAACCCACAAAATAGTATTATATCACAGACACTGCAGTGTAGGACTGGAACTGTCATCTACAGAGTTGTATTATATGAGGGAGAATGCAGTGCAGGACTGGGGCAGCCACTCTCAGGGTGACATTATATCACAGAGACTGCAGTGTAGGACTGAGATAGTCACCCTCAGGGTAGCATTATATCACAAAGACTGCAGTGTAGGACTGCGACCGCCACCCACAGTGTAGTATTATATCACAGAAACTGCAGTGTAGGACTGGGGCAGTCACCCTCAGGGTAGCATTAGATCACAGAGACTGCAATGTAGGATTGGGACAGCCACCCTCATGGTAGCATTATATAGGTTCATAGATTAGTACTAAGCTAACTGCCCTTGCGAGCCATTTTAAACCTAGCCAATTGTCCTTTGTGAGACTCAAACCCTGCACCTTGTGTTTGCAAGGCAAACACCTTAACCATTAGGCCACCCTCCCAACCCCCTATCACAGAGACTGCAGTGTAAGATTGGGGCAGTCACCCTCAGGGTAGAATTATATCACAGAGACTGCAGTGTTGGATTGGTACAGCCACCCTCAGGGTAGCATTATATCACAGAGACTGCAGTGTAGGACTGGGGCCACCACCCACAGTGTAGTATTATATCACAGAGACTGCAGTATAGGACTGGAATTGTCACCCACAGAGTAATATTATATTACAGACACTGCAGTGTAGGATTGGGACACCCCCCCCCCCACAGAGTAGTATTATATCCAAAAGAGTATTTATTTATTGACATTTGTTGGCTGCGAAAGTCCACTGGGTCAGAAACCCATTTTAAGTGGAGGCTCAGGGAGAAAAGCTTCACAATGAGTAAAATAACATGAGATTACAGAAGATAGGTAGTTATACAATTTTAGAAAGAAAGACTTTAAACTATGTATAAAAATATAGACAATAATTATCATATAATAGCAAACGTTTTTACAAATACTGTAGTACCTTCTATTTAACATAGAGGTGAAGGTAAAGACATTTTGTAGAAGAAAAAAAAAGAAATTATATTTAATTCAGTGTAAGTACATTGCATTAAAAACTGAGAAATATACTAGTACCCACTCACTATATATTTTTTTTCACCAGTGAATGAGTTAGGGAGAATTAGTAGGTGGATTGGCCATTAGTGATTGGCTATAGCTTTGGATAGGGGAGTAATAGGGATGAGATTATGGGGGTCTGGTATTAAGGGACCAGTAATAGGGAGAAGATTATGGGGGGTCTGGTATTAAGGGACCAGTAATAGGGAGAAGATTATGGGGTCTGGTATTAAGGGACCAGTAATAGAGAGAAGATTATGGGGGTCTGGTATTAAGGGACCAGTAATAGGGAAAAGATTATAGGGGTCTGGTATTAAGGGACTAGTAGTAGGGAGAAGATTATGGGGGTCTGTTATTAAGGGACCAGGGACATGAGGGTTGTTAAGATAGCAGATTTTTAGGGAGGATTTAAAGGCATTAAGGGAATCTAACAAAGTAATTGATGTTGGTAGAGCATTCCATAGTTTAGCTATGGAATAGGAGTATAGGCTGTCCTGCTCTTTTGTTTGGTTTTGATATAATCAGAAGTTGCTTATTTGTAGACCATAGATTTCTAGAGGGTTATAGGGTTGAAGGGTTGACAGTAGAGCAGGGCATTTCTCTGGGTTATATACTAGCTTGTGAGCCAGAGTTAGTTGGGTGTAACTGAGGTATTTGGAGAATTTTGATAGCTTGGTAATGATGGGTTCAGTGTTGCAAGCTGGAGGGAAATTTTGCAGTTTTGTAGGAACAGCATTGTAGTTTACTAAAGAGGGAGTAGTGAAGGTCTGTGAAGATGGGAGTACCGTAAAAGAGGGAGGGAAGTAGTAAGGACTTGGCCAGATTTGTGTGGGTCCATCCATGTACTTTTGATGCTTTTAAAGTTTATTAGTTTAAAGTGTGTTCTTTTTATAGAGTTAAGAATGTGTTGCTCATAGGAGAGTTTATCATCTATTGTTATACCAAGTAGTTTTACAGAATGAACAACTTGAATTTCCGTTTTATTTTGGGAGTAAATTTAAAAGTCTTGCGCGGTTCGTTTGGTGGAGAGAATAAGTAGTCTAGTTTGTTTTTTTTGTTTTTTTTTTTGGTATTTAGAAATAATTGAGTCATTAAGCCCGATTGCTATGGATTTGAATGTTTTTTCAGTTATTTTTAGGGGGTCTTGAAAGTTTTTGGAGGAGGGTATGATTATGGAGTCACCGCATATTGGACAAGTGCGGTCTGAGTGGACACTAGATGCAAATTGTTTATGAAAATATTAAAGAGCAAGGGTCTGAGGATGGACCCTTGGGATACTCCTATTTTATTTAGCAGATAGGAGGATTGTTTGCTCTGCCATTTCACTGATTGTTGTCTGTTGTGTAAATAGATAGCAAACTAGGACAGCATATGTAGGGAGCAGACTATTTCCGACAGTTGTTGAAGTAGTTCAGTATGTGACACTGTGTCGAATGCCTTGGATAAGTCCAGCAGGACTACTGAAGTTGTTAGATCTGCATCTAAAGCCTTGTTCACAGTGTATGCGAAGGAGAGAAGTGCAGCGGTGGTGCTATGGAACAGGTGAAAACCATGTTGTGTTGGGGCGAGGAGGTTGTTGTCTATGAAGTGGTTGAGTAGTTGACTATGTATACACTTTTCTAATATTTTGGAGAGAGGGGAAAGAATAGAGAGTGGTCTATAGTTAGTAAGGTCATTTGTATTACCGCCTTTATGGAGTGGAGTTATAATGGACTGTTTCCAGATTTGTGGGATGGTTCTTTTAGAGATGGATCAGTTTATTAAAATAATGGGGTAGGTTATTGCGTCAGCAGCAATTTTCAGGTATTCTGGGGGGAGGTTGCCAGTGGATAGGCAACAAGGTTTCAGTTTTTTAAAAGTTTTAGAATTAGAGAGGTGGGGATAGGTTTTAGGGAAACACTGTGGGTTTCTGGATTTGCTTTAGTGGTAGTTTCAAGGGATGCAAGATGATAGGAAGACGTTTGCATGGTTACTTGTCTGATGTTTGAATTATTGATGGTGTATGATTTGAGTTTGTAGGGGGTTCAGGAATTTGTTTAAGGATGGTATCAATAAAGTGGGAGTTGAAAGTGTGGGCTATATATTGTGGGCTCATGTCAGAGGATGGAGATGTGTAGGACTGGGACAGTCACCCACAAAGAGGTTTATATCCCAGAGACTGCAGTGTGGGATTGGGGCAGCCATCCCCAGAGTACTATTATATCCCAGAGACTGCAGTGTTGGATTGGGACAGCCACCCATGGAGTAGTTTTAAATCCCAGAGACTGTGGCATTGAACTGGGACAGCCACAAACAGAGTGGTCTTATATCCTAGAGACTGCAGTGTAAAAGTGGGAAAGCCACCCATAGAGTACTACTATGTCCCAGAGAATGTGGTGTAGGATTGGGACAGTTACCCACAGAGTACTATTTTGTCACAAAAATGGCAGTTTAGGATTGGAGCAGCCCACCCACAGAGTTATAGTATATCATATCACAGAAAGTGCAGTGGTTGATTGGGATACCCCCCACCACACACACACACACAGAGTAGCATTCTATCATAGACACTGCATTATAGGATTGGGACAGTCACCCCCAGAGTACTATTATATCCCAGAGACTGCAGAATAGGATTTGGCAGCCACCGACGGAGCAGTTTTATATCACAGACAATGCAGTGTAGGACGGGGACACTCATCCACAGGATAGTATTATATCCCATAGATTGCAGTGCTGCATTTGGACAATCATCCATGGAGTAAAATTATATCCCAGAGACGGCAGGGTAGGATTAAGACAGCTACCACAAAATAGTATTATATCCCAGAGACTGCAGTGTAGAATTGGGATGGCCACGCCTGGAGAACTATTATATCCCAGAGGCTGCAGCATAGGATAGGGACAATCACCCACAGAGAAGTATTGTATCACAGAGTCAGCAATGTAGGAGTAAGACAGTCCCCCACAGAGTACTACTATATCACAGAGACTGCAGTCTAGGACTGCGACAGTCACCCACATATCTACAGTGTATAGTTGGGACAGTCCCCCACAGAGTAGTACTATATTGCAGAGACTGCAGTCTAGGACTGTGACAGTCACCTACATATCTGCAGTGTAGGGTTAGGACAGTCCCACACAGAGGAGTACTATATCGCAGAGACTGCAGTCTAGGACTGTGACAGTCACCCACATATCTGCAGTGTAGGGATGGGACAGTCCCCCACAGAGTAGTACTATATCACAGAGACTGCAGTCTAGGACTGCGACAGTCACCCACATATCTGCAGTGTAGGGTATAATATTATTTGTTTAACGACTTTTGTGGTCCTCAAGACTGTTCTAATTTGTACTCTAGGTAATCTGAATGTTTATAATACCTTGAGTTGTTCTGTTTAATGTACTTATGCTTGTTAATCAAGGAATACATTTGTAATTTTTTTAGTTTTTTCTCCCCTGGCCTCTGCTGAAAACGGGCTACTAGCCTAGTCAGACTTTCCTGGTAAAAAAACGTAAATAAATAAATAATAAATAAATAAACAGTCACCCACATATCTGTAGTGTAGGGTTGGGACAGTCACTCACAGAGTTGTATTATATCGCAGAGACTGCAGTCTAGGACTGCGACAGTCACCCACATATCTGCAGTATAGGGTTGAGACAGTCACCTACAGAGTTGTATTAGATCACAGAGACTGCAGTGTAAAATTGGGACAGTCACACCCAGAGTACTATTATAACCCAGAGACTGTGGTGTTGGACTGGGACAGCCACCCACAGAGTAGTTTTATACCACAGAGACAGCAGTGTAGAACTGGAATGTCAGCCACGGAGTAGTTCTTTATTACAGAGACTGTAGGATTGGGACACTCGACCATGGGATAGTATTATATCCCATAGATTGCAGAGTAGAATTGGGACTGCCAACCCCAGAGACTGCAGTGTAGGACTGGAACAGTCACCCACGGTGTAGTCTTATATCCCAGAGACTGTGGTGTAGGATTGGGACAGTCAGCCACAGTGTAATCTTCTATCTTAGAGACTGCAGAGTAAGTTTGGACAGCTACTCACAGACTAGTATTATATCCCAGAGTCTGCAGTGTAGGATTGGGACAGTCACCCACAGGTTATAATATCACTGGGTCGGCAGTGTAGGACTGGGGCAGTCACCCTCAGGGTAGCATTATATCACAGAGACTGCAGTGTAGGACTGGGGCAGTCACCCTTTGGGTAGCATTATATCATAGAGACTGCAGTGTAGTACTGGGACAGTCACCCTCAGGCTAGTATTATATCACAGAAACTGCAGTGTAGGGCTGGGACAGCCACCCTCAGGGTAGCATTATATCACAGAGACTGCAGTGTAGGACTGGGACAGTCACCCTCAGGGTAGTATTATATCACGGAAACTGCAGTGTAGGACTGGGGCAGTCACCCTCAGGGTAGTATTATATTGCAGAGACTGCATTGTAGGATTGTGACAGCCACACAGATGTAGCATGTTCTAAACAATAATAGATTTCCAGAATGGTTAAGTCAGCTACAAAACACTTATCTTGAAGAAGGTGAAATAAAAAAAATAGAAGCCATAATTATCAAAGTCCATATAGACTTGACATGGACAGATGGGTTGGATAGAGCAGTCCCAAAGTGCCATCATAGCAAGTTTCTATATTTCATTGTGGGCAATATACTGGCAAAACTTATCATAAGACCTGCAAAAAATTAGTTGTTTGTATCTAAGTTACTGAAATTTCCCACCTCTGTCAAAGCTCAGGTAACTTTATTTTTTCACAAATGTGAGCCTTTAGCGTAGACATTATTGAGGTGCAAAATGCATTAGCTGAGCTACCGAATAATATTTTGAAGAATAACACTGAAGACCCTGATATGGGGTGGCATATAACATTTTAATGGATAGTGTGAGAGAGATGGGTATAGACCAGCATGTGATATTTTAAAGGACATTACTGGTAAAACAGACATGGACTGGCATAAAATATTTGAAAGGATAGCACTAGCGAGACTGATAAGGTCTGTCATATAATATTTGAAAGGATAGCACTAGCGAGACTGATAAGGTCTGTCATATAATATTTGAAAGGATAGCACTAGCGAGACTGATAAGGTCTGTCATAAAATATTTGAAAGGATAGCACTAGCGAGACTGATAAGGTCTGGCATATAATATTTGAAAGGATAGCACTAGCGAGACTGATAAGGTCTGTCATAAAATATTTGAAAGGATAGCACTAGCGAGACTGATAAGGTCTGTCATATAATATTTGAAAGGATAGCACTAGCGAGACTGATAAGGTCTGTCATAAAATATTTGAAAGGATAGCACTAGCGAGACTGATAAGGTCTGTCATATAATATTTGAAAGGATAGCACTAGCGAGACTGATAAGGTCTGTCATATAATATTTGAAAGGATAGCACTAGCGAGACTGATAAGGTCTGTCATATAATATTTGAAAGGATAGCACTAGCGAGACTGATAAGGTCTGTCATATAATATTTGAAAGGATAGCACTAGCGAGACTGATAAGGTCTGTCATAAAATATTTGAAAGGATAGCACTAGCGAGACTGATAAGGTCTGTCATATAATATTTGAAAGGATAGCACTAGCGAGACTGATAAGGTCTGTCATATAATATTTGAAAGGATAGCACTAGCGAGACTGATAAGGTCTGTCATATAATATTTGAAAGGATAGCACTAGCGAGACTGATAAGGTCTGTCATATAATATTTGAAAGGATAGCACTAGCGAGACTGATAAGGTCTGTCATATAATATTTGAAAGGATAGCACTAGCGAGACTGATAAGGTCTGTCATATAATATTTGAAAGGATAGCACTAGCGAGACTGATAAGGTCTGTCATATAATATTTTAAAGGATAGCACTAGCGAGACTGATAAGGTCTGTCATATAATATTTGAAAGGATAGCACTAGCGAGACTGATAAGGTCTGTCATATAATATTTGAAAGGATAGCACTAGCGAGACTGATAAGGTCTGTCATATAATATTTGAAAGGATAGCACTAGAGAGACTGATAAGGTCTGTCATATAATATTTGAAAGGATAGCACTAGCGAGACTGATAAGGTCTGTCATATAATATTTGAAAGGATAGCACTAGCGAGACTGATAAGGTCTGTCATATAATATTTGAAAGGATAGCACTAGCGAGACTGATAAGGTCTGTCATAAAATATTTGAAAGGATAGCACTAAGCGAGACTGATAAGGTCTGTCATATAATATTTGAAAGGATAGCACTAGCGAGACTGATAAGGTCTGTCATATAATATTTGAAAGGATAGCACTAGCGAGACTGATAAGGTCTGTCATATAATATTTTAAAGGATAGCACTAAGCGAGACTGATAAGGTCTGTCATATAATATTTGAAAGGATAGCACTAGCGAGACTGATAAGGTCTGTCATATAATATTTGAAAGGATAGCACTAGCGAGACTGATAAGGTCTGTCATATAATATTTGAAAGGATAGCACTAAGCGAGACTGATAAGGTCTGTCATATAATATTTGAAAGGATAGCACTAGCGAGACTGATAAGGTCTGTCATATAATATTTGAAAGGATAGCACTAGCGAGACTGATAAGGTCTGTCATATAATATTTGAAAGGATAGCACTAGCGAGACTGATAAGGTCTGTCATATAATATTTGAAAGGATAGCACTAGCGAGACTGATAAGGTCTGTCATATAATATTTGAAAGGATAGCACTAGCGAGACTGATAAGGTCTGTCATATAATATTTGAAAGGATAGCACTAGCGAGACTGATAAGGTCTGTCATATAATATTTGAAAGGATAGCACTAGCGAGACTGATAAGGTCTGTCATATAATATTTGAAAGGATAGCACTAAGCGAGACTGATAAGGTCTGTCATATAATATTTGAAAGGATAGCACTAGCGAGACTGATAAGGTCTGTCATATAATATTTGAAAGGATAGCACTAGCGAGACTGATAAGGTCTGTCATATAATATTTGAAAGGATAGCACTAGCGAGACTGATAAGGTCTGTCATATAATATTTGAAAGGATAGCACTAAGCGAGACTGATAAGGTCTGTCATATAATATTTGAAAGGATAGCACTAGCGAGACTGATAAGGTCTGTCATATAATATTTGAAAGGATAGCACTAGCGAGACTGATAAGGTCTGTCATATAATATTTGAAAGGATAGCACTAGCGAGACTGATAAGGTCTGTCATATAATATTTGAAAGGATAGCACTAGCGAGACTGATAAGGTCTGTCATATAATATTTGAAAGGATAGCACTAGCGAGACTGATAAGGTCTGTCATATAATATTTGAAAGGATAGCACTAGCGAGACTGATAAGGTCTGTCATATAATATTTGAAAGGATAGCACTAGCGAGACTGATAAGGTCTGTCATATAATATTTGAAAGGATAGCACTAGCGAGACTGATAAGGTCTGTCATATAATATTTGAAAGGATAGCACTAGCGAGACTGATAAGGTCTGTCATATAATATTTGAAAGGATAGCACTAGCGAGACTGATAAGGTCTGTCATATAATATTTGAAAGGATAGCACTAGCGAGACTGATAAGGTCTGTCATATAATATTTGAAAGGATAGCACTAGCGAGACTGATAAGGTCTGTCATATAATATTTGAAAGGATAGCACTAGCGAGACTGATAAGGTCTGTCATATAATATTTGAAAGGATAGCACTAGCGAGACTGATAAGGTCTGTCATATAATATTTGAAAGGATAGCACTAGCGAGACTGATAAGGTCTGTCATATAATATTTGAAAGGATAGCACTAGCGAGACTGATAAGGTCTGTCATATAATATTTGAAAGGATAGCACTAGCGAGACTGATAAGGTCTGTCATATAATATTTGAAAGGATAGCACTAGCGAGACTGATAAGGTCTGTCATATAATATTTGAAAGGATAGCACTAGCGAGACTGATAAGGTCTGTCATATAATATTTGAAAGGATAGCACTAAGCGAGACTGATAAGGTCTGTCATATAATATTTGAAAGGATAGCACTAGCGAGACTGATAAGGTCTGTCATATAATATTTGAAAGGATAGCACTAGCGAGACTGATAAGGTCTGTCATATAATATTTGAAAGGATAGCACTAGCGAGACTGATAAGGTCTGTCATATAATATTTGAAAGGATAGCACTAGCGAGACTGATAAGGTCTGTCATATAATATTTGAAAGGATAGCACTAGCGAGACTGACTGATAAGGTCTGTCATATAATATTTGAAAGGATAGCACTAGCGAGACTGATAAGGTCTGTCATATAATATTTGAAAGGATAGCACTAGCGAGACTGATAAGGTCTGTCATATAATATTTGAAAGGATACCACTAAGCGAGACTGATAAGGTCTGTCATATAATATTTGAAAGGATAGCACTAGCGAGACTGATAAGGTCTGTCATATAATATTTGAAAGGATAGCACTAGCGAGACTGATAAGGTCTGTCATATAATATTTGAAAGGATAGCACTAGCGAGACTGATAAGGTCTGTCATATAATATTTGAAAGGATAGCACTAGCGAGACTGATAAGGTCTGTCATATAATATTTGAAAGGATAGCACTAGCGAGACTGATAAGGTCTGTCATATAATATTTGAAAGGATAGCACTAGCGAGACTGATAAGGTCTGTCATATAATATTTGAAAGGATAGCACTAGCGAGACTGATAAGGTCTGTCATATAATATTTGAAAGGATAGCACTAGCGAGACTGATAAGGTCTGTCATATAATATTTGAAAGGATAGCACTAGCGAGACTGATAAGGTCTGTCATATAATATTTGAAAGGATAGCACTAGCGAGACTGATAAGGTCTGTCATATAATATTTGAAAGGATAGCACTAGCGAGACTGATAAGGTCTGTCATATAATATTTGAAAGGATAGCACTAGCGAGACTGATAAGGTCTGTCATATAATATTTGAAAGGATAGCACTAGCGAGACTGATAAGGTCTGTCATATAATATTTGAAAGGATAGCACTAGCGAGACTGATAAGGTCTGTCATATAATATTTGAAAGGATAGCACTAGCGAGACTGATAAGGTCTGTCATATAATATTTGAAAGGATAGCACTAGCGAGACTGATAAGGTCTGTCATATAATATTTGAAAGGATAGCACTAGCGAGACTGATAAGGTCTGTCATATAATATTTGAAAGGATAGCACTAGCGAGACTGATAAGGTCTGTCATATAATATTTGAAAGGATAGCACTAGCGAGACTGATAAGGTCTGTCATATAATATTTGAAAGGATAGCACTAGCGAGACTGATAAGGTCTGTCATATAATATTTGAAAGGATAGCACTAGCGAGACTGATAAGGTCTGTCATATAATATTTGAAAGGATAGCACTAAGCGAGACTGATAAGGTCTGTCATATAATATTTGAAAGGATAGCACTAGCGAGACTGATAAGGTCTGTCATATAATATTTGAAAGGATAGCACTAGCGAGACTGATAAGGTCTGTCATATAATATTTGAAAGGATAGCACTAGCGAGACTGATAAGGTCTGTCATATAATATTTGAAAGGATAGCACTAGAGAGACTGATAAGGTCTGTCATATAATATTTGAAAGGATAGCACTAGCGAGACTGATAAGGTCTGTCATATAATATTTGAAAGGATAGCACTAGCGAGACTGATAAGGTCTGTCATATAATATTTGAAAGGATAGCACTAGCGAGACTGATAAGGTCTGTCATATAATATTTGAAAGGATAGCACTAGCGAGACTGATAAGGTCTGTCATATAATATTTGAAAGGATAGCACTAGCGAGACTGATAAGGTCTGTCATATAATATTTGAAAGGATAGCACTAGCGAGACTGATAAGGTCTGTCATATAATATTTGAAAGGATAGCACTAGCGAGACTGATAAGGTCTGTCATATAATATTTGAAAGGATAGCACTAGCGAGACTGATAAGGTCTGTCATATAATATTTGAAAGGATAGCACTAAGCGAGACTGATAAGGTCTGTCATAAAATATTTGAAAGGATAGCACTAGCGAGACTGATAAGGTCTGTCATATAATATTTGAAAGGATAGCACTAGCGAGACTGATAAGGTCTGTCATATAATATTTGAAAGGATAGCACTAGCGAGACTGATAAGGTCTGTCATATAATATTTGAAAGGATAGCACTAGCGAGACTGATAAGGTCTGTCATAAAATATTTGAAAGGATAGCACTAGCGAGACTGATAAGGTCTGTCATATAATATTTGAAAGGATAGCACTAGCGAGACTGATAAGGTCTGTCATATAATATTTGAAAGGATAGCACTAGCGAGACTGATAAGGTCTGTCATATAATATTTGAAAGGATAGCTCTGGAGAATCATGCACATTATGTAGTCTTTAAGAGCACTGGATGCATTTAGTTACCCACTGTAATCTAAAAATAAATCAATAAAGAACTAAACAAATATTTAGGCTTACAGAGTCATCCAGCAGTCAGTATTTCTTATTAACATTACTTTGGTATTAGATTCGGTTCCTTGCTGGGGTATCTTCTATAAAGAAACTAGCAACTTCTAACTCACAACAGTGAACGTGTTAATGTTGTTTCCTCCCAGCATTTCCTCAGGCTCTGATTTGGATTACAGAAAAAAAAAGATTGTTATGCCAGGGGACTATATGTGAGGCCAAATACTTTTGCAACAGGCAAATATTTTTATAGGTTCATAGGTTCATAGGTGTTTGTGAGGCCAAATACTTTTGCAACAGGCAAATATTTTTATAGGTTCATAGGTTCTTAGGTGTTTACTAGGCTAATGACCACAAGGGTCTTTTTAAGCCTAGCTATGCATCCCAAATCTCTGATGAGTTCTGATACCCTTGATAAGTGTAAGCATTGGCCTGGGATATGAACCATTTACAGGTTACCTGTGTTCATTAGAGACATAGGTGCCAAACCAGGGATGAATTTCTGGTCTTCCATCCAATTGTCCAAGTTGCACTTGAATTGGGTTAGGGAAGAACTCTGCTTCACATGGATGGGGAGCCTGTTCCATAGACGGGGTAGTCTCTAGAATACATACTTATCTCTCCAGCAGGTCCTATTTATATCACAGGCAAGGTTTAAGTCTTTAGAATGGGTAATTCTGGTGCTGTTTGTTTCGTGAATATGCAGGAGGTCCATCAGAGTGGGTTGTGACAATGCCCTGTATGTCAGGCATAGATCTCCCCTCAAAAGCCTGTAGGAGATAGAATACAGGGATAAGGCCTTGAGGCAGTCTGCATAGGACATTTTACTTACACCCTGTATTTTTTTAGTGAGGAACCTCTGTAGATTTATTTCTAATTTAATAAATTTTTTCTTATTTTGTTTTAGTATTGGATTGACTAAATATGCATATTTCAGCAGGAGAAGACAGAATGAATACTGCTTTTGGACTACAAATCCTGGAGCCATATGATTATCCTGTTAATACTCACAATACTACTTTGTTTAAAACACAGACTTTTATTTATGTAATTAGATAAGCTATATTATACAATGACCCCCCCCCATTAATATTCCAAAATGTGCACACTGATTGGTCAGCGTGTCCGTTGTAAATCAGACTTATACTAATGGAAAAGGTCCGGTCACCCGGACTTTTTCCATTAGTATTAGTCTTTACTTTTTTTGTGTTAGGCAGCAACGGAGAACTGAAGAGCTCCGTTGCTGTAATCTCGCTATGTTAAATGTGTTTAACATAGTGAGACATCTTAAAAAAAAAAACAACGGAGATCTTCCTTTCTCCGTTGCTTTTTTTAAAGCTGTCTCGCTATGTTAAACTCGTTTAACATAGTGAGACAGCTTTAAAAAGGGAACGGAGATCTTCCTTTCTCAGTTGTTTTTTTTAAAGATATCTTGCTATGTTAAACTCATTTAACATAGTGAGACAACTTTAAAAAAGCAACGGAGATCTTCCTTTCTCCGTTGCTTCCTCTACACACAGCTCTGATGTATTGCGTAAGCATATGCATGCGCAGTACATCAGATCTGCTCCAGGTTACCGGACAACTGTGGAGGGGCAGCACGGAGGCATACAATGCCATTATTTAAGAAAAGTAAGTATTTTTTTCTTAAATAATGTCATTGTAAAATAGCAATAACCCACTTCTGGGTGTGGGTAATGCTGGATTTATCCACGGTTATCTTTGTTTGGCCACTCGGGATTTGCCCTCGTTAGCAAACCATACCAACCGTGGGTAAATCCAGCATTACCCACACCCAGGCGTGGGTTATTGCTTAAGTATAATACTTTCTTATTACAAAGTGTACCCATGTAACAAGAAAACTCTTGTTTATTTTTGATGTGTCCGATTATTTATTTTATTTTTATTTAACATTTGTTTACCAGGAAAGTCCGACTGAGAAAAGAACTCATTTTCAATGGAGGCATGGGGAGAAAAGCTCCAGAGCAGTGTACAAATTAAACAATGATACAAAATACATGAATACAATTATATACTAGAATAACAGAAAATACTAAAATATAAAGATATACATTGTGTAATATATACAAGTACATAAGGCATAACATTTTGAATTTGCATAGGTTAGAGGACATATTGATTTATTAGTGAGGAGAAGGGCAACTTGTATAGTAAAATACAAATATGAGATTTAATGTGAGTGTATTATTTTACATTGCTGCCCAGATCATGTAAATATACTAATAACAATATAATCAAAAACTGTTAAAGACGACTGACATGGGTGGATAAGAGTAAAGAAATATTATAGACTATAAGGAGAGAGTAAGAGATCATTTAGTTAGTAGAAAACAGAGTGAGGGGATAGAGAATAAAGGAAATGTGGGTAGTTTAGTAAGATGAGGGGAAAAGATTGAATAATAAAAGGTATTAAGGGGTAAGAAAGGGGAAGGTAGTTTTGGCGGAGTGGAGAAGTAAGCGGTGAAATAAAGAAATGTAATGAATTTATTTTTCGTGTCCTGGACATAATGTGGATGAACTGTTAATTGGAAAGTAAATAGGCAGGAAGATTAGGATTTAGCCTGGGGTGGAACATGAGCAAAGCCAGTTATTGCTCATGTAGTCCTTAAGCAGTTTCTTGAAATGAGTTAGGTTAACAGTAGTTAAGAAAGGCTGTGGAACAGAGTTCCAAATTTTGGAAATATAGTCAGGGTAATGGGACTCCACAGGACTATTGGATTTGGAAATGTGTAAAACAGATTTATTTAGGCGTGAAGGACTCGAGTGCTAGTGTGTGGATGGAGCAGTTGTAGTGAGGTCTAGTTCACGTTGTCGTAAGCGGACAATATCGAATACGATGTTGTCGGCACGACAATGTTAAAAGTTCAGAATATCGTGCATGTAAACAGAAATCTCCGTAAGGGGGGAGATTTCCATTTACCTCAATGTATTGTGATCTCAGAGTTGGTATATTTAAGTAGGGGGGAGTGTGGGGGGTGCAGGGGGGCTTGCCCCCTGGCAATGCTAGTTAGTTTTTTTTTTATTGATTTATGTTTTTTTTACATTATTCGATATTTTTCTACTTTGATCAATAAAGCTCAACCTTTATTGATTCAATGTAGTAACATTTCGATAACGTGATATAGACACATTGTAGTGCAGGGGTTTTGTCTGGTTGGTTAATCAATTTGTGTGGTGTAATGAGTTGGGTGAAAGCTAAGTAGTTGGGTAATTCCTACCAGCTCAGTTGTTGTAAGGCCGAGCAGTGGTGGGTTCAATGTGGGAAATTTGTAACTTAGCTATTTTATTGTTGCAAGCCTCGAGTTTTGCTAAATTAGTTTTCTTTAAGTTGGTGAAACTAGAGGAAGCATATAGTAGGTAGAGAATAGATGGGTTCTGGCAATTGCCTTTCTTGTAGTAGCAGTGAGGAAAGGTTTGATTTTGTAAACACAACCCAATTTTATATGTGCCTTTTTTATGACTTGTGATAGATATTTGTCAACGTTCGTCTTGTTGTCAATTACTACAACTAACAATTTAGTTTGGGAAACTGTTGATATAGCAGTTATTGTCTGAGTAGTATATATGACACAAAGATGGGGTGTCAGGAGATTTAGTGGGGCTAAAGAGTATAAGATTAGTTTTATTTAGATTAAGAATCAGTTGTGAGTTTGATAGCCAAGATTCCACAGCAGAGAAGACCTGTCGTATTGTTACTTTGAGTTGTTGTAGGGCAGATGCAGCACAGATGAGTGCGGAATCATCTTCATACTGAACAATGGTGGAAAGATGGGTAGCAGAATGGAGTTTGTTGGTAAAAATACTAAAAAGAGGAGGATCTAGGCTTGAACCCTGAGGATCCCCCTTGGAAACAGGTAGAAGAGATGAGAGATCCTGCTGTCACTTGACAGCTTGTTGGCAGTCAGTTAGATAACTATGGAATCAAGCGAGAGATGAATGAGCATGTTTAATGGAGATGAGCTCAGTGTAGAGTTTCTGGTGGGAGACAGTGTTGAATGCTTTGGACAGGCCTAAGAAGATGGAGGATTTGGACAGGCCTAAGAAGATGGAGGATACTATTTTGCCTTCATTTCTGTATTGGTTGACAGTGTTAGTAATGCTTAGACGAGCAGTTGTGGTACTGTGGTTGGAACGGAAACCATGTTGTGCATCAGACAGGATATTGTTAGTTAAAAGCTGTTTGAAGAGCTGGGTATGTATACATTTTTCTAGTATTTTAGGTAAGGGGGATATAATTGCTATGAGTTTATAAATGGAGAGCTGTGTAGAGTTCCCTCCTTTATGGAGTGGAGTGACTTAAGATATTTTCCAGAGAAGCAGAATGTAACATTTTAAGATAGTGCGGTTGATAAGAATTGAGATAGGGTAGGAGATGGAATCTGCTGCTAGTTTAAGGAAATCAGAAGGTAAATTATCAGCTGCAAGGGAGGTAAGTTTAAGTCTGAAGAGTAGTTTTTTATGGTGTTAGCTTGGATAGGCTTACAAGAGAAGGTATCATTGGATTCTGTGGATGATGTTGGGGTTGTCAGTGGAGATTTACAGAAATTCTTAGAAAGGAAAAGTATAGAATTAGTAAAGAAGGAATTGAATTGAGCGACTTTGTTTTTAAGACTTCTAGTCCATGATGGGGATGTTGTTGATGGTTGGCCAGGTTAAAGGAGTTTCTTTATGACAGACCAAGATTTTTTGTGAGTGATTATGGTGTTTTAGCTGAATATCACTGTAATATTGTTTTTGTCTAATGTGACCTGGGTTTTAGCTTTATTCTAAGATTATGGTAGTGGTCAAGGTTGGATTGGGTTTTGTTGGTGTGCCATTGTGCCTAGGCTTTATTCCTTTGTTTAAGTAGATTTTTGGTTTCTTTTGTTAGCAAAGGAACATAGCTAAATTTGACTCTTAAAGTTCTACATGGGAGTACCTGGTTTAGAATGTTGAGGGAAGTAATATTAAAGTAGTCCACTGCAGTATTTAGTGTTAAGAGTTACAGGCGAGCAGGAGATAGTTAAATGTTTGAAGGAGATAGTTAAATGTTTGTTTGATTAGGCTCTAAAGAAATGTTTGGCAGAAGCACCTTTAGTCTGCTAACCAAAGCAGTTTAGATAGTGTAAGTTACAGCATCTATTTGTCTTATTTTTAATAAAAGTTAGGTCATACTACTTGCTTAGATCTATCTATGACTAGTTTATTACAAGCTTGGAAATATATATGTCTACAGTACCTGTTTTGCAGAGTTTGTATGTTCTCTTTGTCTTCACATGGATTTTCACCTGATAGTCTGGTTTCCTCTTACATACTCATGGGTTTTCAGATGGCACTTTGGTTTCCTCTCACATGCCAAACACATGCAGGTAGATGCACTGGTGATCCTCTAGTTTGTTCATACGTGTATGTGAGTGTACAGTGAGTGTGTGTGTGTGTGTGTGTGTGTGTGTGTGTGTGTGTGTGTGTGTGTGTGTGTGTGTGTGTGTGTGTGTGCTGTGAACATATTTGTGGGCATGTGTGCTGTGCAAGCGTGTGTGCATATATGTCTTTGCATGTTTGTACATGTGTGTGTACACACATATGTGTGTCTATGTGCATGTGTGTGTGTGTGTGTGTGTGTGTGTGTGTGTGTGTGTGTGCGCGTGTGTATGTTTGTGGTGTGGTGTGTGTAAGTGTGTGTGTGTGTGTGTGTGTGTGTGTGTGTGTGTGTGTGTGTGCATGCATTTATATAAGTGTGTGCGTATGCTCGTGCGCATGCGAACATGTGTGTCTATGTACATTGTATAGATTCATAGGTTCATAGGTTCATAGGTAGGTACTAGGCTGTCGGCCGTGGGGCCTATACAAGCCCAGCCAAAAAGGTACCCTGGCTTTTGCCAACCAAGAAAATTATTTTCCTGTGCCACTGTCGAGCAGAGCCACAGAGGTGATCCCCGGGGTGAATTTTCTATTTCCCATCCAATCATCAAGAGTTTTCTTGAAGAGTGCTAATGAGGAGCTTTGTTTGATATAGATAGGTAGTTTATTCCAGAGTATGGGAAGTCTCTGGGACAGGAATCTATCTCTCTGGCATATTCTGTTTATTGTGGTGACAAGGTTTAAGTCCCTAGAGCGTGTAGCTTGGAGGTATTGGGATTTCTTTAAGTGGAGCATGTCCAACAGCTCTGGGTTTGACATAGCTTTGTATGTTAGGCAGAGATCACCTCTGAGTAGGCGATATGTGATGGAGTAAAGCTGGAGTTGTTTGAGACGGTCTGTGTAGGGCATCTGTTTGAGGCCGGTAATCCTCTTTGTGAGGTATTTCCGCGGCCTTTCCAGTTGTTGTAGATGTCTTGTGAGGTACATACCAAAAGGGGCGTTGTACTCTATAATGGGTCTAATGAGTGATGAGTAGAGGGGAACAATGACCTCTTTTTTTCTGGATGAGAAACCTTTTGTGATGAGGTGTGCCATGTAGAAGGATTTCCTGACTACTGTGGCGATGTGATTATCAAAGGAGAGACTACTGTCCACCTGTGTCCCAAGGTCTCTTATCACACTTTCGGTGTTAAGTATACTACTGCCTATGTTGTAGTTCATGGTACAGAGTTTTTACCAAAGGGGATGACAATGCACTTTTTGGCACTGAGCTTGAGGCCATGGCTTTGATACCAGGCATCTGTCCTGGTGAGGCCCTTTTGTAGGATGTCCACATTGTTAGGAGTTTCGAGTATGGCTCCTAGTTTGCAGTCATCTGTGAACTTCATTAGCCAAAGACTTTCTGTGTTAGCCTGTACGTCAGAGAAGTAGATACCAAACAGAAGAGGACCCAGGACTGAACCCTGTGGTACTCCACTTGTCACTGGTCTGAAGTCGGATTTGGAGTCTGCTACTTTCACAGTGTGGGTTCTGTCAGTGAGCCAGCTGGCAACCCATCTTGTGACATAGGGATTTATACCTAGTTTAGTGAGTTTATCTATAATTCCAGAGAGGGGGATGGTGTCAAAAGCCTTGGCAAGATCTAGATAGGCTGTGTGAACCACCTTACCCTTGTCTACAGCTTTGGTGACTGCTTCAAAGAAGTCTATCAGGTTTAGGAGACATGATCTGCCTTTTACAAACCCAAACTGGGTGGGATCTAGAGTTTGGAGATTACCAATGTCGTTGTTTATAAGTTCCATGATGATATGCTCCATGACCTTGCAGACCAGGCTCGTCAGGCTAATGGGGTGGTAGTTCCCAGGGTCCGTGGTGGCTTTCCCCTTGTGGAGTGGGATAACCATTGCTGTGCGCCATTCGGCAGGCACAAAGCCTGAGGTGAGGCTATGATTGAACATGGTACTTAGGTGGGGTGCCAGTTCATTCTGTAGTTCGTGTAGAACGCAGCATGGGATGTTGTCTGGTCCCATGGATGCTGTGTTCTTGGCGTTGGAGAGTGTGGTTTTTACCTGTGCAGCCTTGATTACAGGATCTTTGCATTCTTCCGGTATAGAGATGGGCTCTTTAGGGGGTGAGAGGGGGTTAAAGTTAGCACTGAACCTATCTGCCAGGATGTTGGAAATATCAATTGGGTCTGTATATCTAGTGCCATTGTGCTGTAACTCAGAGCAGATCTGAGCGTTGCCATTGAGATTTTTGACATAGCTATAGAATGCTTTGTGGTTGTCTTTAAAATCAGTGGCAATTTTGTTTTTGTAACTAGCTTTGGAGGATTTTATCAGGGATTGCAGCTTCTTACTGAGGCTGACCAGGGAGCTCCTCCACTCTTGGGATTTTACTCTCTTTTGCAAGAGTTTCTTCCTTCTGTTGTACAGTTTGTTTATGGCAGGGGACCACCAGATTGGCTTCCATTTTTTGGAGGATAGCGTCTTGGTTCTGTTTGGGATAGCACGATCCATGCACTCATGTAAGTGCTTATAAAGTGCAATTGTGTAGGATTCAGTAGTCATAACTGTATTGTTCATCTGCATGGGTGTCATGAAGTTCACCACTTCTGTCTTAAGAAGCATGAAGTTGGCTTTGGAGAAATTGTTTACCATGGTTTCCTTAATGGGGGGTGGAGGCAGGATGTGGATATCTAGGGTAATTAGCTTATGGTCGGATTGGACCAATGAGGTGTTGACTTCAGGTGTGGAACTCATATTGGTAATGACTAGATCTAGGATATTCTTGCCCCTGGTGAGGGTGTGGACAAGTTGATCCAGGGCATTGGAGTTTATGAATTCCAGAAAGCGTTGAGCGAAGGAGTTGGTACATGAGTAGTTTTCCCAGTTAATGGTGGGGTAGTTGAAATCGCCCATTATCAGGGTGTTTGGTTGAACCCTAATATTTTCCAGTACATCAAGAAAAGAAGAGTGGGAATCCTGGGGCATGGTGGGTGATCTGTAGCAAGCTACAATTTGAATTGCAGTTTTGCCCAGAGTTAGTTGCACTTGGATAACCTCGGCTGCATTATGCTGAGCAACTAACCTGGAGGTGTAGATATCCTTAATGAATATGGACACACCTCCACCTTTGGTGTTCCTGTCCAGGTTACATGGCCGAAAAGTGTGGTATGAGTTATAGCCTGGTAGTGCAGGGGTGCTCTCTGGAGCCTTCAACCAGGTCTCAGTCACTGCACAGATATCGATGTTCTCCATTTTAAGGAGTGCCTTGAGTGAGTGCATTTTGAGATTTAGACTTCTAGCATTGAGTAGCATCACCCTCAGTTTTTGCTTGCCTGTTCCTGTTACTGTGGTGAATTTGTCATTTTGAACCTTGCCTAAAAAAGGCACTATGGGGCGGCAAGAACCTTAGCCAGTATCCAGAATCCCAGGGGTGATAGGTGCAGGCCATCTCTGGCAAAGCATCGTGTTCTGTCCACCATGTCATCCCAGGCAGACGGATACCGGATCCCTTTAGAATGGCACCAGAAGCTTAGCCAATTGTTGAAGTCAATCATTTTGTTCTTGTACTGTGGCATCATTCTGGTTGATGGCAGAATGCTACTCAGGGCTAGGGTCATACCTGCCTGGGCTACAAGATCGGAGAGCTCTTCCATGTCTCTTTTCATGTAGTCCAGGGAGGTACATCTCAGGTCATTCACACCAACATGGACAAAGACAGAGTCATATTTGTACTTGTTGTGGAGTGACCTGAGTGGGTGGGTTATGTGGCAGATCCTGGCAGCTGACAGTAGCCTTCTCCTTGTTTAACCTGGTGAATGGGACATCAGTGTGCCTGACTATAGAGTCGCCTATGACTAGTGTGTTGGGTACGTTGTTTTGCCTTATTGGCTGTGGTTTAGTGGCACACTGAGTCTGCAGGCTATGTGTCATTTGGGTTGTGTTAGGGGGTGGAGGGTGCTTGCATTTCTGCTTTGGAGGTCTCTCTTGCTTGAGCAGATTATTATTGAGAGCCTCCATGATTCTGTCCAGCCCAGGAATGCTTCTTTGCATTTCGTTTGTTGCTTGTTATTATGGGTTCTGGCCCTCATAAACCTTGAAAGAGGATATTAAAAATGAAGGATATTAATACATTAATAAATAAAATGTTTTAATGTATCAGTGCCAATTAAACAGTTATAGACTAAATGGGGGAAAATCCAAAACTAAAAAGACTTGCAGAGGTTGCTTTTAGCATCAAATTCTAAATAATAAATTATCAAGCAAGCAAAATCAGGTTGATTTCTGGTATGGGTCTCAGGCCCCACAAGTTGTATTTCAGTGAGACAGGTTTACAATGAACTGAATGATATCCCAGTTCACTGTTAAAGGTACTGGAAAACGTTTTGACTAACAATGTGTGCAAGCAAAGTAGAAGGAAGAATGGAAAGCATGTTATCTGCGGCAGTTATGAATAAACAAGCAGTTCGCCCAACCAAATGCAGGCGAAGAACATAGTGAGAGTCTAGCAAAATAAGACAGACAAACATCAAGGCGACAGAGTAAGAACGACAAACATCAGGGCGACAGAGTAAGAAATATTTGAGTTGGTAGGGTGACCTAATGGTTAAGGTGTTTGCCTTGTAAACACAAGGTGCATGGTTTGAGTCTCACAAGGGATAATTGGCTAGGCTAAAAATGGCTCACAAGGGCAGTTAGCTTCGTAATAACCTGTGAGGTGGCCTGTGTTGCTTCTAAAATAAACATTTCCTGGATCCTGCATAGTGCAGTATTGGTGGTCTAGTAAAGTAGGGTTGCTGCCTTTTCAAATGCCCATAGTGGGACATTTTTAGTAGAAATGTGATATTTTACAGGATGAAACATACCCATGACCAGTGCAAAGGACAGAACTTCACTTTTTTGCCAAAATAAAAGCTTATTTTTGTAGCATTTGCATTGCTTATGCTATTTCATATAATGTTTATGTGTTTCAGATATAAAACAACTGCTTTATGCAACTATTAAAGAAAAGTTAAGAAATACATTTTGTCTTAAAATCTCAGGTCATTTGACATTTTTTAGGTTTTTTCACAGGACTAAACTGCCAAAAGTGGGACTGTCCCTCGCAAACAGGGACAGGTGGTAACCCTATAGTAAAGGCAAACAGATTGTTTGGGCAGTACAGTTCTAGGAAACATCAGCAGTAAACCCAAAAAAATAAAGTAATGAAAGGAATTACTGACATGAATTACTTATATTTATAATTCTTTTAATGGATTTTGGTACTTTGTGTAAATAAAGTAAATGTGTTTCAAGAAAATAAAGGAATAAGTTAAGCATCTCTTCTTAGGTTTTCTTCTGTGTTTTGGTGAAGAATGCGGGTATCTAGCTAGACAAGAAGATGCCAAGTTTTAAGAATGATACAGAATGGTTCATATCAGTAAAATGGGATAGAGTCTTTTCAGTATCACTCAGTGCCTGGTACTCTGAGGGAATGCTCCTGTGGGAGGAAAGAAATATTCTATTTCTCAACATCCAGTAATGAAAATGAATAAAAGGTGACAGTTACTTTCAAAATATTATGTTGTCATGGAAGCATAAGGCACCTTATCAATGCAATCAGAAGATTTAGCAATATAAGTTCTCTCATCCCTTCTATAACATTTTCAAAGATTTATTTGACAAGCGTTTATACTGATATGATTTGAAATGTTAGTATTGTAAAAAAAAACATTTTTTTTTTCTTTTATTTAATTTTGTTGATCAAATTGCTACACTGAAAACAAAGGTATCTTTTTCATTAGAGTTCCAGACATTTGTGTATTTAATTAAGGGAGGCATAGGGACAAAGTTCCCTACACAGTGGGATATAGAGGACTTGCCTCAAAGCAAACAACATCTTCAGCTTTGTTTAAGGGATCATTTGTGACTGGGAAGTTTATCTAACGGGAATCTTCACTCAATCATTTGAAGTGGAGCCATGCATCACCTGCTATCCATCAGAACTTTTTTTTTTCAATTTCTAAATGACTAATCTAAACTCAGTCGCCAAAGAGTTTTTATTGTCACTTGTCTACTCACTCTGACTTGCCAGCCCACCTGATATTTTTTTTTTTTTTTTTTTTTGTGATCGAGTTTCCAGTTATAAGAACTCTCGTTCTTATTTCCTGTGAGCCCTGCTGCAATCCTTCCTAGGCTGCTTCTGATAACTCTCTTACTCACTTCTCCTAAGATCTTCCTCCTGTCTGAAATATTTCTGAAGTTGTTGTTTTTCCCATCTGTGCCATAGACATATCCACTTTAAGTTGCCCAAACTCTAGTGTTACCTGTTGCCTTTTGCCTCCTTGGTGCTTTTGATCTATTTGCCTATATCGCCCGTTACCACCGACTCCTCCTTTTCCTCTCACTTAAAGGACACCTACACTCAAACCACATTTCCTCATTGTATCACTTTCACTACCTCTCCCTTAAAGAACACCTACACTTGAACCACATTTCCTCATTGTATTACTTTCACTACCTCTCCCTTAAAGGACACCTACACTCAAACCACGTTTCCTCATTGTATTACTTTCCGTACCTCTCCCTTAAAGGGCACCTACACTTAAACCACATTTCCTCATTGTATTACTTTCTGTACCTTTCCCTTAAAGGGCACCTACACTTGAACCACATTTCCTCATTGTATTACTTTCACTACCTCTCCCTTAAAGGACACCTACACTCGAACCACGTTTCCTCATCGTATTACTTTCACTACCTCTCCCTTAAAGGACACCTACACTCAAACCACATTTCCTCATTGTATTACTTTCACTACCTTTCCCATAAAGGGCATCTACACTCTAACCACGTTTCCTCATTGTATTACTTTCCGTACCTTTCCCTTAAAGGGCACCTACACTTGAACCACGTTTCCTCATTGTATTACTTTCACTACCTTTCCCTTAAAGGACACCTACAGTCGAACCACATTTCCTCATTGTATTACTTTCCCTACATTTCCCTTAAAGGACACCTACACTTGAACCACGTTTCCTCATTGTATTACTTTCACTACTTCTTCCTTAAAAGGCACCTATACTCGAACCACATTTCCTCATTGTATTACTTTCCCTATAGAACGATTCTCATACGTCTATATATTAAAAAGCAAACAAGAAAAGCATGTTTTATCAGTTTCTTCCCATCATGGCATTTCTGTAATAGTCACCTTCCTCAGTACACACTATGGAGGGAGGGAATAGAATCCCCTGATACTTTCTTTGGGAATTTTTCTTTCTTGTTCTTACATCATTTTGACTACAGTATTTAAAAGTTTCTTACCTGCAAATATACACATAGCAAGGCACCTGTAGCACTTTTTTTAGTTTTATTTACTTATTTATTTATTTTTGCTATTTCACTCCCATTGGGGCCATAAACCTATTTGGAATCAAAGTTCATAGTACTTTTACTATACACTGTCATTTACAGCTGCACTATTTCCCTCCTCAGGAGCAGTAAACTTATTGAACTTTTGGAAACTCAAAATTCATTAACACTTTAATCCAAAGGTAAAGATAACCACTAAAGGCAACGTCACTACTTAGATAAGCTTTCAAGCAAGGAAATATACTGTTCAGACTGACGTAGTAAAGGAAGGGTGAGGTGGAAAACAGAACTCAAACTCTCAAAATTCTACTTTTTAAAAAGTTTGTGTTATCTGAGCTATTTATTTGCAGGTCTGCAAATACTTTTAACAAAGTGTATAACACACATGTACAAAATAAATCTGTAAAAGTTATTGCAAACTAATCTCTGACACTTTTATTGAGGGTTTTCAAACCCTCTCCTCCTCCAAACAGGTTCAAATATATGTGAGAGATGCAACTATTTAGCCAAACTGGAGGCTGAGCTCTCTCATCTCAAAACTGGTGTAACCAGTCAGGAGGAGAAGGTAACCTCACACAACACAATTCCAGTATCACATAGTCCCACCACATCAGTGAACCAAACACATAAATACACAAAAACATACTCGGAGGCTCTAAATAAAAATCTACCTAAGCAACAGAGACCTCCAAAGCAGACATCCAAGCAAACGCTACCTCAAAACAAAACACACACAACACATAACCCACAAAGTCAGTGTGCCAAGCAGCCACAGCCCTTAAGGCTGAATAACACACCTTATACTCTTGTTATAGGTGACTCTATTGTCAGACACACTGACGTCCTGCTCACCAGGCTGAATAAAGAGAAGGTCACAGTGAGCTGCCTGTCAGGTGCTAGGATCCAACACATAATGCAAGCACTCAGGTCACTCCAAAGCAAATACAAATATGACTCAGTCATTGTACATGCTGCTGTGAATGACCTGAGACGTACCTCCCTGGACTACATGAAAAGAGACATAGAGCAGCTCTCTGATCATGTAGCCCAGGCTGGTATGACCCTGTCCTTGAGCAGCATCTTACCCTCACCTAGAATTATGTCACAGTACAAAGACAAAATGATCAATTTTAACAATTGGCTAAAATTTTGGTGTCATTCAAAGGGGATCCAGTGTCTGTCAGCCTGGGATGACATGCTCGACAAGCCATGTTGCTTCACTAGGGACGGCTTGCACCTGTCACCACTGGGCTTTCGGATATTGGCAAAGGCTCTTGCCACCCCCATAGTGCCTTTTTTAGGCAAGGCTCAAAAGTCAAACCCACCCCCATAGACAGCACAAGGAACAAGAAACTAAGGGTAATGCTGCTAAACGCCAGAAGTCTTAACCTCAAGATGCATGCACTCGAAGTTCTCCTCAGTATTGAGAACATCGATATCTGTGCAGTGACAGAAACCTGGTTCAAGGCTCCAGAGAGCACCCCAGCACTACCAGGCTATACCTCATATCATGCTTTTCAGCCCCAAAACCCGGACCGAACCACAAAAGGAGGGGGAGTTTCCATATTTATCAAGGATATCCACACCTCCAGATTAGTGGCATTGCACGAAGTATTGGAGACCATCCATGTGCAACTAACAGTGGGCAAGACTGCTTTTCAGTTTATAGCATCCTACAGACCACCCTCTCAAAGTCAGGAATCCCATTCAGCTTTCCTGAAAACATTGGCGAACATGAAGATCTCTCCGAACACCATTATATTGGGCGACTTCAACTACCCAAACATTGACTGGAAGCACTACTCAAGCCCCAGCACCTTAGCCCAAAGATTACTGGAAATTATAAACTCAAATGCTATGGAACAACTAGTCACCACTCCCACAAGAGGGGACAACATACTAGACCTGATCATTACCAACATGGGGACTCTATGCTCCACACCAGAAGTATATCCCTCATTGGTAAGATCAGACCATAAATTAATTTTACTGGATGTCCACATCCCGACCCCACCCCCAGCCCAGAAAACCACAGTGAAAAACTTCTCAAAAGTGAACTTCTCACTTCTCAAAACCAAAGTGGAATCCTTCAAGGCCCCAGGGCCAGTGGAAACTACAGCCCAAACTGCAGAATCCTATATAAATGCATTCTATGGACATCTCCAGGAATGCATGGATCATGCTATCCCAAACAAAACCAAGACCCAATCATCCAAAGGCAGGCGTCCAGTCTGGTGGACCCCTGCCATAAATAAACTGTACAACAGAAGGAGGAAGCTACTACATGATAGAGCAAAATCCCTAATAGGGAAGGCATCTCTGATCAGTACTAGCAAAAAATTACGATCCCTCATAAAATCCTCCAAGGCCAGCTTCGAGAGAAAAATTGCACAGGACACCAAAGACAATCATAAGGCTTTTTTCAGTTATGTTAGAAACCTGGGATGCAACTCCCAGACTTGTTATGAGTTGATTCTAAACGACAAAAAATACACTGAACCCACAGACATCGCCAATATCCTGGCAGACAGGTTCAGTGCAAACTCCCAAAAGAGCAAGTATCTATCCCGGCAGAGGGCTGCCTCCCAAACATCTCAGATGCTCAGGTGAAGGCTGCCCTCTCCAAAGCAGAAAACACTGCTTCCATGGGACCAGATGGTGTCCCAGGTTGCGTCCTACATGAACTACAAGAGGAACTAATCCCTCAAATAAAACAGCTATACAATCTCAGCCTCACTACAGGATATGTGCCCACAGAATGGCGTACAGCAACAGTAGTCCCACTCCACAAAGGTGGAGCCTCTACGGACCCTGGAAACTATTGCCCCATAAGCCTGACTAGCTTAGTCTGCAAGGCTATGGAGAGGATCATCATGGAGCTCATAAACAAAGACATTGGGGACCTACAGACACTAGATCCTACCCAGTTTGGCTTTGTCAAGGGCAGATCCTGCCTTTTGAAACTGGTTGACTTCTTTGAAACAGTCACCAAGGCCATAGATGAAGGGAAGGTAGTCCACACAGCCTATCTGGACCTTGCAAAGGCATTTGACACAATACCCCACTGGCATCATAGATAAGCTATCCAGCTTAAATATAAACCCCTATGTCACAAGATGGGTCGCAAACTGGCTCAAAGACAGAACCCACAGAGTGAGAGTTACTGGAGCCATGTCAGACTCGAAACTGGTCACAAGTGGCATCCCACAGGGTTCTGTCCTGGGACCACTCTTGTTCGGTATATACTTTTCTGAGGTACAGGCAAACGTGGGAGGACTATGGCTCACCAAGTTCGCAGACGACTGCAAACTGGGCGCCATAATCAACTCTCCAGCTGACACAAACATCCTTCAAAAAGGTCTCACAGAGACAGATAACTGATGCCTGCGCCATGGTTTAAAGCTAAATGCCAAAAAATGTATAGTCATACCCTTTGGCAAAAATAATGTGCCCACAAATTACCACATAGGTGGAAACCCATTAAGTACAGAGAAAGTTATTAGGGACCTGGGGACCCAAGTTGATAGCAATCTCTCCTTTGAAAACCACATTGCCAAAGTGGTTAGAAAGACCTTCTACATAGCCCACCTCATCACGAAGGGTTTCACATCTAGATCAAGAGAGGTAATCGTGCCCCTTTATTCATCCCTCATTAGGCCCATCATAGAATACAATGCCCCTTTTGGGATGTACCTTACCTGACACCTACAGCAATTAGAAAGACCCCAAAAGTATCTCACCAAGTGGATCAAGGGTCTCAAGCAGATGCCATATGCTGCTCGGTTAAAAAAACTCCAGCTCTACTCAGTTGCATACCGCCTACTTCGAGGCGATCTATGCCTGACATACAAAGCTAATGTCAAATCCAGAATTAATGGACATGCTTCACCTCAGCAAATCTAAATCCCTTAGAGCCACACGCTCGAGGGAGTTGAACCTCAGCACAGAAATAAATAGAACTTGCTGGAGGGACAGGTTCATAACCCAGAGGCTCCCTTCACTCTGGAATAGAATTCCAGTTCATGTGAGGCAGAGCACCTCACTGAATCTCTTCAAGAAGAATCTCGATAAGTGGATGGAGGATCGTAGGTTTGTCCAAGGGATTACTCCCGTGTCACTATTAGACAGAGGCACAGTAAACTAAACCTTAAAAAGGGCACAGTATACTCAAATCAAGGGGTGGTGTAAGCCATACAGAATTGGGCTAGGCTTATAATTGCCCCAGGGCAGATAGCCTAGTATGAACCTATGAACCTATGAACCTATTAATAGTATTTCTTATTATTTGCAATCTAGGTGAAAAGAAACATAATTTGGCAGGAAAGACTATGGAGAATTAATCTCATTAATTGTACCTCAAAGAGTATTATAGATAAAAGGTAGCTTTCTAAATAAATTGTCTTTCCCCATGACGGCATTTAAGGTTAGAAAGCAATAAAGTTAGTAATAAATAAATATTGTGTTGTTGGTATACCTGGACTATGTAGACCTTCACAGCAAAGCTAAATGCAAAAAAAAGCATTATTATTCCCTTTGGGAAAGTTGATATCTCTGATAATTACATTATAGACAGCAACACCCTAACTGTCAACCCAGTGGTACGTGATCTTGGTACTCAGGTTGATAGCAATCTACACTTTGATCACCATGTATCCACAGTAGTAAGGAAATCCTTCTATGTGGCACATCTTATAAATAAAGGCATCACATCTAGATCTCAGGAAGTTATAATTCCATTATCCTCAGCCCTCATCAGACCAATAATTGTGTACAATGTTGCCTTTTGCCACAGGGGTTTCTCACCAAGAAATTACAGGATACACAAAACAAGTCTTACACAGAAAGACTGAAAGCCCTGTCACTGTATTCTGTTTACTATAGGTCACTAAGGGGAGACCTGTGGCTGGCTTACAGGGCAGTCTCTGATCTGGCCATGACAGATATACTACACATTCTTAAATCAAACTGCATGAGGGTCATTTGCTCCAAGGAATCTTAACCTAGTCTCTGACATGAACAGGTCATGCTGGAGATATAGATACATCTCCCAGAGACTGCTACTTCTCTGGAGCAAGCTTCCTATTCATGAGAAACAGAGTCCCTCCCTGACCTTCTTGAAATGCAACGTAGATCAAAGGATGGGTGACAGCAAATTCAGTCCTGGGGTGTTGACCATGTCCCTCCTGGGCAGAGGAAGTCGGTATTAACTACCATAGAACCGTAACTTTGCGAACTTCACTCACCTAACCACAGACAATTGGGGCAACGTGGGATAAATATGGATAGGCTTGTAAGGGTTCTGGTAGCATTAGCCTACTAACCCTCTATGAACCTATGAACAAGATAAAAAATATATATATATTTTTAATTTCCATGCTTAGTGGTCCTTTAATTCTTTTACAATCAATGCATACTACAGAAAAGCATACAGGCAAGTTTTCACAATACTTTGAACGATAATCCATTGAGTTGTGAGCTTCATAGGCTCGGTATATAGGCCAATGCTAACAGGACATTGCAATTTTATGGTCAGTTTCTTTACAGAAGCAGATCCAGTTTTCAGAAGGGAGAGTCAGCATACAGGAATTCATTCTGTTTTTGAAGAGAAACAGTAACATTTTACATCGGGATCTAATGATGTCAGCTAAGTAGTATTTGAAGTGAGACATCTTATTCTGGAACAACAGCTGCAGACTTTCACCACTGGCATTTTTACAGGTGACCCATAACAATCCTGGACTACTTCAGGTCACAAGAGTGACATCGGAAAACGTGCACGTCTGCATCTTTTGCCCCTTTATTTCCTTATTGGACTTGTTAAATATATGATGGGTTGGGCACGTCTGCCTTTCTGTCATTTCAGTTTCTAAGTACTAGTTGGAACCCAAATTCTCTGTCTGATGTCCATTATTGATACTTTGCCTTATAAAAGGCTTTTGTGAACATTTTTTTTTCTTTTATAGAAAACATGTGCCAGTATACATTTTGTGGTCAGTTTAGCAGGCTAATACATTTTTTTAAATCATTAAAATACTTGCAATAACAACATGTTGTTGTAAATTACTCCAAGTCACAGGCTCATATTCCAAAAAGGGTGTTCATTTTCTGTTTGTATTTGGAATAAAATGATATGCTGTGAGATTCAACAGATGAGTAGTTCATTTTCTGTTCTAGATATGAATAAAAATCTATTACACATGTTAGAATACACACTGGCCTGCTGGTGGAAAGACACAAACCCATTTGTGATGCTGGTTAACTGCATTTGATTGTTAAGTCATGTGCCAGAAGGTTAATGAGATTGGGGATAGTTGAGGAGGAGTGTTCTTGCCAGTTATCTTTCTCTCAAGAAAGGAGAGACTTTTTTCCTAGCTAGTAGTCCACAGTGAAGAATGTAGACTGTAATCCACGGAGGCACAGTGATGGAGAGTCGCCATCTGAATGTTCACAGCAAACAGAGTGCACATGGAAGCATGCATGCATGAACTGCACTGGTGGATCTTTTATGAAAAGCTGAGCATCAGAAGTACTGAAAACTAATGCCAGAAGCAGAAAAGAGCAACAAAGTAAAGTGTAAGTGTTTTATGCAGAGGCAAAAGCCATCCCTGCAATGCAGGCAAGCTCCCATCAGCCCCCAAATTTAAATATTACAACTCTACGGTTAGACCATGTAAAAGAATGCAGTAATCTGCCAAAGGAAATAAATCACTGCTGACACACATTTAGAATTTGCAAAGGCAGTGATTTCCTATGGAAAACAGAGTTTCAGTATTCTCTAAGTGTCTTGTGATTTGTATAACTGATGCTTGAAAAATTTAATTTTACCCACAGGCAGATACACTGCACTGATATAACTGTAGTCTAAGTTGGGAGTGAGGGTTAAGGAAATCTCAGTCAAAAGCCTCTCTGCCATCAGACTCCTGTCCTATTGGGATAGTCTTACCGTTAATCCCTCATGTAACCAGAGACTATGGAGGAACATTGGGAGCCAACTGTATCAATCGACTAACCCTGACTTTGCAGAGCATCTTCAATTTTGCCTTATATTTCTACCCTGTCTGTCATAACATTTTTGATTTTTCTGGTAAATCATTGAGAGTTACAATCAGTCAATGATATCAGACATTAGAGTCTCATACTTCTTCTACTAGACTAATGACTACCAGGGCCATTAGAAGCCCAGCCGTCCTACTCAACCCAACTATGTCCCAGTGTATCATAGTCAGGAAACCCAACCCAACTGTGTCGCAATGTATTATGGCCATCTAACCCAACCTAAGTGTGTCCCAATGTATCACGACCATGCAACCCAACCCAACTGTGTCCTGATATATCATGACCATGCAACCAAACCCAACTGTGTCCCAATGTATCATGACCATGCAACCCAACCCAACCCAACTGTGTCTTGATATATCATGACCATGTAACCCAACCCAACTGTGTCCTGATATATCATGACCATGCAACCCAACCCAACTGTGTCCTGATATATCATGACCATGCAACCCAACCCAACTGTGTCCCAATGTATCATGACCATGCAACCCAACACAACTGTGTCCTGATATATCATTACCATGCAACCCAACCAAACTGTGTCCTAATGTGTCATGACCATGCAACCCAACACAACTGTGTCCCAATGTATCATGACCATGCAACCCAACCCAACTGTGTCCCAATGTATCATGACCATGCAACCCAACCCAACTGTGTCCTGATATATCATGGCTATGCAACCCAACACAACTGTGTCCCGATGTATCATGGCCATACAACTCAACCCAACTGTGTCCCAATGTATCATGACCATGCAACCCAACACAACTGTGTCTTGATATGTCATGGCCGTGCAACCCAACCCAGCTGTGTCCCAATGTATCATGACCATGCAACCCAACACAACTGTGTCCCGATATCATGGCCATACAACCCAACTCAATTGTGTCCCAATGTTTTATGACCATGCAACCCAACCCAACTGTGTCCTGATATATCATGGCCATGCAACCCAACACAACTGTGTCCCAATGTATCATGGCCATACAACCCAACCCAACTGTGTCCCAATGTATCATGACCATGCAACCCAACACAACTGTGTCCTGATATATCATGGCCGTGCAACCCAACCCAACTGTGTCCCAATGTATCATGGCTGTGGTATTTTTTTGTATATTTTTGTACATGGCTTTTGCATGTTGTCAGTAAAAAAGGCAGAAATATAGGAAGAGAAAATATTTAAAGACAGCTTGAACCTTTCACATCCATAACTTAACCCCTTTGGGCTGTAGGCAATGTAATTCTCAGATACTATCAGCCTGAACATCAAGCTCCACCAGCTACTATTGACTGTTGGCTCCCTCCTCTTCCTCATTGTACACCATCTTATGGAACAGCAAAATAGAAACCTTAAATGAAAACAAACATGAGTAAATTGGAACAAGTATGGCAGAAATATACAAAAGGCATCCTTGGATGTGAAAATTTAAGTTATTTTGAAAGATAAGCAGCATCCTACCATCACCAAGAATGATGCCACAATACCAACAAAAAATAATTGACTTCAACAATTGGCTTAGTTTCTGTTGTCACTGCAAGGGGATCCAGTATCTGTCTGCCTGGAATGACATGCTTGATAGGCCTCAATCCGTTGCTAGAGATAGCCTGCACTTGACACCCCTGGGATTCTGGCCAAGGCTCTTGCCTCCCCCATTGTCTCTTTTTTAGGCAATGTTCCAAAGACAAATCTTCCAACATAAAAGATCTGTCAAAAAGCAAATTGAAGATCTTGCTGCTTAACTCTAGGAGACTTAACCTGGAAATGCACTCACTGGAGGCTCTCATCACAGTGGAAGATGCTGACATATGTGCAGTCATGGAAACTTGGCTCAATGCTGCAGAAAGCACCCCTGCCTTACTAGGCTGTACCTCATTCCACACATTCTAACACCAAAATGAGGTTGGGAAGACTAAGAGTGGTGGCATTTATATCTTCATTAAAGACAAGCACACCTCCAGACTGGTTTGCCAGTATGATGCACTAGAACTACTCTAGGTGTAACTGACAATTGGCAAGATACCCATCCAAGTTATAGCCAGCTATAGACCTTCCTCCATGATTCAGAAACCCCACTCCTTCTACCTGGGCCTACTTGACTTCATCAAGGTACCCCCTAACATCCTGATCCTTGGTGACTTCAATTATTCTACCATAGACTGGGTGGACTATTCCTGCTCTACTGCAGTCACCTAACGATTCCTTGACTTCATCAGTTCTAACACACTAGACCTGCTTGTCTCATCCCCCACAGGGGGAGGTAACATTCTAGACTTGGTTCTCACCAACATGGGCGACCACTGCACCACCTTCATAGTGAGTTCTTCCCTGGTGAGATCATACCATAAGTCTGTCTCATTCAAAGTGTCTATCCCATCTACCCCCCTCCCAGCTGTAACCAGGCTAAAAACCTTCACAAAAGCTGACTACATCCTTCTAAGGGAGGTATCAGTAGCTTCACACCACCACTGCCCGAATGGGATGCAGACAAATATGCCAAACAGTATGCCAGTGCAGTATACAAGCATCTGTACAACTTCATGGAGTCAGCCATACCCACAGAACTAAAATCTGCTCTTCAAGGAAACACAAACCTATCTGGGTGACATCATCTATCAACAGGCTTTACAATGAAAGGAAGAATCTGCTTCCAAGGGTAAAAAGGCACAAATTCCCAATTGGAAAACCCCCCTTCTTAGCTTCAACAAGCAAATTAGATCACTAGTGAAAACCTTCAAAGCCAATTATGAATCGAAACTAGCCTCAGAAACAAAGGCTAACGACAAAGCCTTCCAGGATCATAGGATCATAGGAGGTTACTAGGCTATTGGCTCTGAGGCCCTTATAAGGCTAGTCAAGAGTTTAGCCCATGTTTAGACAAGTCAGCACCCAAAGCACCTGTCCAACAGGGACACAGGTGGAATCCCTGGGGTGTATTTTCTATTTCCCATCCAGTTATCCAGGTTGAACTTAAAAAGGGATAATGTGGTACTCTGCTTGACGTGGAGAGGGAGTCTATTCCACAGATGGGGAAGTCTCTGGGACACAAATCTGTCCTGCCATAAGTCCTATTGATATCACAGACCAGGCTCAGGTCACGCATACAGGTTACTCGAGTGGAACTTGACTTGTGGATATGCAGCAGTCACATCAAAGTGGGGTTTGAGATTGCTTTGTATGCCAGACAGAGGTCACCTCTGAGGAGTCTGTATGAAACTGAGTAGAGGGACAGGGCTTTTAGCCTGTCTGTGTAGGGTAGATGTTTGAGGGCCTGGATTCTCCTGGTGAGGAACCACTGTGGTCTCTCCAGCTGCTACATGTGTTTTGCAAGGTACATGCCGAAGTGGGCATTGTACTCAGTAATTGACTTATAAGGGAAGAATACAGGGATGTTATGACCTCTTTGTCCCTGGATGAGATGCCCTTACTTATGAGGTGGGCCATGTAGAAAGCTTTACATACAAAGGAAGCAACATGGTGGTGAAAAGTCAGGTTGCTATCAACCTGGGTTCCCAACACCCAGTTACATCAGAAACCTCCATGCCAAAGCGCAGGTTTGTTCCAAATTATTCATAACTGTGCCACTTAAACTGATCCTGTTGACTTAACCAGCCTGCTAGCAGATACATTTAGTGCAAACTTCACCCCCTGCCCCCCAAAGGCCCATGCGACATCCCCAATACTTGTCCTGTACCTCACATCTACATAGATCATGTTAGTGGCCCTATCCAAGGCAAAGAACACAGCTTCCATGGGACCTGATAGTATCCCAGGCTGCATTCTGCACCATCTCCAGCAAGAACTAGCCTCGTCATTGAGTACCTTATTCAACCATAGCCTAAGTATAGGCTTCATTCCAGCAGAGTGCAGAATTGCCATTATCATCCCTTTGCACAAAGGTGTCCCTCCTCAGCTGGCGATGGCACCTGGCAGCAGCAGGTCTGGTGTCCAGCCCGGGACCTCCTCCTCCATTGGGCCTGTGCCACCTTCAGGTGGAAGCGCTGCAGGGGATGGGGCTCATCCCCCCCATGCAAGTGTGGGTGGAGGAGGGCCTCCTCTCACCCTCCAAATGGTCCAGGCTGTGGTGCGTAGGGAGAACCAGCGTTCTGTCACTGATCCTCTATGCCAGCTTGAGGCACGAGTGGCGTGACTCACGAGTGAGCCTGCCCCTCCTACGCAGCCCCCAGCACAGCCACCCTCTGGTCTGTGAAGGTGCAGTGGTGACTGCCCATGGGTGGGGATCTCAGTTCCACTGTCGCCATCTGTGGGCTCATGGGCTTGCGGTTTCTAAACATCCTTCCCCGTCAATGTTGTTCACCCCCCACATGTGTCATATTCCACCCCTGTATGCATCTTGTTTGTCCTGTCTATTTACATCCCCAACCTACCTCCCCAAATATACCTACATCCCCTACCTCACATTCCACTCCCACCTGGAAAAAGAAAAAAAAAGGCAATCTGCTCCAAAAAAAAAATTACTCCCCATACATAGCTGCCCATTTTGCACACATGTCTGCTGGACATATAAAATGTAATTTAATTGGCAGTGCAACATACTTTGTTGTCCTCACCCCCCTCTCTCAGGGGTGGAAGGTTTCATATTTACCTACTAAATTATTGCATATGCACAGCTGTTGCTGTAAAAGAAATGGGCAGCTACGGTCCTTCCCTACACCAATTCTGCACATCCTGAACTGTTTTCCCCAGTGTTTTTCCCTCTTTGTGCCCCTTTTTCACCACTGTCCTATCTCCCCATTTTCTTTTCTTTTAAAGAAATGAGCCCGAGGGTTAGCAGGAGTAATCACTTTTAAGCAGTAGTTAGTGGGTTTGCGCAAGTGTGCGCTTGTGTGTGGTTAGCTAAGCATTGCTAAGTTTTGTGCAAACCCACACAAACCCACTTACAACTGCTTAAAAGTGCCTTAGTCACGCTGCATGTGAGGGCCCTTGTTCTGCTCAGCAGCAAAATAAAACACCTCTGTCAGTCTCGAACCCCGGAACTTGGACACACTAGACTGCATGAAGTACCACCAAGCCACAGTAGATATACAGCAGGTTGTTGCTGGGAGGTTGGCATAATGGTTAAGGTGCTTACCTTTGAAACACAAGGTGCAGGGTTTGATTCTGTCATGGGGTAATTGGCTAGACTTAAAATGGCCCGCAAGGGAAGTTAGCCTAGTACTAATCTATGAACCTATGAACCTATATATCATGCATCAAAATGAGTGAATGTAAATGAAAAATAGGAATGCCATAACACAAAACCTGTTCTGTGGAACTTTACCAGCAGATGTTGTGGAATTGCATTACATGACTGTGACAAGAGAACCAGCCATTCTAGCAGTAAATGATGTTACAGCAGCACTTTCCAACTCCCACACAGTATCATAGCAGGACAAACAGTGGCATATCTGATTGGGGCAGAGGACATACATCCCAACTGTGACTACATTTCAGGGATGTCCCTGAATTTGAAACAAATGTTGGCTGTGTCCCTCTGAATCCCCTGAAAAGTACTGACGTTAGGCAGAAAGGTGGGGTATTACACCTAATGAATAATGACAATATGTAGGAGTTAGACACCGCTTGTACTTCAGAAAAGGTGCAGTAATCCATATGCACTGGTTCTCCCGATGTCTCCACTTACTGTCTCTAATATTTTGAAGGTGTACCTCACTTTTACTTACCTTTACCTCACTCTGTTCAAATATGTACCTGAGTGTTTCAGAGGCCTGGCCGAGGCGGAAACACACAGGCATATCAGCTTTTCTGCTGTTACACACTGTGCAAATAGCTTTGGAAGGAGTTCCAGAAGTATACCCCTATGTAGGAGTGCAACACTGAAATACCAAAGGATGTAGCCATGTACTGGTAGCAAACGACTGTAACAATGCTATTGTACCAGTGCTGAAAAGATCTGTGCATTGCACAGACAGAGAATAACAGCCTAACGTCTGGCTACCATCTGGATAGGTCCACAGTTGGGATCTATGCAGACAGACTACTTGCCTTGCTAAACTAACAGGTACACAGCAGCCCTTTAAGTCCAACAAGATAACATTCACACAATAATACATAATGCTCTCTGTATGTCTGCATCCCCACCCAAATGTACAATATACCTGTGTGTTCAGGGTCTACCAAGGATGCATGTAGGCATACTCAGTACTGGAATTGTCCAGTTTTTGTGAGCATCCTGTGCTAATGTCAACAATAAAAAAGCACAAACTGTGCAGAAGTGAGTACATTAATATTCACAGTATAGCAGTTCACAAACAGTTCATGTGCCAAATGAATACATCTCAATAACTACTTTTGTATGGCAGTTAATTGTATAAGTAGAAAAGAAACTACATACTCCCATGTATCTTGTGTTAGCATTTGTAGGGGTGAGTACAATTCTACACTGACAACTGTGTACTGGAAGTGGCAACATTCAGGTCTGAGTACAACATTTAAATCACTGGCTACACACCTAGCTTCAGATATAAGAACTATACCAACCTTCTGACTTAAGCAACAGTATCCACAACAAACAAGCATGGGCCCCACTTTGGAAAGCTGAAAGGGCTATGCCTACCTGATAAAGCAATTTATAGCATTGGGTTGCTATGACAGTGAGTACTGCAATTACCACACAGCAGGCTGCATGCAATTACCAAATGGTGGCCACCAATTGGTGCAGAGGCCATCACATGCACATGTGCAGATACCTATAAAAGTAGGCTGTACTTGCTGTCCTCACACGCAATCATTCCATTGCAAAAATTGAGAGAGAGAGAGACGGAGACAGAGACAGAGAGAGAGAGAGAGAGACACACACACACACACCCACATCAACAGAAAAAAAAAGCCAAAGACACATGGAACGTAATACTATCAACACATACAAAGAAAAGGTATGTAACAGATATGTATTTACTGGCATGTAGTAGATGTTTTTGAAGAGTACTCTACATACTTTGAAACATCCATATGTGGTAGCAGAATGTATCTATGCACAGATGCCCTGAATAACTACTGCCATGGACAAATCAGTGTGTAGCTGTGTGCAGTGGGACATAACTGTGACACATGTAGCTTAGCATTACATGTCAAACATCTGATCCATGTTATCTGTGTTCTGTACAGTAGTGTGGACAATGGCTGTTTGGGGGAGTAGCGCATATAGCTATATTAACATGGATGTGACAGAGTAACACATGCATGACAGTCATATTAACATGTAGCTTAACATTGGCAACTGCTGTACCAGGCTAGTATGCTAATCTAGCATTTGCAGCTATATATACACCCTCTAATATTACTGTGTGCTCACATGTGACACCTGTTCATGTTGCAGCAAGGCCCAACAGGTCAGCCATGAGGTCCAGGGATTTACAACAGTGTGGACCTTGTGTGTGTATGGCACACACATATGGAGAGATATATCTGTGTCAGATATGTTAGCATCTGTACATGTGCATAGAGCAAGGGACATACTGCAACTGTTTGTGAAGGGTGGTCATATATATGTTGGTGAAGGTTGTTATGTGTGATTTGTTAGGTTTGCAGTGCTGCAGCCAGTGAGGCCTACTAAAGCTACGTGGGCTGAGAACACCTTCAATGCATTTCGCACAAGACTGTGCAATATTATTACATAACTGTATACCTCACATCCTTCGCATAATTGATATTCCCACCATGAAAGATGGACTGTATATGGGTCTATATGTATATCTATATGTACACTAATGGATGTTTATATGTATGTGTATATATATATATATATATATATATATATATATATATATATATATATATATATATATATATATATATATATATATATATAGAGAGAGAGAGAGAGAGTCATATTTACTGCAACAGATGCCTGGTGACAAAGCCATGACCTCAAGCTCAATGTCAAAAATGCATTGGCATCCCTTTTGGTAGAAAACTCTGAACCCATGAACTACCACATAGGTGGTAGTTGACTTAACACCGAAAGTGTGATAAGAGACCGTGGGACACAGGTGGGCAGTAGTCTCCCCTTTGATAATCACAGTGCCACAATAGTCATGTATTCTGTCTATGTGGCACATCTCATCACAAAAGGTGTGTCATCCAGGGAAAAAGAGGTCAGTGTTCCCCTCTACTCATCACTCACAAAACCCATTATAGAGTAAAATGCCCCTTTTGGTATGTACCTCACAAGACATCTACAGCAACTGGAAAGGCCACAGACATACCTCACAAGGAGTATTACTGGCCTCAAACAGATGCCCTATGCAGACCGTCTCACAAAACCACAGCTAGACTGTGTCACATACCGCCTACCCAGAGGTGACCTCTGCCTAACATACAAAGCTATGTCAAACCCAGAGCTGTTGGGCATGCTCCACATAAACAGATCACAATCCCTATGAGCTACAAGCTCTAGGAATGTAACCTTGTCACCTCAATAAACAGAACATTCTGGAGGGATAGATTCCTATCTCAGAGACATCCCATACTCTGGAACAAACTACCTATCAATAGCAAACAAAGCTCCTCAGTAGCACTCGTCATGAATAATCTTGATGATTGGATGGGAGATAGGAAATACACCCCAGGAATCACCTCTGTGGCTCTGCTTGACAGGGACACATGAAATTAAATTACTTGGGTGTCAAAGCCCAGGGTACCATCTGGCTAGGCTTCTATAGGCCCTAGGACCAATAGCCTATTACCTACCTATGAACCAATACACACCCACATGTACTTGTTGCAATAATTGCTATGTGAGGTTGACTGAGTGTGATGGTGAATGTGTTGGTGAATGTGTCACAGTTGTGTATATGTGGGATAACTTAGTGGGAAACTGTTTCTGTCATGGTATTTTGTGTCCTAGCTCTTATCCCAGCAAAAGACGTGTATGTTATTGCTAGGCAGAAAAAGCAGTATGGAATACAGTCTGACGTAGTCCCTTGGTGTTAACTGGGGTGTGCCATTGGAGGCTAAAGCAGTACTTGTATGCTTATTGATTTGTACTGCTGGTGAATCCAAATCCTGTATGAACTGTAGTACTACCTGAAGCTGTCGGCCTAAACAGCACAGTATGGTGTATGTCCACATTGCTTGGAACCACTGGTTTGTGTGTTCCCTGTAGTCCTCACAGATTACATACCTCAGGCATAAGGTTTTGTAAGTACTGACACACAGTACTGTATGGTACACATGTAAAGCTCATCTGGGTTGCCATACCTTTGTGTCTTGTATGTATGTCTGATGTGTGTGTGGGTATGCCTGTAACATGCCCTTGGTCATATGTGTGTTACAGGATATAAGTGCATATCTAGCAACATGTATAGTCTAGTACAGCAGTATACCACCTATATGCACGAATGTGCACATATTTTAGGCAGGAGTTTGCCATCAACAACTAGTGTGGTATACTGGTAATGCTGTAACTGGACTTTACAATCATTGCAATGGATGACATATTTCTTTATGCATTAGCTTGATATATACCTCCTGTGGCTAGGTGGTGCACTGTGTCGCATACAGTGTGCCATGTACTGTTGTATAGTCTTACATAGTGGTTTCTCTTTGTTGCTGTGCATAACATGGTTTAATATATAGAGCATGCCAGGCACTGTCAGGCAGTTGTGGGTTGAGCACTGATAGGTGGTATTGAAAGTGTGTATTCTCTGACAGACAATAGGCTGCTATTTATGGCAGTTCAGTGATATCTGTACTGTAGAATGTTAAGTGTGCCACATGACTTGCTCACACATATTGTTTCATTGTCTTCCAGGGTTCATGGCCCACCATCGCAACCCAACCTATAGTCCTGCTGAGGATGACATCATAACAACCAGTCTGGTTCAGCACTACACACTGCTTTTCTTAAGAACCAGCCAGGACCACCATGAGCGGACTGCACTGTGGCAAGATGTTGTCCGTAGGGTAAATGACATAGGCATGCATATCCGGACATATGAGTAGGTACACCATCACTGCAGTGATTTACTTAGACATGTCCGGCAGTGTGCATTTGATGTCTGTAGAAAACATCTTGCCACAGGTTGTGGGGTTACCATTCACTCCCCCCTCACCAGAGTGGAGGAGCTGCTCCTGAGCCTGGTGGCTCCTGGCCAACAACAACAACAGCAGACATGTATCATCATGGAGGCCGGAGCCACCCATCAAGTTCACATGGAGCGTGCAGGTAACATGGCATATCTGTAGACTACTGCTTCCTCTATTGGTAGATCATGCATGTGTGAGATGTGTACTGTGTAGTTAGAAGATGTGGAGCCTGGTGTTGTGCAATACTGATAATTTGGAACATGATCTGTAGGCCTGTGACTGTCAACTGTTGTACTACTGTAAGATTGCAAACCCGCAGTAGCAATGCCACAGTTGTTGCCACTGACAAACTGTCTCATATCCTTGTAGGTCCCTCTGGTGTGACAGCAAGGCAGCAGACCCATGCTGGTGAGTGTGTTCTACATTTAATATTGCAAATAAAATGTGCATGTCATAGGTGAGGTGTAGGCCATGTACACATGTAATACACCTATGCATAATGCATGCTGTGCATGTTTGCTGTGAGACTATGCACATCTCAGTAACGTGAGTAGCTGCCTCAAACACATGCAATACACAGAGCATCCCAAACAATTGTGGCTACACTGTAGTGGACATTGGATAGGCAGAGTCAATGCACATGCACACAACATACACAACTTTGTCATACGCAGTACATGTTAATATGCTACACATGGCGTATTCAGACACCCGCTGTAAGGTCACACTCCAATATCCCAAATGTCATCCACACAGCACACATAATATACCTGAGGGGTAGAGGCCTATCATCGGGTGGTGCAACACTCTTCAACACACAGCACATTCATGTTAGACAATGCTTCCTATTGGGCACCTTACAAACCCATGTAACAACTGGCTGTGAAATGGTGAATGTAGCCTTGGTACTGCAGTTCAGGTACAGCATGATAGGTGCCGGTCTGGCACACATTAGTAGCCTTGAGTGACCACATGATGCTGCATGATGATGGCTCATGGTACTACATCCCATCCAGTTACAGTAACCACAGTACTACACATAGCATTCATTGCTATACACCTCAATGTTGTGTGTGTGCAAACATATGCACCTATACACAATATGCATAGCAATCACCATTTGCACAAAGTGACACATATATGTCTTGTAATGCTATTGAGTGTATAGGTCACATGACACACATTGGGTATGTGTGATGTTTAATGTTGCAGTTATGTTGTAGCATACCATGTCATGGCTGGTACTGGCATGTCCACAATATGTTCTACGCTCACCATAACTACTGTACAATGGCTATGTTGAGCAATGATATTCCATCAGGTATACAAGCACCACTCATCCTGTGTGTATACATAGCATGCATGAGCTAAACCTGTGTCCACAATTATCTGCTAAAGACACAGACGCTCTAATCAGTAATGGATATCTATGTGACACATAGATACACATCCAGCCATGGTATGTATACCTGTGAGTGATGGTGCACAGCACATTGAAGAGCTTGTAATACTTGCACAGCAATGTTGTGTCCATGTACACATTGCGTTCCAGGGTGAGGCCAATCACTGAGCAACAACACACATGCATCAAAGCCATGTATACTGTTATTAGCAAGGACTGTCTACACTCCCACTGCATGCTGTTGAGCAACACACATCCTGCATGCTGACACGTGTGATATGACTGTTTGGCTTGTGATACTGTACCCCACCATCAACCGCTATTGAGTATGTTCTGGATTGCTGGTGGTGGTGTGTGTGTGTGTGTGTGTGTGTGTGTGTGTGTGTGTGTGTGTGTGTGTGTGTGTGTGTGTGTCTGCTTTAGTGAGGAGTGTATTTGTGTGCATGTGTGCATGTGTTCATGTGTGCATTTGTTCATGTGTGCATGTGTGCATGTGTTCATGTGTGCATGTGTGCATATGTTCTGACATCAAGTACAAGTCGTAAAGTGTGTTTCCTGTCTTCCTCTCACAGGTGCTGAGGTTGGGCTGGTTCACTGCAGCAGGGAACCTGATGCCACTGACACAAATAGTGATAATGAGGATAGGTGTGTTGAGGCACAGGCATGTTTGCCAGGGTCTGCTGTTGGGTCACCAATCGACAGTGCACAAGTGTCCACCCCAGCCATGCACACAGTCATACTGCCAATACATCCATCATCACCAATGCCCTTAGCTGAGGGACAGTGTACAGTCGGCAATGGCCAGGACAGTGTGGTATCTATGGCACATGCGTCCGGACACAGCAGCCATACCCAGATGTCTGCAACAGTACCACATAGGCAGATGTCCAGGGGTTCTCGACAGAGTACTGCTGGTCATCATGCCCCTGTCAGACGTGCCACAGCTCTTACAACCTCACGCATGTTCCAGGCCGTCATGGAAGCACAGGCACATATGGAATGGTACACCAGTTAGGGACTAAGGGCACCGAGGGCACATAACACCACTTTAAATGACAGTATCCGTGACCTAGCAGGTGCCATCCGTAATTACACTGAGGTCACTGACAGACGGAGTGAGACATTAGATGTCCTCCGCAATGTCATGTCCATGTGTCAGGACAGTGCAGGATGGTTGAGATGTCGAAGTGGATGTATGCCAGCAACATCAGCAGCTGGCAGTCGCCACGGACATCCCTCAAGTCACAGCCACTCCCGTAGTTGAAGTACCAGCCCCAGCAATGTTGGGGGTGGGCTGTCCATAGACAGTCCTAGAAGACCATGTGCACGTGGCTCTAGCCAGTCCCAGCAGGGACCTGGGTCCAGTGTACATATGTCTACCTCTGAGGATAGTACCCAGTCTGGCTTAGTACCTGATACTGTCAGTAGCACCCCTGCCAGGCACAGGTACAGTATCCGTGGCCAGAGATGGTGATCTGTAAAGCCTGGCAGGTACAGTCTGCGGCTGTCCCACAAATCCCCATATATGGCAGCCACATGGTGGAACTGTGTGCATGCAGAGACACACACACACATAAACCAGACACCTAGGGCTAACACATACCCAAACACATTACATCAACATTGGCCCATACCAGTACCCTTGGCCCTCACACACACACACACACACACACACACACACACACACACACACACACACACACACACACACACACACATGTCGATTATGTGGCTCAATGTAGGCCTCTGGCAAACCAACAACACACCCTGTGCATATGATGAAACCTGTGCCACCGCCTCTCATCTGTAACATAGATGCAGAAACAGGCTAACATGGCGCTGATGCACAGGGTGACTTTATAGCAGTACAGCAATATTAGCATGTTGTCAGCAGTAAAGTGTAATGATATCCTTGAAGGTGTAGCTGAGTAGGCATGATGCATTAAAGCTATGATTGTCAATGTAGTATTGTTTACACCAGTGTTAATTCCAATAGTGTATTGTCCGCCCACGTGCCACTTGGTTGATGTGTGTAGTACTGGCAGCACGTGTTAGAGAGTGGACAGTACGTGTGGGATGTGTGCAGCACAGATTTGCAGGTGTACATTTGTGAACATGGTGGAGGTGTGCACTGTCTGCATGTACGTGCATAGTGGACACATGGGCAGGGTGACATGCCCTGTATTACACAGTATTAACACTTCATAGTTTCTATTGGTGGCCAGTTTCCATTGTACTACACACATTTTGAAACTTGGGTACACATGTGTGTATGACATGGTTTGACACTGTGCTGTGGGTGATACTGTTGCTATCTGTCATTGGTTTGCATTCTGGTAGTATACATAACCTCAACAGCCTGACCATAAACAATCGTTAGATGATGTCTTGACAACTGACACACAGATGTAGGGCACACAGTAACATTTGGATCCTTCAGGTACTATACTATGCCAGTAACCAGTGGCATTCACCTGCACCCATTCCTGGGGCCACTCCTGTTTGGCATATAGCTCTCTTAGGTACAAGCAAACACAGTAGGGATATGTCCGTCCACATCTGGAAATGCATACTGTGGCCTCTAATGCATTCTCCAGATGACACACACATCCTCCACAAGGGTATCATACAGACAGATACATGTTGTCAAACCCATGCTGTAACGCTATAAGCCAACTAAAGCATAGTCATCCACCTTTACAAAACATAGTATCCCCACAGTACCACATAGGTAGTAGCCCCCAACATGTTGAACAGGTACCGATGTGTACATACAGCCAAGTGTTACGTCATCTCTCCTTTGGTAATCATATTTCCAAAGGTATTTTGAAATCCCTCGGTGAATCACATAAGCAATAAGGGGTCTGCATGCATATCCACAAAGGTTGTTGTACACCTATAATGAATAGCCATCATTGACAGACTTTGCTGTGTTTGAACAAGTCTGAAATATACCTCAGGCATAAACCCTCACTCACACTATTCAATAGAAACCGTAATGAGTGTGTGTGTGACGCGGATGACCTAGGCCAGGGATCACTGCAGTGGCTGGGCTTGTCACAAGCATACAGATGTGACCTAAGATCTGGAAAGTGGCAGCACACTCTGGCAAAGATAACAGATGTGTTCATGGAGAAAGCAGGGTTCCCACCTATGAAATAATTGAGATCACATGTACGTATATGTATTTGGCACACAGCTACCTGACGTGCAATGCACATACTGTTGTCATTGTGATATGTCATACAGTAGTAAAAGCAAAATCCATAACACATTGACCAACTGTGTCACACACATAGAGCACACACACACACTCAAGTGTAGGATTCAAACCCCTACCTAACTACTTTAGGATACTAGAGGAGTATGCATTAACACGACATGGTATACACATTACTGGGAGTTCTCTTTTCCACAGGTATATTTGTAGGATGGTGACATCATCAGACTAGACAAAGTGGGTTACATTAGGCGACATTAGGTGGGCTACATAGAAGGAATTTCTAAACACTTTGGCAATGTAATCATCAAAGGAGAGTTTACTATCTACCTGGGTCCTCAGGGCCATAATTACATTCTCCGTACATACTGGATTACCACCTATGTGGTAATTTGTGTGCACTTTGTTTTATCCAAAGGAGATGACTATGCATTCTTTGGCATTCTGCTTGAGGGCATTGTTTTGACACCAGGTATCTGTCTCTGTAAGACCCTTCTGGAGGATGTTTGTGTCAGCCATAGAGTCGATTATGGACCACAGTTAGCAGTCATCTGCAAATTTGTTCAGCCATTGCCTGTACCTCTGAGCAGTATCTACTGAACAGGTGGGGTCCCAGGACCAAGACCTGTGGGATGCTATTTGTGACTGTTTTAGAGTCTGACATGGCACCCACAACTCTGAACATGTGTGTTTGATCTGTGAGCCAGTTGGCCACCCATCCTCTGATATAGCCATTAATGTTCAAGCTGGTAAGCTTGTCCATGATGCCAGAGTGGGGAATGGTGTCGAAAGGCCTTAGTGAGGTCCAGGTGGGCTGTGTGGACTACTTTCACCTCCATCTATGTCATTGGTAACTGTTTCAAATAAGTCAACTAGGTTTAGGAGGCAGGATCTGCCTTTAACAAAGCCAAGTTGGGTACAGTCCAGTGTCTGGAGGTCCCCAATGTCTCTGTTTATGGGTTCCATGATAATTTTCTCCATAGTGTTTCAGATCAGGCTGAGTAGGCCTATAGGGCAATGGTTTCCTGGCTCTGTTGTGGCACCCCCTTTGTGAAGCTGGATGACTGTTGCTGTATGCCATTCTTTGGGTACATAGCCTGTGGTAATGTTGAGGCTGGACAGTGAATCAAGGTGAGGGTGTAGTTCCTTTTGGGGCTGGTGTAAGTCGCAGCCTGGGACACCATCCAGTCCCATTGATGCTGTGTTCTTAGCTTTGGAGAGGGCTGTTTTTACCTGCATGTCCATGAAGTCTGGGGCTCTGTATTCTTCTGGGATGGACACAGGCCCTTTTGGGGGTGATGGGGGGGAATTTGCACTGAACTTGTCCCCCAGGATGTGGGCAATGTAAGTTGGTTTGGTGTATTCTTTGCCATTTTGCAGTAGCTGACAGCATATTTGAGAGTTGCCACCTAAATGTTTGGTATAGCTAACAAAGGCTTTGTGGTTGTTATTCTTACATTCTTTGGCAATTTGTCTTTAGAAACTGGCCTTGGATTATTTTATGAGCGATCATTGTTTCTTCCTAATAATGATCAGTGATGCCTTTCCTTTTGTGAAGTTTGCTCTATCATGTGTTTGCTTCCTCCTTCTGTTGTATAGCTTATTTATGGGCGTTGACCACCAGATTGGTTTCTTATTTTTGGAGGGGTGCATCTTGGTTTTATTTGGTATGTCTCGATCCATGCATCCCTGTAGATGCTCATAGAATGCACTTGTAAATGATTCGGCAGATTGTATAGCATTATCCTATAGCAAGGGGGCTTTGGAACTTTCCACTTTGGTCTTGGGAAGTGTGCAGTTTGCTTTTGAAAATGTCTTCACAGTGGTTTCCTTGACTGGGGGTGGGGGGTGGGATGTAGATGTCCAGTGTGATTACTTTATGATCTGATATTACCAGCGAGGGGTTTATCTCTGTTGTGGAACACTGGTACCCCATGTTGGTTATGATCAGGTCCAGTATGTTGTCACCTCTAGTGGGCATGGTGACCAGCTGTTCCAGGGCATTTGAGTTTTTAAACTCTAGGAAACAATGGGCAAAGGACATTGTACATGAGTAATTCTCCCACTCAGTGTTTGGGTAGTTGTAATCTCCTGATATAATGGTGTTTGATAGGACCTTTATATTTTCCACTGTTCTCAGGAATACTGAGTGAGGTTCCTGAAACAAGGTAGGTGATCTGTAGCAGGCTGCAATCTGATAAGCAGCATTTCCCAATGTTAGTTGCACTTGTATGGTCTCCAAGGCCTCATGCTGTGCCACTAACCTGAAGGTGTGTGTATCAATAAGGTAAATGGATACACCCCTTCCTTTTGTATTTCACTCTGGGTTTTGGGGCCGAAGATCAGAGGGATTGTGAGTGTTTTAGGTGGAGCATGTCCAACAGCTCTTTGTTTGACATAGCTTTGTTTGTTAGGCAGAGATCATCTCTGAGTAGGCGATATGCGAGAGAGTACAGCTGGTGCATTTTGAGACGGTCTGTGTATGGCATGTATTTCAGGCCGCTAATGCTATTTGTGAGGTATTTCTGCAGGCATTCCAGTTGTTGTAGATGTCTTGTGAGGTACATAGCAAAAGGGGCATTGTACTCTATTATGGATCTAGTGAGTGATGAGTAGAGGGGAGCAATGTCCTCTTCTATTCTGCATGAGACACCTTTTGTGATGAGGTGTGCCATGTAGAAGGATTTCCTGACTACTGTGGGGATGTGATTATCACAGGTGTGTCCACTGTCCACCTGTGACCCAAGGTCTCATCACACTTTCAGTGTTAAGTATACTACTGCCTATGTTGTAATTCATGGCTACAGAGTTTTTATGAAAGTGGATGACAATGCACTTATTGGTATTGAGCTTGAGGCCATGGCTTTGACACCAGGCATCTGTCTCAGTGAGCTCCTTTTGTAGGATGTCCACATCTTTAGTATTTACAATTATGGCTCCTAGTTTGCAGTCATCTGGAAACTTCATTAGCCACAGACCTTCCATGTTAAAGTTTACTTCAGGGAAGTAGATACAAAACAGGACAGGACCCAGTACTGAACCCTGTGGTACTGCACTCGTCACTGGTCCAAAGTCATACTTGGAGTGTGCTACTTTCACAGTGTGTATTCTGTCAGTGTGCCAGTTGGCAACCCATCTTATGACATAGCAATTTATACCTAGTTTAGTGGGTTTATCTATAATTCCAGAGTGGGGGATGGTGTTGAAAGTTGTGGCAAGATCTACATAGGCTGTGCGAACCACCTTACCCTTGTCTACGGTTCTGGTGACTGCTTCAATGTCATCTATCAGGATTAGGAGACATGATATGCATTTTCCAAACCCAACATGATTGTGGTCCAGAGTTTGGAGATTACCAATGTCTTTTTTTATAAGTTGTATGATGATACATTCCATGGCCTTGCAGAGCAGACTCATCAGGCTAATGAGGCGTTAGTTCCTGGGGTCCGTGGTGTCTCCACCCTTGTGTAGTGGGATAACTGTCGCTGTGCACCATTCAGCAGGCAAAAAGCCTGAGGTGAGGCTATGACTGAACATGGTATGTTGGTGTGGTGCCTGTTCATTCTGTAGTTTGTGTAGAACACAGCCTGGGAAGTTATCTGGTAACATGGATGCTGTGATACTGGCTTTGGAGAGTGTTTCTTACCTGTGCAGCTGTGATGACAGCAACTTTGCAGTCTTCCGTTATAGAGATGTGCTCTTTCATGGGTGAGAGGGGGGTAAAGTTAGCACTGATCCTATCTGCCAGAATGTTGACAATATCAGTTGGGTCTGTATATTTAGTGCCATTGAGCTGCAACTCAGAGCAGATCTGAGTGTTGCCATGATATGGACCTGTCTGTTGAGCAGAGATCTCCTGAGTAGACAGTATGCAACAGAGTACAGATTGAGTTAAATACAGTCTTGTTGCATGGGGCAACTGTTTGAGGCCAGTAATCCTCTTGTTGAGGTACTTCAGTGGTCTTTCCAGCTGCTGCAGGTGCCTAGTCAGATTCATCGCAAGTGTGTTGTGGTACTCTCTGACGGGTCTGATGACTGATGAGTTGAGGGAACCTCCTTTGACCTACATGCAAAGGCCTTGGCAGTTTGTAGAAACACATAGCATGATTGTCTGACCACTTTGTGAATGTGTTTTTGGAAGTAGAGATGACTATCCACATGTGTCCATAGATCCCTTATTATCAGTTCCATATTTAGGGAATTGGCACCTATGTGGTATTTGTATGACTGTAGCTCAAGGCCATAATTTTGACATCACATTTGTCTGACTGAGACTCTTTTTAAGGATGTCTCTGTTGTCCCAAACATCAATTATGACAACTTTTTTGCAGTCATCCACAAACTTTGCTAAACATAGCCCTCGTGTGTTTGACTGTATTTCTGAAAAGTATACACCAGACAGGATGGGTCCCAGGACTGAGCCATGGGGGACAGCAGTTGTTACCAGCTTGAACAGGAGACCACAATACTTACCTTGTGTGATCTATCTGTAACCCAGTTGACAATCCATCAGATGACATACATATTTATGCACAGGTTGTTGATTTTGTGGATATGACATGTGTCTGGGATGTTGGAAAAGGTATTTCCAAGGTCTATGTTGGATGTGTGTAGCTCATTTCACTGATGTATGTCCTGGATGACTGCCTTGAAAATAGTCTAGCAGGTTTGGGAACCATGATCTGCCCCTGACCAAACCAAAATTGGTAGGGTTGGTTGTTTGTAGGCTCCCAATAGCTCTGTTTATGAGTTCCATCAAGATGGATTACATGGCCTTGCAGATCAGGCTTAATAGGCTTATAAGACAATAGTTACCATGGTCTGTTGTGCACCAACACTTGTGGAGTGTGCCAAACGTTGCTGTAACCCATTTAACAGTTTCATATCCTGTACAGAAGGTGAGGCTTAACAGACTGTTCAGGTGCAGGGTCTGTTTGTTCTGGAGTTCACTCATGACACAGCTAGGGAAACAATGTAATCCCATAGACGCCATGTTTTCAGGTTTGGAAGGATATGTGTGGCCCACTGCTGTACTCAGACATGGCCTAAGTGTGTGAGCATGCCCAGTATGACCTTTCAGTATGTTGCTGACTGAAATTTGCTAAATTTGTTTAAGGGTGTGAGCATGCCAAGTATGGACATATATATTATATGTGTGTGAAAAATCAAGTTGTTTTTTACTTCAGGGCTCACTTTGTGTTGTACATCGACAGCAAGCATGCTGTGCCTGCAGGGCTTCCAGGAGTCACTTTGCATAGGCTTATCAACATTTCTACATACAGGGGGGACAGCTATTATTTGTACATTTCTACCCGGGGGGGGGACACCTGATTGTTACTGTGGATGTACATAGGATGAGGGGTTCACCTGACAATTATACACATTTGCTAGGCCTGTACTGCTGTGTCAGGTACTCCATTTCAATCTGTACTGTTGCCTATCATACTGGCTTGAGGCATACTACTGTACTACAGATCTTAGCTTCCAATTTCACGTATATTAGTTTGTGACTTCATAGCCTACCCAACCCACATCACACTGCCTGGACTGCTGTTATCTGTCTGCATAGACCTGGGGGGAAGTTCAGTTGCATGATACAGTATTTGTTTGTGTTTGCGTTAGTCTACAATTGTCCTACTGTGTCTGTGCCAGTGAAATGCTGCCATGGTTAAGTGGTTCAGTACTGTAACTATAGTGCACAGTATCCTGAGTTCGAGCCCTGTCACTGCTTTTTATTTTCCTGCTGGGCAGACCTGACTGGTTAAGGAACAGTAAAGCAGGTGTGAGCGTGTTTACCCGACTTTGCTCGACTTTGCCTGACTTTGCCCAACATTGCCCAACATTGCCCAACATTGTCCAACGTTGCCCAATGTTGCGCTAGTTTGCGCGGTACGCAGCACCACGCAATTGTGCTTAAATATGCTAAATAGTGGTAAAATGTGCTTAGAACTGCTTTATATTGCTTAAAATAGGGCAATCATGCCTCAGGTGGTGCTGCCGGGCTGCCTATGTCGGACACACATAGTACACTCACTATACATGTTTGAAAACAGGTAGTGTCAAGTTAGGCATCCCTTTTATTGTATGTGTGAGTCAGAGAGAGCTATCATTCCCAGGGTTCCTACTGAGTCAGTGTATGTTTTATGCGTTGCCTCTTTGCCAAGGCCAAGGCATACTGGGCACACCTCCTTCTGCCTACTAGGGCAGGCTCAGGTTGTTCCTCCTCTGAGTCATGCTGTAGATGTGCAGGCCTTGGCAATGGTGGGGGACTGTTTGGCCCTGCCCTATGCTGTCCCTGCTGCAGCTGTTTTCGCAGGATCATATTGTGTAGCATGGCACATAACATGAAAATTTGGGTACATGTAGTTGGTGAGTACTGCAAGGCTCCACCAGATGTGTCCAGGCACTGGAACCGTGACTTGAGCATCCCAAACACATGCTCAATAATGTTTCTTGTTTGTACGTGTGCCTCATTATGGAGTTCCTGTTCAAGTGTATGTGCATTTCTGATTGGTGTCATCAGCCACGGCTCCAGTGCGTATCCAGCATCCCCCACTAGGTGACCATCAGGGATGTCCCCATTGGCAAATCTCTGGTACAGCTGCGTCAGATGCCAGATGTGGGAATCGTGATAGCTTCCAGGGAAGTCAGAAAACACTTTCATTATTATGCCTTGGGCATTGCACACAACCTGGCAGTTGATTGAGGGGAAGCCCTTGCGGTTGATGTAGACCTTACCCCGCTCACCAGGTGGTGCTTTGATGTGTATGTGTGTGCAGTCTATTGCACCCACTACCTTAGGGTATTCTGCTATTTGGTGGAAAAGACGCATATTGCTGGGCAATGCCTCACTGGAATTGGGGAAATATACATGCTCACCGACATGTGCTGACATGGCATCCAGGAACTGGTGCAGTATCCTGGATGCTGATGACTGTGAAACCCCCATCATGTCACTAGTTGGTCTCTGGAAGGTACCTGTAGCTAGTATTCTTAAGCCAACACATACCTTAGTATCCACTGGGATGGGTTCCCCTCTGTTGGTTCTGTGTGTGAGGCATGGCTGGCACAGCTCAACAATTTGTTGCAGGAGGTCTCTGTCCACTCTATAGCACTCCACTATCTCCAGCTCATGTAGCCCCTGGTAGGTTACCCTGGGTCTGTACACTCTTCTCCGTCCCCTCACTGTGGGTTGCTCAGCAGCATTCACAACATCACCACCCTTAGCATCTTGCACATGATGGTTTATGATAGCAGTAGAAACCCCTAACATTTTGTCTGACTTAAGCTTTTTAAGTTTTCACTCTTTGTATACTACAGTGTTGCAGAGTTCTTGGGAAAAAACAGGGTAGACTGCTGTTTGCAGAGTTTAAAGTGCTGGGCTGAGCTGGGCTGGGCTAGTCTACTGCCTGTGTAATTGGCTGATTCTGATGATATATTTCACCTGGCAGCTCTGCTAGTTCTCCTTGGTTAACTTCCTACTTCTTCTTTTCCTTCCTTTTTCCCTTTCTGTTTCCACAAGGGGCAGCACCGCGCAAACAAGCGCACACGCATGCACACACGCACACACGCTGTGTGCCCGTTTGCAAGAAATTTCAGATATATCCATGGAGTACACCTTTGGTTTCTTGTTTTCAGCTAGGACAACTGTAGACACGCCTCTTGCAATCCTGAACAACTCAAGGCAAACACAAGCCACTGTGCTCCAATCAGCTTACAGTCTTTCAGACATACCCCCTCATAATGTCACCTATCTTCTACTCTACTACTCCCTTACTCTTACACTTACACTCTAGGGACATGGCTCACATGCCGGGGAAAATTGGGATTCACTATCCTTATCCTCATTTGCATAGGATTGCCTACTAATGCTTGGTTACATCTCTCACACTGAGCTTCCCCCCCCCTTAGCAACCACTACTCAGTGGCCATGTTGTTTTCAGCCTGACATTCACCTGCATGGCAGAACAAGCTTTTTAGTGAAAATGCCCATTTGTGGCTATTTTTCACTTTTTTCATTTTATTTTAAGCGCAGCATGTTTGCACGCCGCTGCGCTACGCTTAAACATCGGCAAAAAAAATGGATTTTAAGGATTTACAACATTTGCAAATGCCAATGGCCTTATATTTGGCCATTGGCATGCTTCCTCAACTAGATGCATCCTTTATTTGGAGCTGTCATAGCTCCATTTAGCTATTTGCAGAACGGTACTCTGTTACCAACGGAGTACATTTCTGCAAATAATACTACTCTTCCACGGACAAGTTAGTGTTTCCTGGATTGCAAATTTACCTCATTTGCATAGCTTTCAGCAGCAAATGAAGTAATTTGCATACCATAACACTGTCCGTGAAAGAGTAGTTTTAGAAGTTCTCATGCACGCCCCTGCTGGCTATTGCTGAATCGCTCGGCAGACATATTGCCTGTCTGCCGTCTTACACTACTCTTAGACTCCGTGCAAGCCTTCATGAATTCAGCCCAGTATGTTGTAAAAGTTATGTTTATCAGCTCTCCTGAGTTATTTGTGATTGAGAGTTTACACTTCTATGACCCGACAGGCATCTTCATGCAACTTTGAATTTTTCACCTTCTCTTCTGCAATTACATGGCTACAGAGACACTCCAAAGGCCAGAAGTAAAAATATATACCAAACTTTTATGTAGTTATACTGAATAACTGTATCCTGCTTGACATATAAGTTTTTCTTTAACAATATTATTTGAAAAATTGTTGCGCTATATTGCTTTGTGTACTTTATAGCTCTAAACTGAACTCAGTAAAGCACATACCCAGAATGTAATATTATTTGTGGTCATTGATAGTGAGAACTACAGAAACATTGAAATGCTGCCTAATGTATGGCAAATAATAGAAATTCACTTCAGAAATAAATGAAATTTGAACAGGAAAAAGTATGACATCCTCGTGGTCTCTATCAGGAAATGGAAATGAAAATAAAACGTATAGAACAGTTTATCAGCAGCATTGCATCCTGGGTAATATTATAAAAGGAAAAAAAACATAAATCTGGACTGAGATTATTGCACTGGAGGCCTGGATTGTCCTGTAGACAGGTCATGTTTTCCCTATCACCCCTGTTACAGGTCCTTATGCCTGAAGAATCTTACTTAGTTAACAAATTGAAAAATAAATTAAAAATTTTGGTATGTGTCCCAGCTGTCTTTATAGCAGGAGTGCCTCTCAAGGATCAGTCCTAATCCTAAGACTACTAAAGTTTGTTGTATTTGTCAGTGGATAACTTTACAAAAATGTATAAATGGACCTATAGATTTAAACAAGGTTATGGTACAAAGGGCTTTTAGACACTTGGTCATTGCTGCCCATATGAAAATTCTGTATCCTCACATATTCATTAAGATCTCTTTTAAGCAGTGATTTTGCTTTAAGGGCATAGAACTTTGTTCTAAAGCTGAAGGACGCAGAAAAGGATAAACTTGCTGTGTTTATTACTATTGTTAACAGATTTTATTCCTGATTTCCTATGTGCATATACTGACAGTTGCATTGATAATTCCTCAGACAGACAGTCTTAATGACTGGGAGGGTGTTTCCTGACTTGAAAAACAAGGCATAGACTTACCTTCTACAGAAAGTACAACTTTCAAAGTCTATTTGAGTAATTCAAGATGCCAAGCCAATCTAACCATTTAGGGAGGACTCTGGCTAAACCAAGTGTTTGCTCATCAGGTGCAGACGGTGTCATTATATCATATGAATGACCAAATGAGAAAGGTCTTAAGTAGACTGATGGCTTCCTTAGAATGGATAATAAAAGTCTACAACAGAATGAAGACCTCCACAGAATGACCAATAATCTCTTTTAGGATCATATGGATCATACAAGAGTGGCTGTTTTGACTGAATCACAGGGGACTGAACAAAACTGTCTTAAACTCATTTGACTGAAATAATATTTGATTGAATCAAGATGGACTCAAAATTATAAAGTAAAAAAAAGCAATAATTCACTGCATTATTTTTTCTTTTTTTTCAGCTATTGTGTGACTGTGGAGTACGTATATTTAAGTAATGGGGTTCAGGAGACTTGACCCCTGCAAAATATTTGTTTAGAATATGTTTGCTCTAATGGAGTTGTCTATAAAATGTGTCTGTACATCAGCAGAGATTTGTGTGATGACTTCTGTATGTAGAAAAGCTCAGTTCAGATTCTTAGAGAATTATGTGAGGGTGGACAATCTCTATATTTATTTATTTATTATTTATTTCAGTTTGATGACCGGGGAAGTACACTGGGCCAAGAAGAGCCCGTTTTCAGTGGAGGCCCAGGGAGAAAAACTCCAAGGACAGTTACAAACATACATAAAGTTCCATACATAAGTAAAATAGTCAGTTTACAAACATATTTGATGTTATATAGTTATATATGGCAAGCTGAGTCTACAGGAAAATGCATGTGAGGTGTGCTACAGTTGTTCAGAGAAATACAGAATATTATTAAATGTAAGAAAAAAAATTCCGCGGTAGTGGTGCTGCGGTAGCGTTGTCACCTCACAGCAAGACGTTGTCGCGTTCGATTCTTGGCTAGAGCGTCTTCTGTGTGGAGGCATGCATGAATGGGTGTGCCTTCATTGAAGGTTGTGCATCAGGGCTGGTAACTCGGCATGTTAAAATCCACTACCAAACATTAGCGGACTGGAGTTCCGCTGTGGCGACCCCTAACCGGGATAAGCCGAAAGAAACAACAACATTAAATGTAAGAAAATACAAATAGTAATAGGTGATTGTTGTCAGTTTAGACAGCACTAGGATGATTTCCTGGTGCAGGAAGATAATGGCGACCAATGTGAAGCAGAAGAACAGTGCAGCGTTATTACAAGGACGTAATAATAAAACAAAGTTTTATTATGAGAAGAAGGGGGGATCTGAGGGGAGCTAGGGAGGAGGTTATGTTGGAGTGTGGGTTGGGAAAATCCATTTGGAGGAAAGGTATGAGAACAACAGAGATTTGAAGTTGGTAAGGTTTGGAGTATTGCGAAGGGAGGCAGAAAGGGAGTTCCATAGTTTGGATATGGAGTATGATAGTAAGAAGGAGCCTGGGTGTCATGAGGGTCTGTAGATTTGAAGGAGGTTTTGGTTTTCAGATATGAGTGAGCGGTTAAGAATGTAGGGGGCTAATGCAGTAAAAAGAGAAGGGCAGCTGGAAGGCTTGAAGATGAGCTTGTGGGCAATAGTGAATCTAAGGAAGTTTAGGTGATTAGGTAGCTCAAGCCATTGCAGAGTGTGGAGGGAGCGGCAGTGATGGGATGACTTTTTGGAATTGGTGGCAAATTTGCTTATTTTATTGTAGCAGGATTCTAGTTTGGATTGTAGGCTAAGTTGGAGGTTGGTTAGGACAGGAGCACTGTATAGGAGAGAAGGGAGAAGGTAGGTTGAGGCTAGGGTATTTCTGGTTGTGGGGGTAAGGTAGCAGTAGTGTCTGTATAAAAGCCTGAGTTTTTGGTGTGTTTTTTTGATGGTGGATTAGATATGGGTGTCAAATTTTAGGTGGTCGTCAGTGATGACCGCCAAGGACTTTAGTGTTTGACACAATTTCGAGGCGGACTTTATTCTGGCTAAGTATGGAGAAGGAGTTTTTGTCAATAGAGGAGTTTCTAGAAGGGGAAAAGATCATTAGTTTAGTTTTATTTATGTTTAGAGCCATGTGATTGTTCTGCATCCAAGTTTCTGTTTTGGAGAAAGCTGATTGGGTTTTTACAAGTAGGTCAGAGGGGGAGTCTGCTGAGCAGATGATTGTTGAATCATCTGCACACTGGATTACAGTGGACTCAGGGATGGCATGGTGGTAGTTACTGATAAATATGTTGAAGAGTAAAGGGCCAAGAACAGAACCTTGGGGCACACCGGTGGGGGTGTGTAGGAAGACAGAGATTATGGATTTCCATTGTATGGCTTGTTGTCGTTTAGAGAGGTAGCTGGTGAACCAGGCTATGGTGGAAGGTGAGAGGTTAAGGGAGAAGAGTTGAGAAACGATTAAGGGGTGTGAGATGGTATCAAACGCCTTGGATAAGTCAAGGAACAGGGTAGAAACAAATTTGCCAGAGTCACGTGTTAAATTAATGGTTTTAAGAAATGAAGGGAGGGTAGTCATGGTACTATGGCCAGGGCGGAAGACATGTTGAGTGGGGGTGAGAAGGTTATTATGTGTTAGGTATGGCATCAGTTGAGAATGGATACATTTCTCTAGGATTTTGGAGAGAGGGGAAAGGATGGCAATAGGTCTGAAATTGGTGGTGTCAGTGTTTCTCCCTCCCTTGTGGAGTGGGATGATGTATGCATGTTGCCAGATAGAAGGGACATAGGATTATTTGAATGGTCTGTTGATTAAAATGGAAATGGGAATGGCAATGCTTTTATTGGATGTTTTGAGGAAGGAAGATGGCAGGTTGTCTGGAGCGTTGCGGCAAGGTTTTAGTTGGATGAGTAGTTTTTGTATTGTACTTGTGGGGATGGGTTTAAGGTCGAAAGGGGAGGAAGTAGGTATATGATCTGAGGGACAGGGGGAGGCAGGGTTGTGATGGCAGGGTGAGGGAAGGAGGAGGAGAGTTTAGCTATACAGTCCATGAAGAAGGAGGTGACTAGATTGACTGTATCCAGATCAGTAAGGTTGGGATTGGGGCAAGGGTTATCTGAGGTTCCTGGATGGAGGATGGAGGAGATGGTGTTCCAGAATTTTCTAGGGTTGGTTGAGTAATCAGATTGAAATTTAGAGTAGTATGCTTTGCGTTCTCTAGTTACTAGGTTTTTACATAGTTGCAGAGTTGTTTGTATTCAAGCTGTGTATTGGGTTGTTTGTTGCTTTGGAATTGCTTCAATTTTTTGTCTCTTTGGAGCATAGTAAGTTTAGTTTCTTTTGATAGCCAGGGGCAGGTTTTAGCTTTGACACGTTTGGTTCTTAGAGGAGTGTGGTTGTTGAGTAAATTTAAGAAGGTTTTGTTGAAGTAGCTGATGGCATTGTCAAGGGGCAGGGTTTTTAAGGAGGTCCAGTCAGTAAGTTTTAGACAGTTGGAGAAATATTGGGGGTTGAAATGGGAGAGATTACGAGTTTGGATGTAGTGATGATGCTTTTAATGAGGGGATGGGTGCCGGTCTGCAAAGGCTGGCAGGTGGTCACTGACTGGGTTGGGAAGGATGCGTGTCTTTGTGATAAGGTTGGGGTGGGATGTTAAGATCTAGTCTATGATGGTGCCAGAGGTTCCATCTTTGTTAGATCTGGTGGGGAAAATCTATCAGTTTGGTGAAGTTGTATAGATTGTTTGGGATGAGGTTTGAGAGTTTATAGTGGCCCAGTTAATGTTCATATCACCTAGGATGTAGGTTTCATTTTTTATGTTAGAGGTAAACCAGGAGAGGATATCATCTAGAATAGGTACGTTATTGCCTGGTGTGATGTAGAGGGCAGCTATGCATATGGATTTGTGGTTATTTATTTTTAGTAGAGCTATGGTTAATTCGGTATTGATGAAGTTTGGGATGGGATTGGTGTATGAGTTATGGTATAGGAGAAGGTGTGGATTATGGCTATGCCTCCACCTTTTTTGTTTAGTCTGTCGTTGAAAATCATTCAGTAGCCAGTTGGTAGAATTTCATTGTCTTTTATGGTGGGTTTAAGCCAGGTTTCAGAGATGGCAACTATGCCTGAGTGGTTGTGGGAAAGCTTGGCGTGGAGGTTAGGGATTTTGTTACGGAGGCTTTGTGCATTGAATGTAAAAAAGCAGATAGATTTGGGCAATTGAGAGTGTGTGTGGGAGGGGGGTTAGTGGATTGTTGGAGATAGTGGGTCTGGGGTTGAGATGGATGCCTCCAGATAGTGAGAGAGAAATTTGGTAGAGAATGAGTGTGAGGGAGGATAATGTGGATGGAGAGTTTGAGTGGAGGTACGGAGATGATTTATTGGTGTGAGGTTGGGAGGGTGTGATATGTAAGGTTTGGGTAGGTAGTATTTTGGGTTTGAATAGTAGGGTTGGGTTGGAAGAGTAGAGTTCATGAGTTATAGAGGTAAAGGGAGGTGTATTAGTGTGCTGGAAATTGCATGTACTGTGTGATGGGCAGGTATGGGAGGGGTGTGAGAGTTGAGTGATATGTGCAAGATAGGTTAGGAAGGTGAGCAGGGCTGAGAGGTGTATAAGATGTGGTAGATATCTGGTGAGGGGCATTGTTTAGGTTGGGTGATAAGTTTAAGTGTGTAGCGTGTGTCGGGGGTAGGGGGGTGTAGTAATTGGCTGGTAGCAGTTGTGGGATGGGTTGGGGAGGAATAATTGAATGGGTGTTGGGGTCGAGTGGTAATAGGGGGCATGGTGGGGTGTGGAGTGAGCCTGCAGGGCGAACGGGACGGGTAGAGCCAGAAAAGCTGCTGAGTCCCAACTGCAAAAACAATCAGTCAAGACAGAGTTCAGTACTTATAGCAGTCTCACTAAGACTATATTTAAGTAAAAAGCAAAAGTCTAAAAAGAATAGCCAGAAAAACAGCAGTTGGATTATCTAACTCTGCTGTTGAGAGGGTATAAAGTTAGTCTTAGAGAGAAGATACCGTAATACAGGATGAGTGGGTGGGAAGTGACTACACAGTTTTCCTGCTTGTTTCACTTGCTGAGAAAAGAGAATGGGGGAGGGGCAGATCCAACCCATAAGTTGTGCTTAACATTTATTGTACTCATGTACGTTAAGCAAATAAATACAATATCTCTTGTGAGTACAGGCAAACATTAATTATGGACATACATTAATAATTGAGCCATAGGGTCATCACTATTTGCAGTTAAGTGATGGTTCCAGGGAGCAGAGGTGATCCACAAGGACCCACTGAAAGGTTTACTTTTTTGTTTTGTTTTCCTCAGTGGGATTAGTGTGGAGAGCACATTCCAGGTTGGAATACCTGAAGACTCAAGCTAAGTTAGTCATTGGGAATAGTGTCACTTGAGTGCCTCATCATTTAATGAATTGTCAAAAGAATGAATACAAAAGCATCAATCTTTTTAGCCTGAATTTAAAAAGACTGAAGTGAGGAAAAACAGTAAAAAAAAAAAAAAAGCAAACATTTTTCTGCAAGGGGCAAAACCCCACTGCAGCCCCCTGCATATTATTTATGCCAACTCCACGATCGCACAACAGGGTAAGGGTGAATTCTCAGACTCTGCTGTTCAGCAGTCTTGCATGATCACGTTAGGGTCCCAGTCTCTAAAAATTTCCTAATTTTCACAGTCATTCCATTTTCCTCCACCTGTTCCCATACAATAATAGTAGGCCTTTTATACAAAATGTCAACATATTTTAAAACATATGTACTTTCCACTCCTTCGTTAGATTAAAACCACTTGCATCCAACCTAAGCTCTGTTTTTATATTCATTCTGTGATACTGGAAATACCTTTCTGGCTAAAAAAACACTTGAAAAGCTTGATATTACTTTATTCTGCTACTATATTCTCATACAAAGTAGACAAGTAATGCTAAACAAAGAGAACTTCCAGGTTTCTCTGCTGTAGCCTTCTTCGCTTGTTTGTTTTTAGCAGCAATTTACTAACTAGCATATTCTTAACTCTAATGAAAATCAGTCAGACATTTAAAAGCAAGATTTGGTACTTGCAGAAAGTTAGTCTGAAGACTGACAAATTGATATATATAAAGCAAACACTTTCTAAAAAGTCAAACATTAGCTATAAGACATTTGCAGCACTTTCATGCCCACATATATTGAAATATGTTGCATGGATCGATATGTAAAATGGGGTTAGCTACAGAAGTTATCATTTTCATGAATGTATTACAAAACTATGAAAGCAGATTTCAACAACAGGACTTACAGACTCAGTCAAACTTTATTTACAGAGATTGTCATTTAATGGTGGCCCTGGCCGACATGTAAGGCATCTGACAGAATCGTCTTAGAGAACGAAGGTTAAATGTTCCAAGTATTTTATAATTTATTTTGCTATCATAAGGAATGAAAGTGGTAAATAATATTTGAATAAAATATTAAGATAGTCAACCCAGAACATTGGGATTTTAACTAACAAATAATTCCTGGAAACCCAGTTAACATGCTTGCTTCCATTCTTTAAGGCATTATACTTTCTGAATTCCAATAAACATAATTAGGAACAACATTCAGAGAAAGCGTGTAAGGAGATTTTCTTGCCAAGGCTACTTAATACAGATGTAATTGACTCTATTTTCTGCTTCCTGCACAGGGATTGCAGCAACTTGGCCTCATTATCCACCAACAAATTAACAAGATGCAGTCAAAGAAAGGTCTTCAGCCCAGATTTGTTTCAGAGAATAGAGCACTGGACTGTGTTAAATCTGGACACAACACGGCTTCAGTCTCTTTCTTTTCATCTCTTCTGGCTTCTCAAGATGTTTGCAAGTTAAGGATAGGTCAGCAAACATGTGCTTCTGTGACTTACTGTTGCTTTGTAGTCCTGGACATCTGTTCGATGCTGACAGGATGGTGTGGTCTGGCTGCAAAAGATTAGCTAGAAAACAGTCATAAAGAAAATGTTAGAACATTTGTCACTGTCTCCTTGACCAATAGTTATCTGATGCAAACTGATATCTTGGCACAGCTATTAAGTTTAATTTTAGAAATGCATGATTTATAACTTAAAGAGAAATTGAGATGAAGGTAACATGTTTGTACAAGGAAAGGTAAAACAAATCAACTCGTTCAATCTGTCAAATTAATTGAGTGATACATAAATCTGCTCTCAACCAATAGTAGGGAAACAAGTTGTACAAATAGATCTATTGAATATTATATTAAACACATTCCACATTTTTGTGAATACCTATGTCGTTCAATATAAGAAAATAAAACAGGCATTTAATGCTTTTGAAGGAAATGGACTCATGAGCATCAAAGTAGCAACACAGAATAAAAAAAAATCATATCACACAGCAAAAGTAGAAGTACCCTAAAACTGGGTTATTTTAAGAGGCCTAAACCAAAACATATAATAATTTTCATGTCAATACACCTATATTGATTCCTTTATTTCTGTAAATTCTATTTAACATAATTTTCATATACAAATTACATAATTATACAAGAAAGAAAATACAGGTAGTTTAGCAAAAAGGTCTAAAACAATGAACTATACTGAACCTCAGTCTGTATTGAGTTTGATTCCCCCAGTGTTTACTTGCAAATCACGTGACTAAGTCAGTTAAACGGTCAACCCTGAAAAAAGACCCTCATTAACAAATGAAAAAATTAAACAAAAAAATTTGCAAATTGAAAATGTTAGAAGAGATTACAGCCAAAAACTATACACAAAATTAAAAGAGAGCTTAACTTTAATCAGTAAACAATATCAATATAAGCCATATAATGTAAAGGCGTATAAACAGCACGGCCACTGATTTTATTTTTTCTGATATTCTGAATCATCCAACTTTTAACACTGATTGACCAAAGCTTTATGAAAGCTATATACTTTCAAGATTGTCTTAAGTAAGCTGATCAAAAAAGTCAGATATGCAGTACTGGTCATGTGGATACATAACTCAGACAAACAAAAATAAGAGTTCAATCCTGTTTCATGGAATAAGGTTTCTGAGCTGTTGGTCTCATAAAAATTAATGCTGAAAATCCATCTGAGTTTGTAAGAGTCTATATCACATAGTCGAAGTTCCATAACTCCGAACACCTAATGGTCGAAGCATTATGTTCGAAATTACAAAACTTCGACTAAGGGAAAAAAATAAATAAATAAATAACGGACAACAAAATAAATTGTTGTAAGCAGGGGGGAAGGCCCCCCTGCACCCCCCACACCCCGCTACTTAAATAAACCAACTAAGAGATCGCACCACATTGAACAAAATGGAAACCTTCGCTTAATCGAACTTTTACAAATTCGAACTTATGGTCTTGACCATACGTGATAGGAACCTAGTTCGTAGCACATATGTATGCTTATCCCAAGCAAACTTCTTAACTGTCCAGATTTTCACAGAATGTCCAGATTTGCGTCTCATATTGTGGGTCTGTTTGTCATAAAATTTGTGTTGTTTTGGCAGGTCACTGAGGACTAGAATCACTAAATAATGATATACATTGAAGTTTCAGACTTGATATCCTTCAGAAAATGCATGTTAACACAAATCCTGTTATTCTAGCAACTTTCTAAGTTTATAAGAACAATATTTAAAATGTGTCCTTATTTTTGAGTATTTGTCCCCCATTATCTGATACTTGGTTGAGATTTATTGTGCCAATAGGTTGACCCCAAGTCCCCCCCTCCCACCTAGGGTGAGGCATAAGTATGTTTAGCTGAATAAAATCCCTACTGTAAGACATTATAATCAGTGAGATGGGGGAACAAATCTTCCATATACAAACTAACATCCTAGGTCACGCATGTCAACAGTGTCACGAATGAGTTATAACATAATTACAGAACTACATATATGAACACTTACCAGACATTGGGCTTTCATAAAACATGTAAACAAGGAAATGTCTAATAACCTGTCCCACATTGATCTACTATATTTTGTCTAAGAATGTTGGAATATTAATATTAGCTTATTATTATTACTTTGCTAACATAGGCAATCGTCTGGCAGTTTAACACAGAGGGTTAAAACTCAGGGTTTGATTCCCTGGGCCCTTATTTATCTACTACCTCAACCTGACCAAGTCATATAACTAGACAGTCATCCTAGGTCATCCCCTGAAAGGAACTGTGTGTCCAGTTAGCTTAGCTGGTACCAAATGCGTATTATTATTATGATGATGATGATGATTATTATTATTATTACTAATGTTATTATTACTAATGTTATTATTATTAATAATGTTATTATTATTATTATTACTAATGTTATTAATACTAATGTTATTATTATTATTATTATTATTATTAAGAATGTTATTATTATTATTACTAATGTTATTATTACTAATGTTATTATTATTACTATTATTATTATTATTAATGTTATTATTATTATTACTAATGTTATTAATACTAATGTTATTATTATTATTATTATTATTATTATTATTATTATTATTATTATTATTAATGTTATTATTATTATTACTAATGTTATTAATACTAATGTTATTATTATTATTATTATTATTATTATTATTAATAATGTTATTATTATTATTATTACTAATGTTATTAATACTAATGTTATTATTATTATTATTATTATTATTATTATTATTATTATTATTATTATTATTATTAATAATGTTATTATTATTACTAATGTTATTAATACTAATGTTATTATTATTATTATTATTATTATTAATAATGTTATTATTATTATTACTAATGTTATTAATACTAATGTTATTATTATTATTATTATTATTATTATTAATAATAATGTTATTATTATTATTATTACTAATGTTATTAATACTAATGTTATTAGTATTATTATTATTATTATTATTAATGTTGTTATTATTATTATTATTGTTATTAATGTTGTTATTATTATTATTATTATTATTATTATTATTATTATTAATGTTGTTATTATTATTATTATTATTATTTAATTTTGGTAGTAGTTTTTGTAAGGTCTCCAGATATATCTAGTGAAAGATACTAAGAAGAAAATACAACAGGAATAGCCAGAAAGCAGTATTATGCATGCACATGGTAGGGGAGAAACAAAGGTAATGGTTAAGCCTTAAGGCAAAATAACATACCCAACATACTAGTAATAGGTGACTCTATAGTCAGGCACACTGACGTTCCACTCACTAGGCTGAATAAGGAGAAGATTACTGTTAGCTGCCTGTTGGGCGCCAGGATCCGCCACATAACACAAGCACTCAGGTCACTCCAGAATAAGTACAAATATGACTCTGTCATTGTCCATGTTGGTGTGAATGACCTGGGCTGTACCTCCCTAGACTACATGAAAAGAGACATGGAAGAGCTCTCTGATCACGTAGCCATGGACGGTATGAACCTGACCCTGAGTAGCATCCTGCCCTCACCAAGAATGATACCACGGTATAAAGAATAAATTCTCAATTTCAACAATTGGCTAAGTTTCTGGTGTCATTCAAGGGGGATCCAGTGTTCGTCCGCCTGGGATGACATGCACAACAAGCCACGCTGCTTTGCTAGAGAAGGCTTGCACCTGTCACCCTTAGGTTTTCGAATACTGGCCAAAGCTCTTGCCACCCCCATAGTGCCTTTTTTAGGCAAGGCTCAAAAGACAAACCCACCACCGTAAATAGCACAAGTAAAAAAAAACTGAGGGTAATGCTACTCAATGCCAGAAGTCTAAACCTCAAAATGCACACACTCGAGGCACTCCTCAGTATGGAGAAAATCAATATATGTGCAGTGACAGAGACCTGGTTTAAGGCTCCAGAGAGCACCCCAGCACTACCAGGCTGCAACTCATACCATACATTTCAGCCACAGAACCCAAACCGAAATACAAAAGGTGGGGGCGTATCCATATTCATCAAGGATACCCACACCTCCAGGTTAGTGGCACAGCAAGATGCTTCAGAGATCATCCACGTGCAACTAACAATGGGCAAAACTGCAATTCAAATTGTAGCTTCCTACAGATCACCCACCATGTCCCAGGACTCCCATTCCATGTTTCTGGAAACACTGGGAAACATAAAGGTCCTACCAAACACCCTAATATTAGGTGATTTCAATTACCCAAATATTAACTGGGAAAATTAATCAAGTACTAACTCCCTTGCCCAACATTTCCTAGAATTTATAAACTCAAACGCCCTGGTTCAACTGGTCAACACTCCCACCAGAGGTGACAACATATTGGACCTGGTCATCACCAGCATGGGCGGCTGGTGTTCCACACCGGAGGTCAATCCCTTGCTGGTTAGATCTGACCATAAACAAATCACTTTGGATATCCACATTCCACCCCCACCCCTGGACAAGAAAACCACAGTGAAAAACTTTTCAAAAGCAAACTTCACGTTACTTAAGACCAGGGTGGAAAGTTTCAAAGCCCCCATGCTGAAGGATAGCACTGTCCAACCTGCAAAATCCTTTACTAATGCATTCTACGGGCACCTACAAGAATGCATGGATCATGCCATCCCAAGCAAAGCCAAGACTCACTCCTCCAAGAAAAGGAAACCAGTTTGGTGGACTCCTGCCATTAAATAAGCTATACAATAGAAGGAGTAAACTAGTACAGAAAAGAGTAAAATCCCAAGAAGGGAAGACATCCTTGATCAGTATCAGCAAGAAACTATGATCCCTCATAAAATCATCCAAGGTGAGCTTTGAAAGAAAAATTGCCAAGGACTCCAAAGATAACTACAAGGCATTTTTTAAGCTATGTCAAGAATCTAAATGGCAATGCTCAGATCTGCTCGGAGTTAGTGCAGAATGGCACAAAATACACTGAACCGACCGATATCGCCAACATCCTGGCAGATAGGTACAGTGCAAACTTCACCCCCCAGTCATCCCCAAAAGGGCCCATAACCATACCAGAAGAATGTAGAGTCCCTGAAATCACAGACACTCAGGTTAAAACAGCCCTCTCCAAAGCCAAAAACACAGCATCAATGAGACCGGATGGTGTCCCAGGCTGCGTCCTACACGAGCTCAAAGACGAACTAACCTGTCACCTAAACACACTGTTCAAACTCAGCCTCTCCACAGGCTACGTACCCATAGAGTGGTGCACAGCAATGGTTAATCCACTCCTCAAAGGAGGAGCCACAACAGATCCCAGAAACTATTGCCCTATAAGCCTGACTAGCTTGGTCTGCAAGGCTATATAGCACATCATCATGGAACTCATTAACAGAGACATTGGGAACCTCCAAACACTGGATCCTACCCAGTTTGGCTTTGTTAAGGGCAGATCATGCCTCCTAAACCTGGTGGACTTCTTTGAGACAGTTAACAAGGCTATAGATGAGGGAAACGTGGTACACACAGCCTACCTAGACCTTGCTAAGGCCTTCGACCCCATTCCCCATTCTGATATTATAGACAAGCTCACCAGCCTGAACATAAACCCCTACATCGCAAGATGGGTTGCCAACTGACTCACAGACAGAACCCACATGGTGAGAGTTGCAGGAGCTAGGTCCAAATCTAAACAGTTTACAAGTGGCGTTCCCCAGGGCTCAGTCCTAGGACCCCTCCTGTTCGGCATATAATTTTCAGAGGTACAGGCAAGCACAGGAGGACTATGGCTGACCAAGTTTGCAGACGACTGCAAACTAGGAGCTATAATTGACTCTCCAGCTGACACAGACATCCTCAAAAGGGCTTCACTGAGATGGATACCTGGTGTCAAAATCATGGCCTCAAGCTAAATGCCAAAAAGTGCATAGTCATCCCCTTTGGAAAAAATAAAGTACCCACAAACTACCACAAAATTGGTAGTTCCCTAAATACAGAAGATGTAATAAGGGATCTGGGGACCCAAGTAGATAGTAATCTTACCTTTGATAATCACATTGCCAAAGTGGTTAGAAAATTCTTCTACGTGGCCCACCTAATCACAAAAGGGTTCGCATCCAGATCAAAAGAGGTCATTGTGCCCCTCTACTCATCACTCATCAGACCCATCATAGAGTACAATGCCCCATTTAGGATGTACCTTACAAGACACCTGCAACAGTTGGAAAGACCACAGAAGTACCTCACGAAGAGGATCACTGGCCTCAAACAGATGCCCTATGCAGCTCGACTGAAGAAACTCCAGCTGTACTCAGTTGCATAACGCCTATTCAGAGGTGATCTCTGCCTGACATACAAGGCCATGTCCAACCCAGATTTGATGGACATGCTCCACCTAAAGAAAACCTTATCCCCTCGAGCCACACACTCTAGGGATCTAAACCTCACCACAACATTAAATAGGACGTGCTGGAGGGATAGATTCCTGTCCCAGAGACTTCCCATGCTTTGGAACAAGATCCCAATCTACATTAGGCAGAGCTCCTGGCTAACACTCTTCAAGAGAAACCTTGATGAGTGGATGGGAAGCAGAAAGTTTACCCCGGGGATCACTTCAGTGGCTCTGCTGGAGAGAGGCACAGGGAACTAATCTAAGGGGGTGGTGAAAGCGAACACATTCTGGCTAGGCTTATAAATGCCTTTGGGCAGATAGCCTAGTACCTACCTATGAACCTATGAACCTATAAACCATGTAATGTAACTAGGTACTAGTTTACACCCAAAGTATGCAGATCTAAACGAAATCCTTTGCATTAAAAAAGTTAGTAAAATACATTCTTCTTCTTTAAAACTGTCAACACAGATTGTTTAATCTAATAATTAGATAGCAAATATTTTCCTTTCGCCACAAAGACAGAATCTAGGTAACAGGTAAGTAGGAATTCAAGGAAAGATTTTGACATTTATGCAATTGTTCTGTCTTTGAATGTGTAGCATTTGACCCAGAATCTTTTTTTTTTTTTAGCAATTTTCCTAACTACTGTGGATCTGATGCTACTGATGGATTTGCTTGCATATGATCATTAAACTTTAGTTATCTGCATTTTGGTGATGGTGCAGCAATCAGTATATCACAATTCAGCCAGAACCTAGGGGATAACTCCTGAACTAACAAAGAACAAATGGCATATCAAGCTACTGAATAATCTATTTGAAGATAAAAGATCAGCCTGTCCATCCATGGCTTTCTCATAAACAGCTTAGACAGGTGAGGGCTGTGCTGGCAATGGAATTCTAGGGCTAAATTTGAAAATGCTTTATCTCAATCAGTGCTCGACCCCAGTTAGTAAAAAAAAAAAAAAAATCTGAACAAGGCAGACCAGATTTTCCTAACCAAAGCAACAGTATCCTGCTTACCCTGCATGACAACCAAGTGTTTTCAGGGTACCTGAGATAATTAATTCCTCTTATTACATCCTGGGTCCATTCCAGGGCTTCTGCCTAGAAGGTGTATTAACCACCGTAACTGACTCTTCTGAATCTGGATGTAAAGATCCTCCCAGATTGCTGGATGTCTCCCACTGTCACATACAATGAGCACTGCAACCCTGTGAAGGTGAAAGAAAGCCCTGCTGTTTCAATCACTGCTCAAATCCTATGACTATAGTGGAGGATGAGGACAGAGTGACTAACAAACTGACAGCTGAGTCCTTTAAGACGGTTCTTATCTCACTTCCACCACAGTCCACTACTATATTTGCAGAACAGTTGTCTCTAAATCCATCCACTGGTTCATGTCCCAATCATCCCAACCACATTTTCCATTACTCATTAACAAGATTCCTAGATACCTTAAGTCCTTCACCTGATGAATCTGTTCCACTTTTCATGCAGAAAGCAGTCCAGTCTTTTATTGGAGAGAACCAAGACCCTATGATTTGTAGGATCTGATTTTCAGTCCAAAAAGCTTCATGCCCCACAGTTGGTCATTTTAGTGCACCCTCGACATCATAGTAACTGCAGACTAAGAGGATAACATCATCTGCAAACAACGAAATGTTACCATATGTGGGTATACAACTTTAATGATAATAAGCCAGCTAGAGGGAATGGCTGCCATGTATATACCCTTGTTTCCAAATAATTCAACATGAATGATACCCATTATGTAAGTTAGACCACGCCTGCTTTCATTGTATGTTATTTATTAAGCCTCCTAGCATGATTCAGGCTGGATATTACTGAAACTGAAAGAAGGACTTGCAAGGAACTGTATGTATCTGATATTTTGCATACAGCATATTTGCCAGAGGAGCGCAAAGAACTGCTAGAATAACAGATTTTCTGCTTAACACTAGTTAACAATGGCAAAAGAAAAAAGTGCGTTGATGCTAACTTAGAAATGCAGACACTGAAATGCAGAACAGTGAAAAAATGGCTTAAGCAAAAATCATCAGCAAGGAAGAATTCCATTCATATTTTTATTATAAGGAAGAAATAAGTTGTGTCTGGGAAGTTATCTTCAAAGCTGAAAAAATAACAGTCTGTTGTCAGCTGACAAAACAAATCCTTAAGAGGATACACATCGCATGTGGGAGCAATGCAATGTAAAGAAAAAGCAAGGTGTATAATGTTTAGCAAGAGGTGTCACCCATATACAATAAGTAGTGCAGACCTATGGCAACTGCAATACAGACCATAACAACAGCCCTAATGATCAGATGTTTTGTAAGTCATAGGAAAGGAAGCAAAACTATAATGAAGAGATGAAAGACATCTGTGCAAGACAGACACACAAAATCAGTGGTGTAACAGTACAGGTGACAAGTGTCACAGCCAGTCGTTTTTCCAAGAAAATAAAGTGCAAGACAGACACACAAAATCAGTGGTATAACAGTACAGGTGACAAGTGTCACAGCCAGTCGTTTTTCCAAGAAAATAAAGTTAGTTCCAAAGCAGTTTCTAGGCTTGCAGTCTAAGGACCATTAAGGAGCGAAACCCAAATTCCCAGTTGCCCCAAAACACTGCCTGTTTCTGTCACTTGCTGAAGGTCACACATTAGGCAAATGGGGGAAGAAAACCTGTCCAAAACGAATTACAACTGACTGACTTAATCAAACTGCAGCAACTGCTAGAGTGGTGGGGAAAAGTGTGATAGTTAAAAACTGCAGAGAGTTACTCCTGAAGTAATGACAACATGTAAAGTCACTGGGCAGTAACAACTGTCTCAAAAAAGACCTAATGTCCACTGCAGAGAGCCCTGTTAATTTCTCTACCAGTGGTAGACTGTTGAAGGAACCAGGCAAATGTATGGAATGTTTCACAGTTAAAAATTATATATATATATATATATATATATATATATATATATATATATATATATATATAGCTCATTAATTGTATAGTGTAGTACTAAGGCTAACTTACAATGAATAGTGTAAAGTGATGCATTTTAACACACATATACATATATGTATAAATACACGTGTGTGTATGAGTATAAATGCACACACACATATATGTATACACACACACACACACACACACACACACACACACACACACACACACACACACACACACACACACACACATATATATATATATATATATGTGTGTGTGTATGGGTTTACTATACATGATCAAAATTTCAGAAAGCTGAAATCCATATGGCTGAGACCATATGTTCGACTTTTGAAATTTTGAACATGAAAAAAAAAAAAAAACTTACCTACATGTTGCTAGCAGGGGGGCAATCCCCCCTACACCCCCTGAAATTTAAATATACCAACTCTGAGATGCTCATTCTGCATGATCAAATTTTCAAAAGTCAATCATATGGTCTTGGCCATATGGGTTTCGGCTTTCTGAAATTTTGATCATGCTGGGACTCATATATATATATATATATATATATATATATATATATATATATATATATATATATATATATATATATATATATATATATATATATATATATATATATATATATATATATATATATATATATATATATATATATATATATATATATATATATATATATATATATATATATATATATATATATATATATATATATATATGGGATCCGGGCACATGCTCGACTAGCATATGTCCAAATCACAAAACATTGAACACACATACACGAAGGCTCTTAACATCGACAAGCGCTGCCGTGTATGTGTGCCTGTTTCATAGATCGGACTACAGTGCAGGTAAGGGAAATTCCCTTTTCCCCACTGTAGTGTGATCTCAGAATGAGAATAATAAAGTAGGGCAGGTGTAGGGGGGTGCAGGGGGAGCCCCCCTGCAGAAACATAGATTTTTTTTTTGAACTACACAAACACGGAAGCGCTTTTCGATGTTAAGCGCTTTTGTGTATGTGTGTTAGATGTTTTGTGATTCGGACATATGCTAGTCGAGCATGTGTCCTAGACCCATATATATATATATATATATATATATATATATACACACGTATATATGTGTGTGAGTGTGTGTGTGTGTGTGTGTGTGTGTGTGTGTGTCTGCATGTGTGTTTAGCTTTATAAAAGGAGATATATAATAGGGGCTACATATCTTCAAGGATAATGAACTAGTTAGAGGGATTTCTTTACCATGTAGTATAACGAAGTTTCAGAGAAATCAGATGGAATTTAAACCTCTGGAGTTCAGACCACATCTGCTATTTGTGTGATATTTATAAAGTCTCCACACATAACATAGTGACTTCCCTCATGCACACATGAATTTATATCAATTACATAATGATACCACAATGGGGCGATCTTACCTGCCCCGACCACCTAAGATGGGTTGTGCTCATAACCGTCTATTTTATTTCTGCTTCCCTAAATCGATCGTCCAATAGAACAATTACTGTTCCATATCAAAATATGATACTTTCACATCACTTCCACATTTCTCTTATTATTTTTACTTCTCATCCTAACCCCTATGACTAATCTACATACCATCTTAGAAAGCTTGTTCTAAAAGTCAAAAAATATTACTGAGCCCATCTACCAAAATATTATAGAAATAATTTAACTCTCTTTCATGGCTTTATCCAAGCCATCCAAACTCCAACAAGAATTGACAAGACAACTAACATGGAATCAATCCTTGATTGGATTCTAACTAATAAACCTAGCCACCCCTCTCTTGCAGTTTGCCTCCCCGATAGTCTAAGTGACCATCTGCCAACCTTCCTTCTATGACATCGCAACCATAATCCCAAAGGTACAGGCTATCATTTTATTAGAAAGAAAAAGAACTTTAACCCCATCGATTTCACAGTAGAACTAAAATATTGCATTTGGGCACCCCTGAAACACCTGAAATTAAATGAGGCAATTACTTACTTTAATAACACCTTCTTAAATGTACTAGATCTTCAAGCACCTCCTAGAACCATAAGAACCAGATCTAATCCCACTCCATGGCTTACCAAGGAAACCAAAGCATTCCTGAAATCTAGAGACAAAGCATGGGATCACTGGAAAACTGTTAAGTCCCCAGTTGGAAAACAAAAATATCAGGAGCTTAGGAATAAAGCTAAGAAACTAGTAAAACTTGACAAAATTAATTACTACTCCAATCTTCAAATCAAACATCAAAATAGGCCTCAAAAATGTTGATCGGCCATTAACAAATTACTACTACCAGGCAAAACTGGTACCTTCTCTCCTACCTTAGTAAATAACTCTGACAACATTCCCACTCAATTTAATAAATTCTTTACTGAAACAATACTGACCCCTAGCCAACCAACAGAAAAATTAACACACACACCCTTCCTCTGAACCTATCACTACTCCCATAAGGAATAGCTCCTTCAAATCCCAGTCAGTCTCTATAGATAGGATAAAAAAGTAGCTCAAAAACTTAAGCCCACTACTCTGGCTGCTGACAAATTACCAGGGGAATTATTAAAAATTGCTGCCAATGCAGTGGCCTACCCTGTAGCCATTCTAATTAACAGATCTCTCTCAGAAGCCACCGTCCCAGAGATATGGAAAATATCTCACATAATCCCCCTGCATAAAGGAGGTAACTCCACAGAGCTTACAAACTACCGACCTGTAGCAATTCTATCCCCTCTAGCAAAAATCCTTGAAAAGTGTATACACTTCCAAATAATTCACTACCTGCACACACGTAGGCTCTTATCAAACACCCAGCACAGCGTCCGACACTTCCATAGTACCACCACTGCCTTGTTGTCCATCTCCAATACACTAAACTCTCATAGAAATGCTGGTAAATTTCTTTCTGCCACTTTTCTTGACCTCTCAAAGGCCTTTGAAATGGTTAGACATGACATTCTTATCAAAGAACTGTCCGAATTAGGACTCTCCCTTCCCACCATAGCCTGGTTCCAGAGCTATTTAGCTGGTGTTCAGCAAGCAGTCTTGTGGAAGCAAGAACAACCCCCCCCCCCTTCTTCCAGTTAATCTTGGTGTTCCCCAGGGTTCTATTTTAAGCCCTCTAATGTTCACCTTCTATACCAATAAGCTTCATTCTTCCACTCCCAAAGCATCTATCATCCAATACGGTGATGATTCTACGTTAATTTGTGCAGCTTCCTCACTACAGGAACTTCACACATTAAATCAGGAATCTTTCCTCTCCATAGAAACATGGCTATCCAATATCCAACTCATCCTAAACCCTGCTAAAACCAAATTACTACTCTTTAAAACCACTAGGTCCACCTTATCAACTTCTACCTTTAATATCATGTCCAATAACAAAACTACTATCTGTCCCACAGAGCACACCAAACTCCTACGCATTGAGATTGATAACAATCTAAGTTTTGATATTCATATTTCCCAGACCATCAAGAAAGTTCACAAAAAACTAGGTACCCTCTAAAAATAGACAATTCCTTACCCAACAAACAAAAGCTACTATATCTCACACTCACCTTATTTCTACCCTACTCTATGCCTCACCTATTCTCACCAACATTAGAAAAGCAGCCCTAGCTAAGCTTGACTCTTGCTATAACAAAATAGCTAGATTTGCCTCTGACTCCCCATTTAGATCTCACCACTGCTCATCCTTGAAGCTGCTCAACTGGCTGGAACTTCCTCAACTCCTGTATTACAACCAACTCTCTCTGGCCCATAAAATTTTATATCAACCAGAAAAAAAACCTGCATTGCAAAGCCTACTTCACCTCCACACCAAAAACATAACTCTTTGCTCCAGTAACAAACTTATTCTCACAGTAACTAAGTCAAATAATATAGCAGGTGATGCCCTCTTTTCTAATTATGTATCCAAAATATGGAATGCTCTACCATATAACATAACTACTATGACATCCTTCATACAGTTCAAAAAAGCATTAAAACTGCATCTCACTTATAACTGGATATGCTCTTGCACTTCACCTGGCTAGACCCTCCACTATGTTATACCCTACACCACCTTAACTATCTCACCTCAAGAGGCACAGATAGGTCTATATTCTATACATATAATATAATAAAATAGATTGTGATGGTTTAGACCCCAATAACCTTTAAGAAGTTGTTGGTTTACAAGTGACTCCCTCCAGCAGTGATTGAGGTCATTATATATATTTCTTTAGACTAATGAAACTATTACTGTAATATTTCTCTGTTTTCACTAATTGTGACTGCTGTGTATGAGTATACTACTATTAAGACTCACTGCATTTTGTATCTAAATATACTTTGTAAAGTTTGTAGTTTTTTTTTGTTACATGTTATTCGTATGTTATTCTGTGTTATTCATGTTATTCTATGTTATTCATATTATTTTCTGTTTGCCACCTCTGTTGGAAAAAAAAGGAACGGACTCCCAGATGACTTCACCCTAGAACCCTCACTAACTCCATTCAAAAATAAACTCAAGAAATACTTCAAAACTCATTGGTTATATCCTTGCACTAACCCTGACTGGTGACCTCTCTATTTCTTAGGTGCCTTACCTTCAACTACTAACTTTTTTCTACCACTCCATTTCAGGAAGGGTCAACTGTATAACTGCTGCTCAGTGTGTCTTAAACCTGAATGTAATGTTATGTATGTCTAACTTTGAAAATAATATTATGTTTTGTAAAGTGCTTTATAATAAGTATTATATGTGCTAAATGCTAGTATTGTTTATGACTGTAATCTGCTTGAAACTAGCATTTACTAAATGTTCAATGTGTATTATTATCTTGGAGCTTTTCTCACCGGGCCTCCGCTGAAAATGGACATGTATCCAGTCAGACTATTCCGGTCAACAAATGTAATATAAATAAATAAATAAATATGTGTGGAGCTGTGTGTGTATGTTTGTGTGTGTATGTATACACGTATATATATATATATATATATATATATATATATATATATATATATATATATATATATATATATATATATATATAGATAGATACACACACATATATATATATATATATATGGAATTACTTAAATTGACTGACTGCCATTTATTGAAAAAAAAACAAGAAAAGTGTTTTTGCACAGGCATATCATTTATGTCAACATGCATAATGGTGAAACAAACTGATAAATATTATGCATGGTAACACACTAGTATGCATGTGCCAAGACTTAATCGTAGCACAAGCAAAACTTTTTAAAAAAACACAAAAAAGCATATTTTTTGCAGGGGGGGGGGGACAAGCCAACCTGTCCCCCCCCCTATGTTGGGGGCTGCACCCCCACGACCCCTGTTAATTATGTATTCTAACTCCAAGATCACACAGCTTCAGGGAAAAGGGTATATTCCCCTACCCAGGGATTGTCGATCTCGCTCGTCTGTTAACCATCTGTTTAGTTGACCAAACTGCGTTGATTAAATAGATGTTGACCAAAGTACCTTTCGATAAAGTTACCAGGACCCATATGTATGTATCTACACACACACACACACACACACACACACACACACACACACACACACACACACACACACACACATATATATATATATATATATATATATATATGGATCTACTAAATATAATCGAATTACCAAAATGTCAAACCTTTCAATGTTGAGACAAAATCATCGGAAGATTATAGAAGCGAAGCTGCATAATATCGAAAGTTGAAATTTTGAAACACCTTTTGCACATGTCAGAAAGCACTCGTATGAACGCAGATCATGCTGCATTCATAAGAACAGATTCTGCACTTAAATTGACAAAAAAAATGTACCGTTCACAATGATTTTGCAGTGGGTAAGCCCCCCCCCTGCAACCCCCACCTCCCTGCTAATTGATTATACCAGGCCAGATCTGTATTTGCTTCTTGAAAGGTTTTTCCCTTACTAACATTGGTTTATAAACAGGGATAAGCAAAATGGAAATGTGATTTGAGCTACCAAGATGGGAGTGGGGACTGCTTTAAATGCCTGTTTGATATTTGAATACACTTGATCAAGAGTGTTATCACCTCTTGTGGAGAAATTTACATACTAGTAGTAGTTTGGTAGCACAGTTTTCAGTTTAGGCTGATTGAAATCCCCAGCTAAAATGCTGACACACTCTGGGTTCTTGTTTTTCAGCTCACAGGCTAACTGGTACAGGCTGGGGAGTGCTTCATTACTGCTTGCACTCAGATGTATGTAAACTGCAGCTATAAAGATAGTTAAAAACTCCCTGGAGAAGTAGAATAGATGACATTTAATTTTAAGGTATTCAGTGTCAGCTGAGCAATGGCTAGTAACGACATCATTGTTTTCACACCAGCTGTTGTTGATGTATATACAGAGTCCACCACCTTTAGTTTTGTCACTGAGAACCTGTAACCCATCAGCTTCGAATAAGGAGAATATGCATATTCCAACAGCTTGGTCATTGATATTTGAATTTAGCCAAGTCTCAGTGAGTATAATAATACAGCTGTTCCTTACCTTACTGTTTATATTAATGTCTAGCCTGATAAAGTCCATTTTGTATCTGGAGATCTTATGTTAGCCAGCAGCATAGAAGGAATTGCAGGCCTGAATGGAGCTTTTTTAATTTGATGCTGATATCAGCTTCCTAGTTCTGTCGCATCTCCTACGCTTTCCCCATTGATTTTTGCTGTTTATTTGAGAGACAAAGCAGCTACAGCAGTCTGGATGAATCTTCAGCAATATTCCCAGTTTGTTAGGTGACTCAGGCCTTACAGGGCCTGCAGACATCAGCCCTGCAAACCACTCGCATGGTGAGCAAGATTTCAGAAGATTCAGCAGAGCAGAAAATGACTATAACCATACCTCTCAACCATACCGAATTCTTCGGTATTTCTGGTTTTGAAGTCCAACTAATGGGGTGCCACAAATTCCTGAGTGGAACCTTAATTCCCCTTTGTTTTTTTTTTTTTTTTTGGAAATTGTCGCTGATGTCATCACATGCAGGGCATGTGAGATGATGTCAGCTTCATGAGGATACTGCCAGCTTGGTAAAATAGGGTTCACCCATCTCGGACTATTTGTTTACTTTTTTCTTTATGTACGACATTCGTTTGTAGACTAGTGGGACTTATAGTCTCATACAGCCGGCAGCAGTACAGCACATAGCGAGCAGAGCAGAGAAGCAGGACAGGAGCTGTAAAGCTGTTTTTTTTCTTTTAATATTTAACTTAAGTAAAGTTAAGTTAAACTTCTACATTCTGCTTCAGCTTCTGTCCATGGCAGCCAAGCCAAGCCGAGAAGGAGCAAGTGCCTGCAGCCCTGCAACTCCAGGAATCCCATCCCAGAGCAGACCCCAGAGACCCAGGCCCAGGATTAGAACAATACTCTAAAGTAGTCAGGAAGATCAGGAATCTCAGGATGAGGAAATTTCTCTCTGGCGGCTCGACTTCCACTGGCTCCTCCAGGTAAGAATAAAAATAATAAATAAATAAATGGAGCAGAGTAACGGGCATTGTCTCACTCTTTTCCCATTACTTTAAATAATATTGCAGTTGAGAGCTGCAAATGAGGGGAGTCAGGTGACATAGTATTGCAGTGCAGGACTAAGCAGAGACACGAGAGTAGGTAGGGGAAAACATACTGGACCTGATCATCACCAACATGGGGACTCTATGCTCCAGACCAGAAGTGTATCCCTCACTGGTAAGATCAGACCATAAACTAATCTCACTGGATATTCACATCCGGACCCCACCCCCTGCCCAGAAAACCACAGTGAAAAACTTCTCTAAAGCAAATTTCACACTCCTCAAAACCGAGGTGGAATCCTTCAAAGCCCCCGGGCCTGTGGAAAATACGGCCCAGACCACAGAATCCTTTATAAATGCATTCTATGAACACCTTCAGGAATGCATGGATCATGCAATCCCAAATAAAACCAAGACCCAATCCTCCAAAGGCAGACGTCCTGTCTGGTGGACCCCAGCCATAAACAAACTATACAATAGAAGGAGGAAGCTACTACATGATAGAGCAAAATCCCAAAAAGGGAAGGCATCTCTGATCAGTATTAGCAAAAAACTACGGGCACTCATAAAATCGTCTAAGGCCAGCTTCGAGAGAAAAATTGCACAGGACACTAAGGATAATCACAAGGCTTTCTTTATTTATGTTAGGAACCTGGGTGGGAATTCCCAGATATGCTCAGAATTAGTCCAAAATGACAAAAAATACACCGAACCCACAGACATTGCCAACATCCTAGCTGACAGGTTCAGAGCAAACTCCACCCCCCCCCCACCAAAAGGGCAAATATCTATCCCAGCAGAGTGCTGCCCCCCTGACATCTCAGATGCTCAGGTAAGAGCCGCCCTCTCCAAAGCTAAAAACACAGCATCAATGGAACCAGACAGTGTCCCGGGCTGCGTCTTACATGAACTCCAAGAAGAGCTAAACCCAAACATAAAACTACTGTTCAATCTCAGCCTTACTACAGGATATGTACCCAAAGAGTGGAGAACAGCAACAGTGGTCCCTCTCCACAAAGGTGGTGCCTCAGCGGATCCTGGAAACTATCGCCCCATAAGCCTGACTAGCTTGGTCTGCAAAGCTATGGAAAGGATCATCATGGACCTCATAAATAAAGATATTGGGGACCTACAGACACTGGATCCTACCCAAGTTCGGCTTTGTTAAGGGCAGATCCTGCCTCTTAAACCTGGTCGATTTCTTTGAAACAGTCACCAAGGCCATTGACGAGGGGAAGGTGGTCCACACAGCCTACCTGGACCTCGCAAAAGCCTTCGATACAATACCCCACTCGGGCATTATAGATAAGCTCACCAGCTTAAATATAAACCCCTATGTCACTAGATGGGTTGCAAACTAGCTCAAGGACAGAACCCACATGGTTAGAATTGCTGGAGCCATGTCAGACTCCAAACCAGTTACATGTGGTGTCCCACAAGGCTCAGTCCTGGGACCTCTCTTGTTCGGTATATATTTCTCGGAGGTACAGGCCAACACGGAAGGACTGTGGCTGACCAAGTTCACAGATGACTGCAAACTGGGCGCCATAATCGACTCTCCAGCCGACACAAGCATCCTCCAAAAGGGCCTCATAGAAACAGACAACTGGTGCCAGAGCCATGGCCTCAAGCTAAACGCCAAAAAGTGTATAGTCATCCCCTTTGGCAAAAACAAAGTGCCCACAAATTACCACATAGGTAATCCATTAAGTACAGAAGAAGTAATTAGGGACCTGGGGACCCAAGTTGATAGCAATCTCTCATTTGACAACCACGTGGCCAAAGTGGTTAGAAGAACATTTTATACAGCCCACCTAATCATGAAGGGATTCACATCTAGATCAGGGGAGGTCATTGTGCCTCTTTACTCATCCCTCATCAGGCCCATAATTGAGTACAATGCCCCTTTTGGGATGTACCTTACCAGACACCTGCAGCAACTGGAAAGACCCCAAAAGTACCTCACCAAGAGGATCAAAGGGCTCAAACAGATGCCATATGCTGCCCGGTTAAAGAAACTCCAGCTCTATTTAGTGGCATACCGCCTGCTCAGAGGTGATCTGTGCCTGACGTATAAGGCCATGTCCAACCCGGAATTAATGGACATGCTGCACCTCAGAAAATCCAAATCCCTTCGAGCTACTCGCTCGAGAGACTTGAACCTCAGCACTGAAATAAATAGGACATGCTGGAGGGACAGATTCATAACCCAGAGGCTCCCTTCACTCTGGAATAAAATCCCAGTCCAGGTTAAGCAGAGTCCCTCATTGACTCTCTTCAAGAGGAATCTTGATGAGTGGATGGGAGATCGTAGGTTTACCTCGGGTATCACTTCTGTGTCACTGTTAGACAGAGGCACAGTATACTAACCTCGAAAAAGGGCATAGCAAAATTCATTTAAAATGGGTGGCGAAAGCCAAACACACTCTGGCTAGGCTTATAAATGCCCTAGGGCAGATAGCCTAGTATGAACCTATGAACCTAGGGACTATAGGAAGGCTGCTGGCAATGGTGGATTGCAGAAGTGGAGTAAATTACAGGAAGGCTATCTACAAAAGAAAAAAAGGGTATGTGTTTTGCCAGACAGTCTTTGTGCGCCATGGAAGTAACAATGCTCAGCCCCATTTTGGCATAATTAAAGATCACATTCCCTGAAGGACCCCATATCTTTTAATAGCTAAAGGATACAGAAGTGTATGTGCTTGAGAAAAGACTTCTCTCCACAAATGATGAAATATAATGGGTGACACAGCGGGTAATGTGAAACCACCAATCACTTCATTATTCTTCTGTCTCTTTGGGCCTGAAATTCCCCAGGTTCTCTCAGTCTGTCACACCTTTACAAGTGTGTGGGGGGGTTGCTTTGGCTACCTTACTAGGTACCTCATCTCTTTGTAATATATCTTCCTTTAGTAATATTAGGCTGTTTGCCTGAGATTGTGGACTTTTTTTTTTAAGGCTTCTTGTTCACTTGGCCATTCTGCCCAGGCTTTTGTTTACTTATATGTGCAAATAGCTTTTGTCCTGTTTTTCTTGGAAAATGACCAGCTTCAGCCTTTTATGCACATTTTCTAGTTTGCACTAGTACTAATCCAGATGAGATCTGAAGTTTGCAATAATCATGTTTTTAAATGATGCAGCAAACAGGCTCTATGCCATTTACATGAAAGCTTCTTATGTTGATCAGTGTGGGGACATCTTTATGTCCAGTTAAGTGCTTTGTGTCCTGAATCAGTGACTTCCTGTGCCTCTTAAACCACTTTTTATGTGGAGGAGGCAACCATGTTGTCTGCCTTTTGAAGTCAAACAATGATGCGAGATTGGCATCTTCAATTGTACACAGTGTTTCTAGGAGTTCACATGCTTTTCTTCTGCTAAATGTACATTCTACTGTAAGTATGGTCCTTATTATTGTCCATTTATATGTCTGAGCTGCTATCACCTGAGCAGTCTATATAGCACTTCTTGACAAGCTGTGAGCTATATTTTAAGCACTGTGCCGTTGTCATTTCTATCAAGTCAAGCAGCATACAGGTCTGCCCAGTGTAAACAATTAGAATATGTTTACATTTTACTGACTATTCACTTAGTACATTTTCTTGAGTGCTATTGTCTAGAGTGATGTATGTTTTATTACGGGGTTTATGGTTACAGCTAACAATATGTTTCTTGAATCCTCCTACTTTGATCCCATTTTCTGCAGTGGTACACCTTTAAGGGTTATTTCATAGGGCTGTCTTGTAAACATAAGCTACCTCCTTTGGAACTGTGGTAGAAGAAACTTATTGGTTGTGTCTATCATCTCTGTTTTTTTTTTTTATGTGAGATTAGTTAAAGCACTGCCCATAAGGTGATTAATCTTGGTAATATCTGATAAGCTATAAAGCAGGTAAAAAAGTAGTATGTCAACTTATCCACACCCCCACCAGGGGCAACAATATCCTAGACCTAGTCATTACCAACATGAGTGACTGGTGTTCCACACCTGAAGTCAACTCCTTGTTTGTCAGATCCGACCATAAGCTAATCACCCTAGATATCCACATCCCACCCCACCCCCACCCCATTAAGGAAACCACGGTAAAACATTTCTCCAAAGCCAACTTCATGCTTCTTAAGACAGAAGAGGTGAACTTCATGACACCCATGCAGATGGACAATACAGTTACGACTGCTGAATCCTACACAAATGCACTCTATAAGCACTTACATGAGTGCATGGATCGTGCTATCCCAAACAGAACCAAGACGCTATCCTCCAAAGAAAGGAAGACAATCTGGTGGTCCCCTGCCATAAACAAATTCTACAACAGAAGAAAGAAACTGTTGCAAAAGAGAGTAAAATCCCATGAGTGGAGAAGCTCCCTGGTCAGCCTCAGTAAGAAGCTGAGATCCCTTATAAGATCCTCCAAAGCTAGCTATGAAAACAAAATTACCAATGATTCTAGGGACAACCACAGAGCATTCTATAGCTAAGTCAAGAATCTCAATGGCAACACCCAGATCTGCTCTGAGTTACAGCACAACGGCATGAAAATTACAGAAACAACTGATATTGCCAACATCCTGGCAGATAGATTCAGTGCTAACCTTACCCCTCTCTAACCCCCAAAGGGCCTATATCTATACAGGAAGAATGCAGAGTCTCTGTAATCACAACTACGCAGGTAAAATCTGTGCTCTCTAAAGCCAAAAATGTAGCATCCATGGGACAGGACAACATCCCAGGCTGCATTTTATACAAACTTCAGAACGAGCTAGCTCCCCACCTAAGCACCATGTTCAATCATAGCCTCACATCAGGCTTTATGCCCACCGAATGGCGCACAGCAACCACTCCACAAAGAGCCACCACTGATCCCAGGAACTATCGCCATATTAGCCTGGTGAGCCTGGTCTGTAAGGCCATGGAACGTATCATCATGGAACTCATAAACAAAGACATTGGTAACCTCCAAACTCTGGACCCCACCCAGTTCGGATCAACTTCTTTGAGGCAGTCACCAAAGCTGTAGATGAGGGTAAGGGGGTTCACACAGCTTATCTTGACCTCGCCAAGGCTTTTGACACCATCCCCCATTCTGGAATTACAGATAAGCTCACTAAACTAAGTATAAATCTGGGTCTATAGTAGAACATCGAAAGTTTAATGGTTTGAATCACTAAAGGTCGACCTTTAATGATCGAATCATTAAAATTTCAAATGTTCATAAAAAATAAAAAAAAAAAAAAAAGAAAATCTAAAGGGTGTAGGCAGGGGGGGGCAAGTCCTCCTGCACCCCCCAAGTGGGGGGGCTGCACCCCCCATCCCTCGCTACATAAATATACCAACTCCAAGACCGCACTACATTGAAGTCAATGGAAATCTCCCCTTATGGAGATTTCCGTTTACCTGTTCGACGTTCTACACTTTCGCTATTCTCATGTCGACAATGTCGGATTCTACATTGTTGGCTTTCGAGAATATAATAGGTAACCTATAAATCCTGCTAGACAGGGATCCAAGGAAGTAAATACTGTGGGAAGAAATAGCCAGGGAATTGTTATGGCTAGGCTTGTATAGGCACTAGGGCTGATAGCCTAGTACCAGCCTATGAACTTATGAATCTATGAATGTCACAAGATGGGTTGCCAACTGGCTCACTGACAGAACCTACACTGTGAAAGTTGCAGACTCCAAATCTGACTTCAAACCATTGCCAAGTGGACTACCACAGGGTTTAGTCCTGGGACCTCTCCTGTTTGGTATTTACTTCTCTGAAGTACAGGCTAACAGAGAAGGCCTTTGGCTAATGAAGTTCGCAGATGACTGCAAGCTAGGAGCCATAGTCGAGTCCCCAAATGATGTGGACATCCTACAGAAGGGCCTCACTGAGACAGATGCCTGGTGTCAGAGCCATGGCCTCAAGCTCAATGCCAAAAAGTGCATTGTCATCCCCTTTGGTAAAAACTCTGTACCCATGAACTACCACATAGGTGGCAGTCTACTTAACGCTGAATGTGTGATAAGAGATCTTGGGACCCAGGTGGACAGTAGTCTCTCCTTTGATAATCACATCGCCACAGTAGTCAGGAAATCCTTCTACATGGCACACATCACAAAAGGGTTCTCATCCAGGAAAAAAGAAGTCATTGTTCCCCTCTACTCGACACTCATTAGACCCATTATAGAGTACAACGCCCCTTTTGAAATGTACCTCACAAGACATCAGCAGCAGCTGGAAAGACCACAGAAGTACCTCACAAAGAGGATTACTGGCCTCAAACAGTTGTCCTACACTGACTGTGTCAAAAAACTCCAGCTGTACTCCGTAGCATATCACCTACTCCGAAGTGATCTCTGCCTAACATATAAAGCTATGTCAAACCCAGAGCTGTTGGACATGCTGCACCTAAAGAAATCCCAATCCCTCTGATCTACACGCTCTAGGGACCGAAACCTTGTCACCACAATAAACAGGATATGCTGGAGGGATAGATTCCTGTCCCAGAGACTTCCCATACTCTGGAGCAAGCTACCCATCTATGTCAAGCAAAGTTCCTCATTAGCACTCTTCAAGAAAAATCTTGATGAGTGGATGGGAAATAGAAAATACACCCTGGGGATCACTTCTGTGGCACTGCTTGACAGGGGCACAGGAAAATAACTTTCTTGACTGGCATAAGCCATGGAACCTTGTTGGCTAGGCTTACTTAGGCCCTTGGGTCAATAGCCTAGTACCTACCTATGAACCTATGTCTTGTTGACTCATTCCCCTTTTAGGGTTCGATGGGATCTTCCTACCACCTCCTTGCTTTTGTTAGAAACTCTCCCTTTCTTATGTCTACTGTGACATTTTGCTGTACCCAGGAAGGCTTGAACTCTATGTAGCTGGGTCAGTAACTTTTCTTACTTTGAATATGACTCTCTCAGCATTGAGCTTTGTCTGTTAATCACTTTGTTTACTGCCTGTGATGACTGTAGTAGTCAATGTTTGTGTGTTTATGCTGATGCATATCTCTTTAAGGCCATATGTATATGTGTGTGTGTGAGATGTTAATATAAACAAGTTCAGATGTTAATATAAATAAAACAGTTTTGTTCTGGTTATATTTTGTGTTATTTAATATTAATGTAGAAGGGTGAAACAGTTAATTTTATTTTTATAAATGAAAATTGTATTTTAGTTTTATACAAGTTCAAAGTCTGATACAAGTTCACACATTAATACAAATAAAACACTATTGTTCTTCTGTTTATTTTGTTTTTCATGATCATATTTTGGCTGGTCTTCAGTTTGAGTTTAAAAGTTGGTATCCCATAATTCCATTGGAGTGGGTGGGGGTACATAATCATGTATGTAAATTTTATATTAATCAGCATGCATATTTTGGCCATTTGTACCTGTTTTTCATGGGCCTTTGTCCAGATGTTTTATGATTCCATGTTAGGAGGTATGACCATAACACCTTCCCACATTCAAAAAGTCAGTAAAACGTGTACGTCCAAGTAAATCCACTGCAGAAAAGGAGCTATAGTGAGTAGTCATTTGCAAGCCAGAGCAGCCACAACCATGCAGGATGCTGCCATTTTTTTACCATCATAGGTGCATGCCTGTACTGCTATAAGTGGAGAAAAAAAATCACACAAACCCAGACTATCCTTCTTCCTGTCCTATCCTTCTTTCTCTTCAGACCCACTAACTTCCTTCTGTCCACTAAACATTCCATGAGCATGTTCCTTAAACTGAGTAACTCTTGGCAGACCACAAGGTATATGGCTCTTATAAAATTTACATTGTCCAGGATTGGTTGTGAAATATTAACTCTGTAGCCAGATCAAAGTAGGCCACTGACTATTCACAAACAGCAGACCTATGACTAAAAACAAGCTCTAACAGCAGTCCAAAACAGGTAGTACCACAACTAGTTAGATGTGGAACAGTTTTAAGATAAATGATGACCTCAGGCACTGGCCTTCTTCTTCTTCTTCTTTCAGCTTTTCCTGGTTAGGGGTCACCACAACAGATCACCTGTCCACTCATGATTGGTAGTAAAGTTTTTACGGTGTCGAGTTGCCAGCCCGGTGCCCAACCTTCCATGGAAGGTACACACATGCACGCACTCATACCTAGGGCCAATTTAGAGTGTCCAATCCACCTACATCATGTTTTTTGGATGTAGAAGGAAACCCGAGTACCCAGAGGAAACCCACGCGACCACAGGGAGGATATGCAGACTCCGCACAGAAGGCACCCCAGCCGAGAATCGAACCAAAGAACTTCTTATTCCTCTTAAATATCTCTACTATCTTGTAAACCAAATGAAGACTACCACTGAAACAGTATATTGATGCACAGAATCAAACATCAGTACACTGCCACATCTGCCTAGTAAAGTTATTCTATACTGGGGACTCGAACTTCATATGCAAAACCAGAGTAGCCATGGTGTCTGCTTATAAGCTATGCTAGAATGCCTGTTTCTCAATAAAAAGCACCTTATCCCATCAGACAATTAGACAGGCAACCTTTCAATAAAACCATGGGGGTATATAGTTTGTAAAATGTAATTCTCAGACATGATGAAGCTAGATATGCACATATAACCAAGCAAAACAAAGTGTCAGAATGTGAATGAAAAATGTTTAAGAAATTTTGGCATAGGTCTGAAAATGCTGACCAGAAAAAAGAAGTGTTTTAGTCAAGACTGAGAGTTTGGAAACCCCTGAAGTGTGAGAAATAAGTTTTTCATCAAAATGGAAGAAACAAATCTTTTTATTTAAATTCTGCTTAAACATTTAAGTTGTACTTACAGTGACATGTGTGGTGATACATTTTTGTACTTTCCTGCTTTTTTCAATGCTTTAGCCATGTTTGCATTTTTTTTTTGTTTATTATGAGAAGTTAATTATGTAGCTTCATTTGTAGTTGCTAGAAGACTGTGTATTACTGCAAGACTTTCCAATTGTTTATACATTGTTTTGCACTTCAATCTCCATAAGTAGAAATTACTTGTAAAAGCTAGCTGTTTGTAATTGACCTCTGTCTGTGGCATTAATCTTGTGGTTTCATTCACAGTTGCGGCAGAGTTGTAAACTACTGCTAACTTTGAGGCCCATTTAGTCATTTATTGCAGATTTTTTTCCATAATCAATGTTACTGCTAAATTTCTACATAGTCAGGTGTCTTAGTCTGTGGTGGATTGCAGTAGTGGCAGTATTGTGAGTTCTACTCCAAGATTTCTGCTTCAGTACTTTTACAGATTTTTATATTCTAGTTTGCTGCTAGACTGTTATATTCTGCTTATCATTTACCTGCTTAAAGTTGCATTTCAGTGCCTTTCTGTATAAGTTTGCTACTTTTTTCACCTGTTCTTTGAGTAGGCTCCTCCCCCAATGACATTAATCAAAAGTTTCTAAAAGTCTAACTGCAGGACTTGAGCTCCATATCAGCTTTATTTGATTGCATCCTTTTCCAGGAATGATGCTTCTTGCAGCTTGAATGTTCCCCAACCCTCTCCACTACTTTCCTGTTGTGGTTTAAAAAGCCTGTGTCTTCGGCAGCCACCCCTTATGGTAATCTGACTTCCAAAGCTCCTCCCTCCACTCTTACACTGTTATCATCTATTATGTAACCTATTTAAGTATTTTTCCCGCCCATTGTTTTCCATATATCCATAATACTAAGTGCCCACCCAGCAAAGCAGTGTTATACGTGGGTAAAGTTTTCTATACAAAACTTCTGTTACAACTGAAACCTGTAATTTCATGTGGCTAAAACAAAGCCATTGTGTGGAGTCAAGCACGGAGCAGCTAGTTTGCACATTAAGCATCACTAATATCAAATGTTAGCACAGTGTAACCTTCTCTAGTACGAGATGCCAAAGTCCACCCAAGGAGTCTCTATATAACCCAATCCCTGACCTACAGCACTCCACCCAAATGAAGGAATGGACAACATGGATATGGAATTTCCAAATGTCTCCCCAGCCAGCTTGGTAGATTTTGGCATCTGGAAACAATGTAGCAACTGTCTCATATTCATAGACTACCATTTAATCTTTAAGAAACAAACACAGTATGTAACAAATGCACATAGACAATTTCACCCAAAGCAAAATTCTCACATACAAACAAGGTTGTCAAGAACAAACACACACTATATCCACTACATAGTGTCCACCACATACTATATCCACTACACAGTGTCCACCACACACACAGACCAACTTATCTGAGGCACTAAAAAGCAATTTACCCATACCAAAAGAAATCCAAAGCTAGGAAACAGCCTACCACTACTAAAAAACCAAAAGAAATCCAAAGCTAGGAAACAGCCTCCACTACTAAAAAACCAAAAGAAATCCAAAGCTAGGAAACAGCCTACCACTACTAAAAAACCAAAAGAAATCCAAAGCTAGGAAACAGCCTCCACTACTAAAAAACCAAAAGAAATCCAAAGCTAGGAAACAGCCTACCACTACTAAAAAACCAAAAGAAATCCAAAGCTAGGAAACAGCGTCCACTACTAGGCTGTTTCCTAGCTTTGGATTTCTTTTGGTTTTTTAGTAGTGGTATTTCGTTGGGTCAATTTAACCATACCTCACAGACCTCTTAAGCCTATAAATGGCAATACCTGTCCTCAGCAATCTCTAAACCACTCAGCAAAAGCAATATCAAACACCAGAAATACACCTATATCTAGTGGAACCCCAGGAGCAAAGCCCACAAAGCAAACCAACACATTACCCAGGACTCTTGTCACAGGGACTCCAGTGCACAACACACAGATGCCACACTTACCACACTGAAAAAGGAGAATATTATGGTTAGTTCCTTATCTGGAGCCAGGCTCTGACAAGTTATGCATGCACTCAAGTCATTACACTATAGGTACCAGTACATTTTTAGCATAGTACATATGGGCATTAATGACCTGAGACATACCTGCAAAGACTATATGAAGAGAGCCATTATTGACCTCTCTGAATATGTTTTTCAGACAGTACCTTGGATTGAGTAGCATTCTGCCTTCACCAAGAAATATGCCACAGTTAAAGCAAGACATTATGGACTTCAATAATTGGATTAGTTGCTGGTGTCTTTGCACATGGATTCAATATTTGTCAGTATGGGAGGACGTGGTTAACAAACCACATTGCTTTGTAAAGGGTGGTTTACACCTGTCATACCTAGGCTTCCAAATATTAGCTAAAACTTTACCCCCCCCCCCAGAAACTCTTTTAGGCAATGCCAAATTGACAAACATAGAGACATAGCAAAGAAAGCCCAAAGAAATCTAAAGGTGTTACTGCTTAGTGCTAGTAGCCTAAACAAGAATTCCACACCCTACAAGCTCTCCTCATTCTGGAGAATAATACACATCTATGCCATTACTGAGACATGGTTTAAATCCACACAATGTATTCCAGCAGTACAAGCCTTCAGTGCTATCCACACATTTGGATCACCAGCTGCACAGAAAGGACAAAAGGTGGAGGATTCTTGATCTACATTAGCAACAAATATACCTCTAGGTTGGTTAAACAGGACAATGAAATGTATACATGTGCAAATCACCATAGACAAAGTCTCATACCATAACCTAGCAAGCTATAGGTCAGCTTTGATGTCCAAAGAACCCCATAGCTTGTATCTAGACACTGAAAGCACTCACCATTAAACCAAATACCCTATTTATGGGAGACTTTAACAACCACTCTATAGACTGGGAAACATACACTGCCTCAAACTCACAGGCATAATGATTCCTGGACTTGATTAACACAAATACGCTTGAGCAAATAGTACTCACACCCACAACTGCACCCCTGACATGGGGTTTATACCCCCACACTCTGGATGCTCATCCATTCTAACTCCCTGATCACTATACCACCACAGACTAAGGCAAATTCTCATTGAAACTTCAATCTTGATCTCAGTATAGAATAACAGTTACGGTAGTTCTGTGATTACATTTTAAAATGTTGATCACCGTTGCATCATATTTTAACCTGCTGCTTCTTGTTTTAATAAGCAGGAAAGCCACTCACTTCACATCAAAGTTCATACATTACTTTTTTTTAAAGAATCAGCTCTTCGTGTTTAAAATTGGTTCTATGGCATTAACACAAATGCCAGGAGTTTGAATTCTACACAAATACAAAACCAATTCAAAGAGGAATTCAAACCTGAGTTTATGTGGCACCCCCAACCCTGATCCCCCAATGCAGGTATTTTACTCCTGTACCTCATAGGTTCTCCCATTCAATTCTCGGCTGGTGTGCGGGGAGTGCCTTCTGTGTGGAATCTGCATGTCCTCCCCACATTCGAGTGGCTTTCCGAAAGACATGCGTGAATGGGCATGTCTTCGTTGAAGGTTGGGCACCGAGCTGGCAACTTGGCACCGTAAAAACCTACTGCCAATCATTAGCGGGCTGGAGTTCTGCTGTGGCGACCCCTAACTGGGAAAAGCCGAAAGACAAACAACAACAACCTCATTGCATGATAAAACCAACTCTGAGGTCACTGTAGTGACATTTTCCTCTGCAGTGACCATCAGTTGAAAAGACCACTGCTTTTCATTATCAGTGATGGTAACATAAGCAAACTTCAGACTTGTTGAATACTTCCTTATACATGTGTAAATGTTACTATCGTAAGCACACAAAGCCTCTGAAGAGGTGCCCAAAGGTCAGTCCAATGGAGATATGGCTGCTCTGCCACCAGCTGCATAATTCATTCATCAGTGTTATTTGCATAGATGCAGCTTAATTTTTAATAATACATTCACAAAACTCCACAGACTTGATATATTATACCAAGTAAAATTTTCTGTTGGAAACATTCTTACAAGCATACCAACTTAACAATTATATCTTTTTAAGGATTCTTTGGAAATTTTTCTTACTTCAAGCTGTATAAAAGGTGCACAGTTACTCCTGCAGAATTTGTCCTGCCATGCAAATCTAGTCCTGAAGCCAGCATCGGCTAAGGTGTTTGCCATAGTAACAGAGATTAATGCATGTACAGCGCTTGCCCACCCATGTGTCCTTTCATATCAGCTATTTCGAAAGGAGGCTAATGTCAGAAAATTCTGCTAGTTGGTTCTTGTAAAAGGGAAATTCAACCTTTTTTCATTATTTGTTAACCAGTTAAGTGATCTTTTTTAGAAAATGTTCAGCCACATCTTGGACCACAAATGCAATGGTAAATGCAATATATATGCAGACACTCCCTGATAGATGGGAGAATATCACCACTTCATCACTTCAGGGATAAACTGAGGGAGGGGGAGAGGTGTCCAGATGGAAAGCTACTTGTTTATAACAGTACAAGGAGGATGGTATCAGACATTGCAGTCCCACGACAAAGAATGCAAGTGGACAAGAAGACATATTAAAGTTAGAGTGACTATAACAATAGTAGAGGTCAGTATGTACAGCTTGACTTTTTGGCCCAATAACCCCTTCTAAAATACCCCATACAAATCCTTAGCTACCTTCACCCCGGGGATCACTTCAGTAGCCTTGCTTGACAGGGGCACTGGGAAATAACTCTGGGAGGCATGATGCCAGGGAATCTTCTTGGGCTAGGCTTATATAGGCTCCAGGGCCATTAGCCTAGAACACACCTATGAACCTATGAAGCTGCTCACCCCAGATGATACTTGGGACCCAAATGGCTTGGAGTACGTGGCTAGGCTTGTAAGGCCCCCAGTGGTCATTAGCCTAGTGACACCCTATGGACCTATGATCTTTAAGCCGTGCTCCCAGCATGCTCATTTAGTCCCTTCTACCCCAAGACCCAGTGCCTTGTTTCATGATATACTCATCCCTGGATGGGGATAAAGGTCAAACTACCATGAGTATTGCTGTCATCCTGGAAGGGACTAGGGTTTTTTCCTAGAGCTATTGCCATCCTCCAGCATGACCACTTATCCACACATCAGACTGGGTGGCTACTGAAGAGTGGCTTGAGTGCATATGTTGACCATGTCCATAGAGTGGGCACACTTACTCCAGTCCTCTCTTACTTTTCCCACCACTGGCAGCTTGTGTTCTGAGCACAGATGTCCACCAAAGCTCAGCAGAGGACTGCATCACATGCTTCCCATGGGATAGACATGTCCATTCTTTCAGCCTGTGCTGTCAAGTGCCTGGGTCACTAAATTAATTTATATTGCCTGGGCTATAGTTTGGGATCCATCCTTCTATTCATCTAGTTATGCACCATTTCTATTCATCTAGTTATGCACCAGTGCATCTATATATATATATATATATATATATATATATATATATATATATATATATATATGTGTGTGTGTGTGTGTGTGTGTATGTATATATCTGCTGCAAGAGTCACTCACAAAGATGAGTTGCTGTTGGAAGTACCTCAGATAACTCTTGTTTATTTGCCAGAATATTATCAGGCCATCACCACCCCAATGCAAATTATTAATAGGTAATTAATCTAGGCTTAACTGCAGCCTGAAGACAATGTATTCCATGTTATGACTCCAGTTAAAGGTTATGCAATGTATACTTATTTCATTAAATAATAGATACCAACATGATGATTCCTTTCTGTAGCTTACCCATCTCTATACTAAGAGGAAGCCCTTCATAAGTATGCCATACCTCTAAGGTCTGAGTAGAAATAAATGCACCAGAGTGTGAAGTAATACCACTGAGAAGCACTAAGTAATATTCAGATATGAAGTTAAAATATAGTCTATTCTACCTACCTTCAGGCAATTAATGTAATCATAAAACTCAGAGAACGAAAGCTCATACAAACAAAACCTTATCATGAAACATTTTTACTCAGGATTGTTAATTTGTTGGAAATGTGGTTATTCATTTCACTCAGGGTGGTAATGCATAGATTGTGGTGCAGTGACATTAAATCCATATTTGTACCAGGAATTTGAGTTGTAGTGGTAATGTGTGCTAGTATAGAGCTGTTTCCTAGCAGGTCTATAGTCCTGTACTAAATATTTCTATTAAGACTCTTGTTTGTCTTCAACATCCAGCTTTACCCTTCATCATCTTGGCGTGTGTACTAATGAATGCATGCATCTTAAAGGTATATTTTACATCAAAGACTGATCGCTGCCTCCCTGTCAACAGGCACATTTCTGTAAAACCTGAGTTCAGTGTTTGTGTAGGACTATGCGGGGATACAGTGATATATGGTTGTTGCTCTACAGTTTGCATCACCTTTACTATAAATAACTAACTACATTTGGGAAGCATTCATGTGAAGCACTACTCGGAATTCTTGAGTGCTTATGTAAATGGAAAAAAGCAAATAACACCAAAATGTCTGTTTTACAGGCAATGAACCCTTTCAACAGGAGAATAATGCAGACAGACAAAAAGGTCAATTCTCTGAGTTCTGGCAGTTTGCAAGTTGGTTATAACAAATAGTATGCCTTCCTTATAAGATGTGTGTGTGGGGGGGTCTCTGTCTTCCCATCCAAAAACAAACAAATAAATATTTTTTTCTAGTTTTATGGTGCTATCACTAAATATAGTTGTATTTATTTATTTATTCATTTTGGGGAAACAATACTTTGTTTGTGTTCATCGGAAAAAAAAAACTGCTGTTCAGAAAAGTTTTCTCTTATAAAATGGTGCATTATCAGTCTACAAAATGTGACATATGTCTAACTTTTCTGTATTATTGTGTAACAGTGGTTTGCATGCATCCGGTGCTTTCTAGAACAATTCAAGAACTAAAGCAAGAACAGCCAGCAATGGTCCAAAACACCACCAAATCACGGTTCACAATAAAGGGCAACAGTAATTGACCATGCTGCAATACTAAAGTACAGTTAAACTTTAATTATTTATGTACATATGTGTGCATGGATAGATGAGGTTGTTTATTTATTTGGATTTGTTAACCAGGGTAGAGCACTCACAACAGATCAACTTCAGTCTCAGTCAGAAGTTATACAGACGTAATGCATTACTTTATGCAGAAGTTATTTATAGCAACACTACAAAAGAACAAATTTAAGCAATACATGTACAATATATACAAAACAAGTACATGACAGTTTAAAAAATTTACTGGAGCACTGGTAGTCTGTACTGTTATGTATCCTTCACCTCATTTATTATTACAAAACATGCCTGACTTTTTGGCCTGAAGTCTGGCAACTTTTTCTTGATATTTTCTGTTAGAATAGCACATTTTAAAATAAATATCTTGAAAATATGATAAAAAGCTGGTGACATATGTTTTCCATGACTGAAAAATATCTTGCCGAAATTAAAATGTAGACATGGCAAACTTTTATAAAAGACACAGCTCAGTTGGAGACATTTTGCAATTACTGTTGGTTTAATTATGGTATTTCAAGGTATGTTAACTCTGTAAGACATCTGCCCACCAAGAGTCAAAAGAGTCCTTAATGTCAACTTTTCTATCAGCTTTCTCCCTAGTCTTACTTCTTATAAGATTTTTATAGGCTTGGAAGTATGGATTGTCCAGGATAAGCCCACAGAAAATTCAAGAGAGATTATAGAGATTGGCCAAAATCCTCAGACAAATGAGAGTCAAGAAGCATTGTGCACAGCTGCTGGGCTTAATATTATGTGCAAACATTCTCTGAAAATAAACCACAGGACTGCAAGGTCAGAGCACTTCAACAAGTGAAAATGAAACATACGTATGATTTTCATCAAAGAAATGGCATTTCTGTGATTCCTTTAGTCCAGGAAATGTTGAGGTGGGAGGCTTAATCGTATTAACATTTTGATATTAATGAAAATAGTTACATCAAAAGTGAGAACACGGTGAAATGCACTGTTAGACTTTCTGCAATGTTCACTTAAAAAAATAATATTAGAAGCCATATTGTTTCTTAATGATTGTTTTGTGTGTGACAAGGACAGTGGTATACTATGCAAACATTTGTAATGATACTAAACATACAATGAAAAGAAATATTATTACCCTTCAAGTCACATTTCCCTAGCAGCAGTAGACTTTCTGCAGATCTATTCCAGTCACTGCTTCCTTGCAAATATTACACCAAATTATGCGGGTTCTTTTGGATGTGAGTAAAACATAGCATATTAAGCTTCTTAGCAACATTCCAACAAATTGTACATCATAAAAGGATAAACAAATATGAAAAATGGAATGATTGTTCATAAGTTTATCTTGTGAATTAAAAGTCTTACATTTCCTCTCCAGCTATGTGCAATTTTTATAAAGTGGCATTCAGTGCAGAACATGCAGAAACACGCATGCTTTAAGCTGATATGTTTTATTTTGCCAGTCTAAGCTACCAGACAGCACAAGTCTCTGAAATTATTACATTTAAAATGGCACATATGCAATATATTCATCACATTGTTGTACAGAAAAGACAAAAACAGGTTGCAACAAGCTGTTAAGTATCTCATTTTTAAATTGGGTTTCATTGGAAATCATTCACTAATCCCTGAATGTAGGAGAGGTATCATCACAAAAACAAGAGCATGCACATACACACACACACACACACACACACACACACACACACACACACACACACAGATACGCACACATGCACACACGCCCACACACATGCACCCACGCACACATGCACACACGCACACACACACACACCCACGCACACACACACACCCACACACACACACACACACACACACACACACACACACACACATACAGACACACACAGACACACACACACACACACACACACACACGCACACGCACCCACGCACACCCACACACACACACACACACACACACACACACACACACACATACAATGATACACACACACACACACACACCACACACGGACACACACACACACACACACACACACACACACACACACACACACACACACACACACACACACACACACACACACAGAGCCATAAGCATTAGGTCTTACTTGTTGTACAGGAAGTGGAGATGAGATATGTGGCACTTTTCCTTGCATGAGATGCAATATGTGTAAATATATTACGACCACACAATATTACCAACATCTAGAAAGGTTTTTTGAGTTTAGGCCCAGAATACATACTGATTGTAATACTATGAACGTGGTATATATGGCCAACTGTACACTCTGTCAGGCATTTTACATAGGGCTCACTAAAAGGAAATTGAAAGAACGTATATACAATCATGTCTACGACATTCGTAAACAGAATGAATTAAATGCGTTGGCCAAACACATTAATCTGAATCCAACACATGAATTCAGGTTTAGGGTTTTACAAGTATTGAAGATTAGCTCTAGAATGGGCGACAATAATAATCGCTTAGCAAAATTAGAGCTAGACTGGATTTTTAGATCCGGTGCACATAAGGAACCTGGTATTAATAATTATGTTTCTCTGAAACCATTCCTGGAACAGAGGTGAATCTCTATATCACCCGTCCAATAACACATTCCACATAGAATTATTAGATATTAGAAAGTTGGATTAACTGTGGAGTTTGATGAATTCACGCCTATCTAGATAGCTAGTAAGGTATATTAAATGGTTGATATTTATTTTGTCATATGTTTAGGTATCAATTCCCCTATACTAATATTTAACAATTTATATTTGAGCTTGACCTGATTGACCAGGGTATTCTATGAACACAGAGTAGGAACGTCTCGTAGGATGTATTCGATCCTTATACATGGTTTTAGTTTCACTCATGTTCTTATTCTATTCAATATTCATAGTTTGTAAGAGATAGATTATTCTATCAGGCTATGAACAAAGTAGTGATTTTTAATATTAATTTTATTAGGGAATAGAGCTTAGGTTTGTGTTTAAATGGTAATTTGTCATATCTATGTATATTAATATTAATATTATTGATTGAGAATATTGGGTAGTATATGTCAGAATTATTACAAGGACCTTGCTATTCATAATTGTTAATTATTTAATTTTATCTAAATGAGTACAGGAATTGTTACTTTAAATTGTGTTTAACTGACCAACCTGATATTTATGCTTAATGGGTGATATTTAATATTTAATATTTAGATTTGACATTTTATGTACAATATTTAATACTTGATGTTTGCCTATATCTAACCATTGATTATATTATAAGATATGTAAATGATAAATAATTGGTTATCCATTTTCATTTCTAATTTTTGGTTATTAATTTTTAAGAAAGTCTTCAATTTTTAAACTTCTGTTTTTTGGGTTGTTGTGTATATGAGTATATAAATATCAGTAATTTATTTGATCTATCATTTTTATTTCTTGGACTTCTTACATCAAAGTGAGAGTGGTTGAGTAATTTCTAGTTTATAAACTCACAAAATTCCACCCGCTTATTTTAAAATACGATGCACTATGATAAGAACGCTCTCTTTTGTAGGATTTGGTTATTATTATTTTAATCATTCTCAAGTGAAAGAGCATGTAAATTATTTACAGATGCGATGAAGCTTAGCCTTAGCTACTTGCAAGTTCTGTAGTTCTGCTATTTATACCAGGAAATCAGTTAGATGTATTTGACTTCACAGTCTGGATGACAGACATAAAGTAATATAACATCTAAACATGTCTTTGTTCCGTCCTATTTGATATCAATTTAGCAGTAAATAGGATGTTATGGATTTAAGCTAGATAGGAAGTAGAGATGTCAGCGATTGCCGACAAAGTTTAAATATCACTTTATTTAAAGTGAATGCTCTAGGCAATTTTTGCAGCCATTTATTTGTGTATTTAGACATGTCATATATGTGTTTATTTTTATTTTTATTTTTATTTTTATTTTATATTTACACTTATTTGTTTATTAGATGATGACAGGACTCTATATGCATTTTTTGGTCATGTTTTAATAATGTGGTTATATTGGCAAGCCTTGTTTATGCCGATCCATTGAGATCCGTCAGGAAGATGCATTGCCATGGAATATGTGACTTTAAAGTTTTAATTGATGATGAATTAAGTTTTAATTAATTGATTGGGTTTCTTTGAACTGATTAATTAAATCTCACTATATAAGAGGTGTAGTAATATAGTAAAAATAGATCTGATGAAGCGTGCATGAAGCACGCGAAAGCGCTTATCCTTTATCTGTTTATGGAATAAAGAAGATTTTTATCTACAACTGGACTTCTCGTGGTGTATCCTGGCAGCTGTTTTTGCTTTTTCGTACTGGTTTATTTGCTACAGGGTACTTTGGGAGAGTTAGCGGTAATATCTTTCTACAGCTTTCTTGATGTGTTTTTGCATGCAGAATACTCATAACATTTAAAGTGTTAGCGGGGATACTCCCTTTACTGGATTACGGGCAGAATTATATTTTGCTTTTTAATGCTGCTATTATATGGCTATTTTAAGTAATTACCCTTCTTCGATGCAGCTGACATGATCTTCTGCTTGCTTATCATGTACTGATGGTGATACAAGACTTCGGTGTTGTATAGAGTTCATATGATGAATAATAGAGATTCCTGAAGGACTGCTACCCAGCTGATGTTCAGACTGTGTCTGGGTGCTTCTGTCAGTGGGACAGTAGGAGACCAAATCTGCGAGTGTCATTCATCACAAACATGCTGTTTCAGTTACTTTTGTTAATAAAATCTGACTGTGTTTAAGTTCTGTTATTTTTGCCCTAGATGGATTTTCTGCCCTGCCCAGGTATGGATTGCTCCTGCTATGACTGAATTGTTGACCATGTTGTGCCATTTAACATCTGAAAAAGTTGGAAGGTGTCTGTTAAGCGAAAGATGAAGGAAAAGGGTTACTTGTTGAACTGGGTCTGCCTGGTCTGTGACATAAACTCCTTTCTCTGAATCTCCACTTAAAGCAATAGATAAAATCGCAACCTTCAAAGCACAGTTAAAGCAATACCTAATTAACATGGATCTATATCAGTTCAGCAAGAAACCTATTTGTCCAATCACTATTCACTGATCCCAAATTGTTGAGACCTCTCTTCATCGAATGGCAGTTTCAACGAACTTTTTCACATGGAAAAGAAATGGCCATCCAACTTAACACCTGTCACTAAACTCTAAAAATGTAAAACCCACCCAAGTGGGGCCTTCACCCACACCCCCATTCCCCCCTAACTAAATATACCAACTCCGAGATCGCACTACAGTGGGGAAAAGGGCAAATACCCGATGATGGCCAACTGTTGCTTTTCCCTGTGAAAAAGTTCCTAGGTCCTAGTAACAATAATATCATTCCAGCTGGGTCTATTGCTGCTACTGCTCCTACTTCTACCTTTAAAGACTGGGTTAACAACAAACCGAATTTTTATTTCAAGGAAAATGATGAGAATTATGTGCATTCCAATTCTACCTTCTCTCAAAACATGCGGTTCCTTGAAAGATCTTTATACAGGTACAAAATCCTTGAACTGGACAATTTATATTTAAATGAGTGTCTCAACAAGCACATTGTCCCTAAGGGGCTACGGGTACACAAGTATCCGAATAATGTTGTGTGTGGTAGTGACTTTCATACCGAACTGTTAAGATTGTTTGATGAATGTGGTCTGGGCATTGTGAGAGCTTTAATTAAAAGGAATGATCTAGAAATCCAAACCTTACAAAAAGACATTTTCAAATACAATGATGCTATTACTGTTGATCTGATGTTTACAATTGAAACAGAAAAACAGAAATACTACGACTTGAGAAAGCAAATTGACCAGCAATGTACTACTGTTTTGAATCGTAAACATAAAAAGTTGAATCGTGATGTCAAGGAGTATGCTGAGGGTAGACAGTATCCTAAACCTCCATTATGTAAGGGTGAGAATACAAACCAAATGGCCTTCAGGGAGGTTTCCAGCCCCCTGGAAGCCCTATCCCCGGTACAGGAATCCTTTTTGCCTACACCCCAGTTTCAGACTACTGAAGAGGCTTACCAGGAAGGTTTTTTACCCAGGAGGTCCGAGCGCCTCCGCAAACAGTCTTATTATCAACAGAGGAATTCACATTACATGGGACCTCAGCAGAGGAAGGTGGGGCAGCCATTCAAAGGGTGGAGGACGAACCAGCAAGAGGACTGGTGAGGCCAGGTAACATTCATATGACAGCTATTGGGAAATATTTTATGTATACACAAAACGACTATCACATCTACAACTATAGTGACCTAGCTGTTTCTGACACTTGGTTTTCACTTTTTACCAAGGGTTTTAAATTTGTGCCCAGTAGGGGCAGCAGCCTGGTTAACACTATTCTGGATGTCAAACTTTTTATTCGTAAATTGAATTTGCAGCATTTACTTGGTCCTGTCTCTACGGGACATGCACTTAATTTAAAAAAATCCAGTACATTTAACCCCCCTTTACATCCGCAACTAAAAAAGTCTAGAAAACAGAATTGAAAAACAGATCCGGAGTAATATGGGGAGGTTTCAGTATGTTTCTAATTTAAGTGTGGCCGAGGCCAACCTTCTAGCCCAATTGGGGGACAACCCTTCTGTTAGGGTTATGGAACCCGATAAAGGGGGTGGCACGGTCATTATGAACCAAGTATTATATGAGGCAAAAAATGTATAGTTTGTTGACAGATAGTGATAGGTATACTACTGTTTCTAAAAACGAGGTACATATTTCCTATAGGAAAATTGATTTGGTCCTTAAAGATCTGTTGGACCAGGACATTATTGAAATGGATCTTTTTTCTTTTTTGGATAATTCTTATCCAAAGGTACCAACCATATTTGGGGTACCCAAGATCCACAAGAACGTGGATGATCCACCCTTGCGACCTATTGTGGCGGCCCAGGGGTCCAAAACCCACAACCTTTCCAAATTTTTGGATTGGAAGTTGAAGCAGTTGTGGGGTAGAAGTCAGCATCTTCTCAAGGACTCGTGGGAATTCCTCCGTGGTATCACTAAAGATTTGTACAGGCCAAACTTGTTCTTTGTTACCATAGACGTGGTAGACTTATTTTCAGTGATACCCCATTCCACTGGGTTGGAATGGATGGAAGAAGCGCTCTGGGCCTGCCATGGTATTACAAACAATGATGTCCATTTGGTCTTGCAATTGTTGGACTTGGTGTTGAGACATAATTATGTTTTCTTTTGTGGTGAATACTTTCAACAAACATCAGGGGTCTCCATGGGAGCCAATTGTGCTCTCACTTATGCAGACATTATTTTGTCTGTCTGGGAACAAAAATTTGTTTTAAATAGTGATTTTTCAAAACATTGGATTCACTATAATAGGTTCCTGGACGACATTTGCATTTTTTGGACTGGGCCAGAATCCTCTATTGAGGACTTTATAAATTACTTACATTCCACAACAGAATTTCTGCGGTTTACCTACCAAGTAACCGTGGATCAAGTAAACTATTTAGATGTCTCACTTAAAAAGCAAGGCGATGGGTTCAGTTCCTGTATTTACAGAAAACCTTCCTTTTCCAACGGATACCTTCACTACCTAAGTTCACATCCTAAATTCCAAAAAAGATCTATACTAAAGGGCCAATTCGTCAGGGTATCCCACATGACATCTGATGACGTGTGTTTTCAACGTGAGGGGGACAAGCTTACGTCATTTTTTGTTGATAGAGGATACCCGATAGGTTTGATCAATTCTGTTAAAGATGAAGTTTGGTCTGGCAGGTCTGGTAGGTTTTTTCCCATTTTGGGGAAGAGGACAGTGGATCCACATGTCGACATTACCCCTATATACAGTAATGTTCCTGGTACTAATCAGTTTTTTATCAAGCAACATAATGAGGATACAAGACATATTAGATACATTATTGAAAGGGAACTTAGTAATTTCAGGGACCTTACGGACCTAAACAGTCTCAAAGATCTGTCCTGTAAGTTTGTTTACAAAAGGGGTTTTAACATCAAAAGGATACTTGAGCAGAACAATAGGCAGGGTAGATCGAACCCTCCTAGGAGAGGGACATACCGTTGTTGGTGTTGTACCCAATGTAAATATGTCATGCACCAGGAATTTGTGTACCTAGAAAGTAGGAACAGAAAATTGTGTTCAAACAAGTTTTACAATTGTAACACCAAGGGTATAGTCTATCTGGCTGTCTGCCGTTCTTGCCAAGCATTTTATGTGGGCAAGACGGAGAGGCAGCTAAGGAGACGTATATACGAACACTGTTATGACATTCTAAAAAAGGTCAGCACAAATGCACTTTACAGACATACGATTGAGTGCGAAGCAGCAACTTTCAAGTTTTTTGTTTTGGAAGCAGTTATCCAAGGTGTCAGGGGTGGAAATTGGGGAGCATTGTTATCCCACAGAGAAACATGTTGGCAAATTCTATTGGAATCCAACAAACCCCCTGGGTTAAACGACTCAATTTCCATTATGCCATATTTAAAATTAAAGGCTGAACACCTATAAATCTTTTATTTATGGCTTGAGGGCTATTTAAAACAAGAGGGATTTTACAAATGCCATTAACAATGTGTCTATTTGTTAAATTGTGGTATGTTTAACTGTTTTTGAAATAATTTTAATAGTTTTTAAATTTGAGGTAAATCCTCTAATATTTATGTGTATAAATACATTAAAAAAGTTATTTTTCTTCTTTTTATTTTATATGTTTTAATACTAGCATTATTGAATTGTTGAGATTTACAGTTTACTTATTGACATGTGGTAGATAAGTAACACAATACGTTCTTGCTGGGGAATGAAAACATGTTATTAAAAATGTGTTTTTCAGTTTGTATACACAATTGTAACTTCAACTGATATATATGTTTTAAAATAACTTTTTGAATGAGTGCAATATGGTTCTAACGATTGTCCTTAATGCAACATTTAGTTACAAGTGAGTTCAAATGGGATGGTTGTGGTTTTACTTTAAGAAAATTGCTTAATCAATTATTTAATTAAGAAATCAGTTGTATATTAAGAGAATGCATTGGGCTGTGTCTGATGAAGTTGGTTTTCCAACGAAAACGTGCTTTCAGTGGTGTAACGTTAAAATAAAGGAACTTTTTACTGTTTGAGGAGTACGGTCTTTGCCTTGGATTTTGAGTTGCCTTATTGTGGAGTTCGTTTCTCCCTGGTGGTTCTCCGTGCCTGCTTGCTGTGGTCTTTACGTGGTTTTCCTGTGAAAAAGTTCACTGAAATGGTTGTTTGACAAAGAGAGGTTTCAACAATTTGGGATCAACGAATATTGATTTAATAAATAGGTTTTCCGATCATGTGATATAAACCCAGTCAACACATGGCTGGGTACATGCACAGCACCTGGCTAATCTCTATCTTTCTACCCATTTCTACCCTTATGTGACTTTCTACATACACTGTTTCCCCAAAGTGACTATTACCTTATTCCCTTAGCCTCCACTTTTTTTTAACTACTGAAGTTATTTTAAACATTTTTCCTAGCATCTTACCTCTTTACTGTCAACATCTTTTACCAAATTCACTCTTTCTTTCTCAACTGCAATGCTTCTATTCTAACAACTAAACTCATATTTCCCTCCTGTGTTTCAATGCTACCATCCCCCTACCCTACCATGTCTCATTCTCACCACCTCACTTTTCTTTCATAGATTCATAGGTTCATAGGTAGGTACTAGGCTATTGGCCCAAGGGCCTAAGTAAGCCTAGCCAACAAGGTTCCCTGGCTTACGCCACCCAAGAAAGTTATTTTCCAGTGCCCCTGTCCAGCAGAGCCACAGAAGGGACCCACAGGGTGTATTTCCTATTTCCCATCCACTCATCAAGTTTTTTCTTGAAGACTGCTAATGAGGAACTTTGCTTGACATAGATGGCTAGCTTGTTCCAGAGTATGGGAAGTATCTGGGACAGGAATCTATCCCTCCAGCATGTCCTGTTTATTGTGGTGACAAGGTTTAGGTCCCTACAGCGTGTAGGATGGAGAGATTGGGATTTCTTTAGGTGTAGCATGTCGAAAAGCTCTGGGTTTGACATAGCTTTATATGTTAGGCAGAGATCACCTCGGAGTAGGCGATATACTACGGAGTAAAGCTGGAATTTTGTGAGACGGTCAGTCTAGGGCATCTGTTTGAGGCCAGTAATCCTCCTTGTGAGGTACTTCTGTGACCTTTCCAGCTGCTGCAGATGTCTTGTGAGGTACATTCCAAAAGGGGCATTGTACTCTATAATGGGTCTAATGAGTGTCATGTAGAGGGGAACAATGACCTCTTTTTTCCTGGATGAGAACCCCTTTGTGATAAGGTGTGCCATATAGAAGGATTTCCTGGCTACTGTGGCGATGTGATTATCAAAAGAGAGACTACTGTCCACCTGAGTCCCAAGGTCTCTTATCACACATTCAGCATTAGGTAGGCTGCTGCCTATGTGGTAGTTCATGGGTACAGAGTTTTTACCAAAGTGGATGACAATGCACTTTTTGGTATTGAGCTTGAGGCCATGGCTCTGACACCAGGCATCTGTCTCAGTGAGGCCCTTTTGTAGGATGTCCACATAATTTGGGGACTCGACTACGGCTCCTAGTTTGCAGTCATCTGTGAACTTTGTTAGCCAAAGGCCTTCTGTGTTAGCATGTATTTCAGAGAAGTAGATACCAAACAGGAGCGGTCCCAGGACAGAACCCTGTGGTACTCCACTTGTCACTGGTTTGATGTCAGATTTGGAGTCTGCAACTTTTACAGTGTGGGTTCTGTCAGTGAGCCAGTTGGCAACCCATCTTGTGACGTAGGGATTTATACCTAGTTTAGTGAGTTTAGCTATAATTCCAGAATGGGAGATGGTGTTGAAAGCCTTGGCGAGGTCAAGATAGGCTATATGAGCCACCTTACCCTCATCTACAGCTTTAGTGACTGCCTCAAAGAAGTTGATCAGGTTCAGGAGGCATGATCTGCCTTTCACAAATCCGAACTGGGTGGGGTCCAGAGTTTGGAGGTTACCAATGTCTTTGTTTATAAGTTCCATGATGATACATTCCATGGCCTTACAGACCAGGCTCATCAGGCTAATAGGGCGATAGTTCCCGGGATCAGTGGTGGCTCCCCTTTGTGGAGTGGGATAACTGTTGCTGTGCGTCATTCAGTGGGCCTAAAGCCTGATGTGAGGCTATGACTGAACATGGTAATTAGGTGGGGAGCCAGTTCGTTTTGGAGTTTGTGTAAAATGCAGCTTGGGATGTTGTCTGTTCCCATGGATGCTGTGTTTTTGGCTTTAGAGAATGCAGCTTTTAACTGCGTAGTTGTGATTACAGGGACTCTGCATTCCTCCTGTATAGGTATGGGCCCTTTAGGGGGTGAGAGGGGGGTAAAGTTAGCACTGGATCTATCTGCCAGGATGTTGGCAATATCAGTTGGTTCTGTAATTTTCATGGTGTAACTCAGAGCAGATCTGGGTGTTGCCATTAAGATTCTTGACATAGCTATAGAATGCTTTGTGGTTGCCCTTAGAATCAGTGGTGATTTTGTTTTCATAGCTAGCTTTGGAGGATCTTATAAGGGATCTCATCTTCTTACTGAGGTTGACCAGGGAGCTCCTCCACTCATGGGATTTTACTCTCTTTTGCAACAGTTTCTTCCTTCTGTTGTAGAGTTTGTTTATGGCAGGGGACCACCAGATTGGCTTCCTTTCTTTGGAGGATAGCATCTTGGCTCTGTTAGGGATAGCACGATCCATGCACTCTTGTAAGTACTTATAGAGTGCATTTCTGTAGGATTCAGCAGTCGTAACTGTATTGTCCATCTGTATGGGTGTCATGAAGTTCACCACTTCTGTCTTAAGAAGCATGAAGTTAGCTTTGCAGAAATTTTTTACCATGGTTTCCTTAATGGAGGTGGGGGCGGAATATGGATATCTAGGGTGATTAGCTTATGGTCAGATCTGACCAACGAGGAGTTGACTTCAGGTGTGGAACACCGGTCACTCATGTTGGTAATGACTAGGTCTAGGATATTGTTGCCCCTGTTGGTGGTGTGGATAAGTTGATCCAGTGCATTGGAATTTATGAATTCCAGGAAGCGTTGAGCGAAGGAGTTGGTACATGAGTAGTTTTCCCAGTTGAAATCATCCATTATTAGGGTGTTTGGTTGAACCCTAATATTTTCCAGTATATGAAGAAAATAGGAGTGGGAATCCTGGGGCATGGTGAGGGATCTGTAGCAAGCTACAATTTGGATTGCAGTTTTCCTCAGAGTTACTTGCACTTGGATAACCTCGGATGCATTATGCTGAGCAACTAGCCTGGAGTCTGTTGCACAAAATGTATAAATTAGCCATTATTTTTATCTCAAAATTTCTCATCAAAATCTGTTTACTATGCAATGTCACTATTGATGTTCAGTGTGCAAAACACATTCACATGTACCAACTGACTTTATGATAGTATGCTCCTTTTTATACTATGGGTTTTGTTTCTTGATTATGTAATTGAAGCTATATCATTAATTATGGATGTCCACTACCTCAATGTCACTTATTTTTATAATTATTGTTACTGTGAAGCTTTTCTTTTAGGCCTCCACTGAAAAGGGGTCTTGCATGAGCCAGTCAGATAAACAAATGCAATAAAAAAAATAAAAAGTAAATAAATAAATAACCTGATTCCATTTTGTGTGTCAGTTTATTTCCAGAATCCCTTTTTATTTTGGTTTGTGAAAGCAGTTTTTGTTTATTCCTGTACTTCTCAGGGTGAGCCTGAAATTTGTCCACTGCAATCAATAATCTACACTGTTGACATACAACAATAAGCAAATAATTAAATTTTTACTAATTTATTTATTTTACTAACCTGTTTGAGGGACAGAGATGTTAACACCATTTTGGATAAAGTAAACTGAAAACAGCATTGAGGCAGACACATAATTTGTTTTTTTCACTGAGTATCAAAAAACATTCCTGTTTCATGTAGGGAGACTGTGCATCAATTGCTTATGGGTTCGTAGGTAAGAACTAGACAAGCTGTTGATGTGTGTCTGTGTGTGTGTGGGGGGGCATTTTATGCCTAGCCAATTTCCTTTTTAGAGGTGAAAATTAATCACTGTACCTTTGGTCTGTGAGGCATACACCCTAACCATTATATCAGCTTCCAACCCCCTTTTAATACTAGGCCCTCAGTTTATAGATTATTTATTAATTTAGTCAATAACCAGTTAGTAAACAAGGATGAGAATCAAACCCTGCACCATGTGTTTATAGGGTAAACACCTTAACTATTATACCAACCCCGACCCTCCCACTTCTTTTTATAATAAACTCTGAGATCCCTGCACCATGAAAAAAGAGATTTCCACATGCAGCACTACATTCAATTGAATTTATTTAGTTATTTGATTTGACATGTGTTAACTGGGTTAGTCCAACGGAGCCAAGGGCCCATTTTCAATGGAGGCCTGAGGAGCAACTCTCCAAACAATATACAGACACGCAAAAGACATACAGTAACAAAGTGGTCAAAGTACAATCCCATAACTTAATCCCATACTTACAATCCCCTAAACCCTCCATTATCTCTTTCTGATTATTTACCAAATACTCCTTCCCTTTTGGCAACTACCTTCTATATTAAGATAGGTATAATTTTCTTTACAGGTCACACGGCTCCTTTTTTGAACTGCAGCTGCAGTCATCACTCAAGCTTTTTCTAAACGAAAGAAACCTGTGGGCAAAACCCTCTACACTGTTGGCATGTACATTTATAGAAACAGCCCTTTCTAAAGGTTTAAATTATACTAGCCACACTCAGTGATGTGCACATTGGCAGGCCTAAGCAGACTGCCCACCCAATACATCTCCTCCTAAGCTGTTGAGTTGTACTCAGTTAACTTCTTCCATGGAGCAAATTAAGGCTGTTGTTTACTGTCACATCTTTATTAGCACTATTCACCATACTGTTGCTGCTTGGTTAACATGCCCTTAGAATTACCCATTGCATCTGCTAGTTGTTAACCCTTTGAGTCCACCATGGCTTTTTTCTTAACTTACCCTTAAACTTGGTTACAGCTTCTACTCTGGGTCTTGGCCTTCATGTTTTTCACTGTTTTTTTTCTCAAAAGTAATTTTTGCCTCCTTGGCTCTTCCCACTCCGTTTGCCCTCTGGGCTCACTCTGCTCCTCACCCTACCCCCATTTCGCGCACACACCCACTGCCTCTACATTTATAACTGCAAAACCACTCCTACCATACCCCTGCCCAATCACAACACCACTCCCCCTCTGACTCTCCCTCACCTCACAACCAATTACAACAACCAATCCCCTATCCCTCGACCACTCCCTACAAATTACTATACCTCCTCTCTACTTTCATCAAATAACACAGCCTTCCAAATCACTTAACCTAACCTTCCTTTCTTACCATGACTGTACAACCTATACCCATGATCCTCCTTTTAGCATCTCTCTGTCTTCTCCTCCACCTCACCATTCTGCCAAATCTAAACTACTCACCCCCTACCATACCACATCTACCTTCCCCAAAACAGAGTCCCACTATACAGACTACATCTCCCCCCACCTCTACCAAACCAGCCACTCTCTCCTCCTAAGCAGAAAGATTCTCTCCACCTCTGACAATAATTTCTCCTGCTACACTCCCCTTCTCCCCATTTCTTCAACCCCCAACTCCAAAGACCCAAATAAAATTCTACCCCCCCCCCTTATTGAACTAATTTGCATTCTTCTCTCAGGCGACATCCACCCCAACCCAGGTCCTCCTGCCCCTCTTAACAACAACAACCCTCCAACCCCTCCATCCTCACCCTACAAGTCTCTTCTCTTTGCCACCATTAATGTCCAAAGCATCTGCAACAAACTACGGGCCTTTCATACCTGGCTCCTAGATGGCACCATGTTAATTCGAGCAAGGAGGTCGATGGGCAGAATTCCCTCTTCTTTGTAGCCAAATATTCTCCTTTTTTGGAAAAGTTAAAGGATTTAGCATGTAGGTATTGGCCTATAGTCCTGAATGATGAAAAATTTGGGGACATTTTTCCAGAAAGAATAGTGTTTTCCTATGGGAGATCAAGTAATCTAAAAGAGCTTTTATCATATGGTAAACTGTATAAAGCACAAAGTATTAAGGGACGTTTTCAATGTAGGAATTGCATAGTTTGTGAGAAAATCAGAAATTTAGATGGGGTCAATATTAATGTTAAGGTTTATAAAGCCAGTGAAGCATACACCTGTGAATCCAAGGGAATTGTTTATATCATAGGTTGTGGGTGCTTGCAGATAAAATGGTACATTGGACAGACCAAAAGAGCTGTCAAGAAAAGAATCATGGAACATCTGGGTGATATAAGAAGGAATAGGATGGAAAATCCAGTAGCAACACATTTTATTCACGTACATGGAGGTTCAGTAGAAACTTTCTTTTTTAGTGTGTTGGCTAAACCCAAATCCTGTAATAGGGAGGCGGATAATAGCAAGTTATTAATATTGGAGTCAAATTGCAAAATAAATTTCAGGACATTATATCCCAAAGATTTAAACGTGGAATTAGATACGAATGTTTACAATAAGTAAACTGACATTGTTCGTTGTATGGTTGAAAATGTTCACATTTTATTAATGGGAATGGAATGATGTTGTTTCATTTTTATTTCAGAGATTAGTTGGGATCCATCTTTGAAATTTTGTATAAAATTTGTTATGAATAGTCAAATACGGGCAATGTGTGATGGGCACTTTAAATTATTGATTGGTTACTGAAGGACAGTTAATTGAATGTATTAAGTAAGATGTATATAAAGAAAGCTGCTTGATGTAATAACTTATTCTCTGAAGGTGTAAGCTGAGGTACCAGATACATCAGTAAAATCTTTTATCCTGATGATTTGTGTGTTTTATGGTTCCTCCATAACCACCCCAACATCTTAACCATCTCAGAAACTTGGCTCAAGCCACATCTCAATGACTCAGAAATTACCCCCCTCCACCTATAAAATCATCTGTAATGACAGAACTCACAAGAAAGGAGGTGGAGTAGCCTTACTCTTCACCTCCTCCTTAACTGTTACTCCCTACACCAAGCCCATACCAAATTTGCCACAGCTGAATTAACAATAGCCTTCCTAAAAATTCACAGACATAAAAACATATGTGTTGCTGCCCTTTATATTCCACCAGGCAACAATATCTCTATTTTAGAAGACATTCTTTGCTGGTTCTCTTCTAATGTTAGTAATGAAACAATTATCCTGGGCGATGTTAATATCAACTGGTCCTCCATCCCCTCCTCCTCTAACCCCCACAATATTAACCTTTGTGGTTTATTTCAACTAATCACCTCTCCCACCAGACCCATTAAAGATAATGATACTGGATCCATACTCGACTGGATACTAGTTTCCCATCCCAACAATATTTCTGACACTGGCACCCTTCATGACTCCTTAGCCATCACTTACCCTGATTTGCGCTCTCCTTCTCCCATTCACCTACAGCATAACTACATCTCAACCCGTACACTCACAAATTTCAACCCCAAATCCTTCTCAGACTATCTAAAACAAATGAACTGGAACCCTCTGAAAACTCTTCCCCTTGATGATGCCATCTCTTACTTCAAATCCTCCTTTATAATTTTACTCAACAGCTGTGCCCCCCCAGAACTAAAAGAGTCAAATCTAAAACAGCCCCATGGCTCTCTAAAGATTCTATAAAACTCATGCACACCCGGGACAAATCATGGAAACTCTACCACAAACTCAAAACAACAGATTCCCTTAATGAATATAAATGCCTTCATAACTTAGTAATAAAACAAATAGCCTCCGACCGCAAAATGTACTACTCCAAACTACAAAATAACATCAAAACCAACCCCAAAAAAAATTTGGAGCATTGTCTCCACCCTCCTTAATCCTGGAAGAAAATATAACCCTTGCCCAGACCCCAATGCCCCAGACCATATCATAGCATCAAGATTCAACTCCTTTTTCATAGACATTGCCAAACTAACCACATCATTCCCCAAAAACTCTCCACCCTCTCTTACCCCCCGACTCCCTGTCTCCCACCACCAGTTCCACATCCCTCCCACCCTTCTCCCTTAAACCTATCCCTGTCAATACCGTAATAAATCTTCTTTATTAATTAAAACCTTGTTCCAGCGCCCCCAATGGTTTACCCTCAGACTTTCTCAAATTAGCTGCTGATGGTATTGCCCTCCCCATCTGCATCTTAATAAACCACTCAATCCAAGAATCCTATATACCTCTTCTCTGGAAAAAAGCTTTCATCATTCCCTTACATAAAGGCGGCAATAATTCTGATATCTCTAACTTCTGTCCCATAGCCATCCTCTCCCCATCTCAAAAATTCTTGAAAAATGTATCCACTGCCAACTCCTACCTTATCTTCTTGACAATCACCTCCTTACCCCAGCACAACATGGCTTCAGGCCCAGTCATAGTACCACCACTGCCCTCCTATCTATTCTTGACATTATCAACCATGAACGTGGCTCAGGTAACATTGTAATATCCCTGTTCCTAGACTTATCCAAGGCTTTTGATATTATTTCCCACAGCTTACTTCTTTCTAAACTCTCAAACTTTAATCTCTCTCAGGCAATCATAAACTGGTTTAACAGTTACCTCTCAAACAGACAACAGGCTGTCAAATGGAATAAATGTACCTCCTCTTTCCTAGACACCCTCACAGCTGTCCCCACAAGTCTGAATACTGGGCCCTGTATTCTTCAACATATTCATAAATGACTTCCATCTTTGCATCTCTAATACTAAACTCATCCAATATGCTGATGACTCCACAATTATCTGTTCAGCCAAATCTCTCCCTACACTCCTACAAGCTATTCAAGCAGCCTTCACCAGAACCAAAGACTGGATGTTCAACAACCATCTTGCCCTTAATGCCTCCAAATCCAAACTTATGATTTTCACCCCCAACAAAAACTCCAAAATAGACAATAATACCTTTGTAATGACAAGTCTAAATAACACACCTATTGAAGTAGTATCCCATAACAAGCTACTGGGTATCATTATTGATGAACAACTTAAATTTGATATTCATATTCAAACCACTATAAAGTCAACCCACCAAAAGCTTGGTTTGCTTTATTGCCACAATCACTTTCTTACCCTTTCTACTAAACTCACTCTCTACTACTTACCTTCTCCCCTCACTTCTCTATAGTACCCCCATCCTTCCCAATCTTCAAACCACCCTCAAATCTAAACTAGCAGCCTGCTATAACAAAATTGCAAAGTTCACTACAGGCTCCAAATACTCCTCCCATCACTGCAACTCTCTACACTCCTTAAAATGGCTTGAACTCCCCAATTATCTCTCTTATATCCAACTTACTACGGGTCTATTTTATATATTTGAACGCTTAATTGTTCAAATCACTAAAGACTGAACTTTAGTGATCAAACAATTAAATGTTTGAATATATTAAAAATAAATATTTATAAAAAAAAAGAAAAAGTAAAGGGTGCAAGCAGGGGGGCAAGCCCCCTTGCACCCCTCACCCCCGCTACTTAAATATACCAACTCTGAGATTGCACTTCAGTGTGCTACAGTGTGGAAATGGAACATTTCCCATTTCCTACACTGTAGAGCGATCTTAGAGATGGTATATTTAAGTAGCAGGGGTGTAGGGGGTGCAGGGGGCTTTCTCCCCTGCTTACACTCTTTAGTTTTTTTTTTAATTTTTTTAAATATTCAAACATTCAAATGTTCAATCACTAAAGTTCGATCTTTAGTGATTCGAACATTTAAGCGTTCGAATGTATAAAGTGGACTCACTTACTATGGCCCATAAACTCATCTTTAAGCCCTCAGACTGTACCTCCCTCTCTTATACCTTCACCATGCATCTCCCTGAATGCTCCATTAGGTCTAACAATCAGAACCTACTCAAAGTGTAAAAGCCCCTCCGCACTCCTGGTCAATTCCTTCTGTCATTCTCCCTTGCTCGCAAATGGAATTCACTCCACTCATATTCTTATCTCCCAGAACCCCACTAATTTCAAAACCTTAATTCATTCTTATCTCACTTCCAACTAGGAATGCCCCTGCCTCCTACCCTTCCTAAGCTCTAAACTGTACTTCTGCCTCCACCTTCCACCTCTACCACTATTCCACCTTCCATGCCTATCTGTACCTTACCTAGCACTAACCTACCTATCCTCCCCTTTCTCTTCATACTGTTTTTTAATTTTTTTCCTTCCCTCCCACCTCCTACTGTATATAGACTAACCAATGACACATTTACATATATTATTACACAGAACTGTACACAAATTCTTATTAAGTCTAATGATCTTATATCTCATTTACCCTTTCTCAATTTTTATTCAATTGTGAGAGTAAAGAACAGGTTAAAATGGATTTTAGTGGATTTTTTCTGAAAATGTAAAATAAATGTTCTGCATTTCAGTGTGTAGAGTACAGTCAGTTAACTAACTTGGCAAAAACATATAGCTTGGCATTAATTGTTAATAAGAGTCAGAAGTAAAATATTTTATTTCTTATAAACTATGCAGCTTGTGAAATTTATTATCTACAAGCAGGTCAAGACAAACTCTTGTATGCAGATGTGTCTCGTCAACAGGAAGTGTAAGATAAGAGTGAGGCAAAAGAGTTATCCTTCAGGAACAGAATGTTTGAAATATGGAAAACAAACTGTCAGCAGACCAGCTTCAAAGGAAAGACTTATTATTATGGCAAATTCTCTAAACTGCTGATGCAGGCAGAAAAAACACTATAAAGATTGGGACTTTTTCTTTTGTATCAGAGACTTTGATTTTCCTATCCTTACAAACCTAATGCTGTAAGCTAAAGTACGGTTTTGATATATGTATATACCTTTCATTGTTAAGCTAAAATTTAAACCTCGTGCACAGTAAATGAATGTCGTAACAGCAGAACTGTCTCAGTGTCTTCATTAAGTAAAGGTACAGACTACCTAAATAGTGTAGTATAATCTTTAACAGTGGTGAGCCACTAGTCCAGTTGAAATGACCAGGGAGGTGGCCTGCAGAGGTGCCTCTCACAGTGCGACATTCTAGTGCAGACCTTCTTAGAGTCAACTCTTCTCTTCCAAAAAACTTTGTCCATTGACTGGCGGGCAAAAACACTGTGGCACAGTACAGGGCAGTCTGGTAATTTTCCTTCAAGCAGTTGGTGATATACGGGGTCCAAATTTTTCACTGCCAAAAGTTTGTCTCACCAGCATCTAGTGAAAGACAGCAGAGAATTCTCCCACAACTGATCTTCATGTCAAGACTGGCCACCTTGTCCTAAACATTTGTGGTAAATATTTTCTTCTGTTTTCCTTTTAACAATGAATGCAATCTGTGAAAATGCCAAGAAGTGCACTCAGTCTTTTACTTTTGATGTATCTGAACCATATGTAGATGTGTGGAATTATTTAAATACATGGTATGATCAGCATGTTAGCACGTCTAAGTCTTTATTGGGGAAGCTGACAATCCAGCATTATGCAAATGGATTGCTACCTTTGATTGGTATGTACGTAAGGCAAAAGTGCCACAGAATGTACCAAAATGTGCTATTTACAATGATTTAAATACAACCAGGATAAAGTAATGCCAAAAGCACAGACAATGGTTCCTGTTTTTATATATCCTGTTGCAAAAGATTTGTTAGAGATTGATGCAGATGTCAGAGTTTGTACTTCACAGTATGATTTGCAGGAGTTTAAAGACTGGATTGCTAAAGTTAGCAACCAGCAAGATCTTGACCTTATGGGTCATTTTTCAGACTTACTGTGATATATGGAGTGTGTCTGGTAAACTCCATGCTGACACTACTGAATGTACAAAATAATTTTCTCAGTTTTGAAAGCCTCACAGACTGAAATGGGATATGATAAAAATGACACTAATGCATTAGGCACATTTCAAATCCAGAAAAGCCCATTCTGTCTCCTGATTTTCAGCAAGACATGCCATCCATCTTTGTTGATGGTGCTCAATTTTGGGACAGTGGACAATATCGGACTGGATTTGCAGTGGTACCAGAAAACACTTCTGTGGGACAGCCAACTCTGATTCAGTTACCAAGAAACATGTCTGCTCAGTGAGCTGAACTAAAAGAAGTTCTTTATGTGTTACAGCATTTTTTACCTGTCAATATTTTTTCAGACAGTGCATACATAGTTAATTATCTGCGGCTGCATATGATTACATCGTCAAGGAGAGAGTATGTTGATAACATGGGCAAACCACTCAAGCATGTTAATGTGTTGCAGACTATTTGGAATTTGGTTCGTAGTCAGTCCCAGTATCTTAAAGGTAAAAGCTCATCAAAAAGCTACAAATGAACATTTTCAGTTAAATAACTGCTGATCAGATGGCAAAAAGGCAGCAAAGGAAGGAATGCAATTGTATCCTACAAAACACCTTTCTAGTGTACCAGATAAAACCACTGCAGTACATGTCATACAGACATTTTCAGCGCAGAATTGGCAGCATGAATTGCTGCAGATCCAGACTAAGTTTGGACTTCATAAAGAGTTAAAAAAATATACTCTTGAAGGAAAAAGTCCAGGGCAATATTATGTAAAATGTTATAAAAATAGTTCTAGTCTTCCTTATATACAGTACCAACAGGCACAATAGTTACTGAAATTTAATCATCAGGTATTGGGACATTTGGGTACACAAAAGTTATGGCCCATTGTAAAGAACAAGTACTGGCATCCACAGTTATAGAAAATCTGTGATTTAGTGCATGCTGAATGCTTAGTATGTTTGCAGGTTAATGCTCAATTAAAAAAAAACAGTTACTAAGGGTAACTCCAGCAGATAGACCTTGGTATGCCATCCAAATTGACTTTGTAGGTCCATTACCCTCAGCTAAAGGTGGTTACAAGTATCTTCTACTGATAGTTGATGTTTTTTTCAAAATGGGTAAAAGCAATTCCTACAAAAACAATGACAGCTAAGACTACAGCAGAAGCCTTATGGAAATACATTTTTTGTCACTGGGGATGGCCACGAGTTATCGAATCTGATAACAGACCACAATTTGTCAGTAAACTGATGAAAACTTAGTGTGATTTGCTTGGTATACAGCAATGATTTCATGTTCCTTACCATCCCCAATCTAATGGGATAGTTATAAGAATAAACAGGACTCTTAAGGAACGCCTTAAGAAAGCCTGCTTGGAAAAAGGCTTAAATTGGGTAAAACATTTGCCTGGAATCTTGCTGGGTGTCAGAGCAACTCCACACAGTAAAACAGAGATATCACCTTTTAAAGTTATGACAGGCAGGAAAATGCCTGCACAATTGTGATTCGATCCTACTGTTAGTAAAAAAAGACCATTATTAGAAATTGCACAGCATCAACAATGGTTAAAAGATATTTCTAAATTGTGTCAAAGCCTATCAGAAATGCAAACATTCAAATTACAATCAAAGGATCCTGTTATGCCAGAAAAAAAACTTTCCTCTGGGACACACGTATTGATCAAGGCATTCCAGACGGATGGTCCGTGGGATAGTAATTGGCAAGGACCTTTTGAAACAATTGCTCAGTTAGGACCTCTAGTGTACAAAGTTAAAGGGAAAAAAAATGATTCTTGTTCATAGAGATCAGTTAAAAGTCATTAAGTGACTTCATGTTTTGTGGGGTGGGGGTTGTAGACTCACGGCAAATGCCAAGTTTAAAACAGTTAAAAACACATTTATCAAAACAACTTTTCAAATTAATACCACTTACGTGGAAAGGTTATATTATTGTACATAATAAAGATTCTGTTTGTTATTGTACTGACTGTACTCATTAGAGCCCTTGGGGTAGAGTGTCAAACAGAAAAATATGCAAGTTTAAAAAAATAAACAATGACAATACTACTCTTAAGTGAGGTTGGAGTAAATGCTCAAAGATAAATCATTTTTGTGTGCAAACACAGTATGACAACATCACTTGTCCATATAATGCTACTTGTATCTTTGAGTACATAAGAATTCCCAGTAATGTTTACCTTTTGGTCCGCGGTTAGGGGTCATTATTACATTCTACCAAATAGTCCTAGGTAACCCTTGAATTTGATTCCAAAGTTTCCATTAAATATTGTCAATTTCCTATATTTTATTTGAAAAAAGAAAAAAAAATTCACAGGAATATCCAAAATCAATACAAAAGTTAATCCTCGTCTATATAAAAATGTGTGGTAATTATACATAAAATGAGTATTCTTCCCAGTAACACAAAAATACAACTAAGTTTTACTACTGTAGTTTCTGTAATATGTACTAATACCACAGTCATTACAGACAGCATACATTAGAGATATGGTTTATCAATACTAACAGGTAAACCTACCTCTGTTCATATAAACCATTTGATTAAAATCCCTTCTACCTGTAAAAAGGTAGGCAGACAGTATCAAAAGGTTGTAGTACATTTTAACATCATATTCCCAGACACAGCCACGTGCCAATATAAAAGGGCATGGTATAATACTCTGCTAAGAGGATTAGGCACAGGCATGGGAGCTATTAATGCAGCCGACGTTAAAATTCTAACTAATCATTTAAAAGTAGTGGGGGAAGATATCTCTAAGACTGTGCATTTACAAGCCTCTTGGAATCCAGAAATATGGAAGACACACCTGCACAATATAAATTATCAGCAGCAATATTTAGACAATCATGATGCTATGCAGCTATATCAGTTGAAATTTGATGGTAACACGACAATTTTTGTAAATTGGACAAAATGCACTATGCAATCTTTGTATGTGGAAATTCAAAAAAATAGAGTACAAACTGAAGTTATGTTACAAAATGAAAATGTTTGGCGACAACTGTTTAACAAATGGATACCTGATATAGATTGGATTATGCTATTTACTGAAGTAACATACTGTACTCCACAATATTGTACAGGAAAGTTTATGCATTATAATGTTACTGATACCACTATTATGTGTCAGTTTACTGTGTTACCTATGATATTTCTCATACCAGAAGGGTATGAGTATTGGTTGCCACAGTTTGAAAGTAATTATGTAGATATGAGAGGAAAAACACATAAAATCGAGTATTGTACACAGACTCAAAATGGACTAATTTGTGGACAGCAATCGCCTGTCTATGAACCATGCTTACTGCAGCATTCTGTTAATTTGTGTAAATGGACTATTATGCTTTCTTCTTTTCAAATGTTTATAGATGTGGCTCCTCGGTACATTTGTCTGGTTACAAATCAAGACGTAGGTCATAATTTAAAATTACCTTTTGTAGGATGTTTATCACATATTGATTTCCTTACATGGAATAATAAGAGCTATGTGTTTTCTGAACCCTTAGAAGTGAATATTTCCAAAAATTGAAATTATAATCTATAATATATATCTGTATCTTTGGATAATTAAAAGAACATAATAAATAATACTAAAATTCTCAGAGAGTATTTGAAAAAAAGAAATAAAAGTATTCTGTATTATAAGGCATTAAGCATCATTGCAAAAGATAAACTACTTAGTCTGGCTGAAAAGACCAAAAAAGACACTGCTCACAACTGGTAGGATATCTTTACTGGTTGGTCAAAATCAGGAAAAAAAACTGTTAAGTTGGTTAATACATCCTGTATTAGTAGTGTTAGGCATTATAGTCATATAACTATCTGGAATTGCTACCTAAGTTGTCATTTGTGAAAAACTTATAGAATTCAACAAATCAGGATGGCTAACCTAGAGAAACTGAAAAAGGTTTAAATGTGTACAACTGAAGTTGAAAATGGACAGTCATTTTCCATTTTTTTAAATGAAAAGAGGGAATTGTAAGAGTAAAGAACAGGTTAAAATGGATTTCAGTGGATTTTTTCTGAAAATGTAAAATAAATGTTCTGCATTTCAGTGTGTAGAGTGCACTCAGTTAACTAACTTGGCAAAAAAATATAGCTTGGCATTCATTGTTAATAAGAGTCAGAAGTAAAATATTTTATTTGTTATAAACTATGCAGGGTGAAATGTATCATCTACAAGCAGGTCAAGATGAACTCTTGTATGCAGCTGTGTCTCATCAACAGGACATGCAAGATAAGTGTGAGTCAGAAGAGTTATCCTTCAGGAACAGAATGTTTAAGATATGGAAAACAAACTGTCAGCAGACCAGCTTCAAAGGAAATACTTATTATTCTGGCAAATGTTTTAAACTGCTGATGCAGGCAGGAAAAAAAACACTATAAAGATTAGGACATTTTCTTTTGTATCAGATGCTTTGATTTTCCTTACAGACCTAATGCTGTAAGCTAAAGAAAGGTTTTGATATATGTATATACCTTTCATTGTTAAGCTAAATGTAAAGCTTGTGTGCAGTAAATGAATGTCGTAACAGCAGAACTGTCTCAGTGTCTTCATTAAGTAAACATACAGACTACCTAAACAGTGTAGTATAATCTTTAACACCATGTCTGAAAATATTGTTTTATACTTGCATTTTTGCTATACGTAAATATACTTGACTGTATGTATATGTATTTTCTGCATGTATATTGCATTTTCTGTATGTATATTGTATTTCATGGAGCTTTTCTCCCCAGGCCTCCATTGAAAAAGGGCTCACTTTGGCCCAATGGACTTTCCTGGTTAACAAACTGCAAATAAATAAATAAATAAATAAATAAATAAATAAATAAAATAACTTGTGGAGATAAGTTCCAATCTATAGAACAAAAACTCAGTAAACAATGAAAATTCCATTACAAAAATATACAATGTACAAGAGATACACTCAGTTGATTAATTAATGAGACATAACATTGGAATATGTTCCATCCTATTGATGTAAGAAGGTAAAATCACTGAAATGTATATCAGAGAGTAAATGAAATTGGAGGAGATAATACTAATAGAATAGAAGAGGAGTATGCCCAAGAGAGGGAATGTAGAGACACAAGTGATGTTGTGTGGGGGCTTGGCATGGGCAAGAGCAAGTCTTTTGGATATATTGCTTTAATTCTCTTTTAAACATGTGTTTTTGGGAGATATTTCTTATATTGAGAGGGAGTGTGTGCCAGACATGCGCTACTGTGTACTTGTAAAGAGACTTTCCAATGATCATTTTGGGCTTGTAAATGTCAACAAGGTATTTGTCAGCTGTGCAGAGGTGTCAGATGGTGGGGGTGTAGTAAGACACTAGGTTTGAGAGAAAGGCAGAAGTAGGCATTGCAGAGAACAGAATGCATGATATGTAATTGAGGAAGTAGTAGCTGATGAGAGAATTCAGGCCACTGAAGTTTCTTTAGGGCGAGACAGTGATGAGAATTGTGAAGAAGGTTAGGGGCAAATCAGACTATTTTATTGTACCTTGTGGTCTAGTTTGCACAATGGAGTAGATTGAATATTAAAACAAGAACCAAAAAATGCACTCAGCAAACAAAAACAAAAAATGATTACCGTGGACATAATAAACAAGGATATAGGGAATCTCAAAACCCTGGATCCCACACAGTTTGGTATTGTGAAGGGTAGATCATGCCTGCTCAACTTGGTTGACTTCTTTGAGTCAGTCATCAGAGCTGTGGATGAAGGCAAGGTCGTTCATACAGCCTACCTTGATCTGGCCAAGGCCTTTGATACTATTCCCCACTCAGGAATCATAGAAAAACTCACTAAGCTAGGCATCAACCCCTATATGACTAGGTGGGTTAGAAACTGGCTCACAGGTAGAACCCACAGTGTGAAAGTAGCTGACGACAGATCAGACTGCCGACCAGTCATGAGTGGAGTCCCACAGGGTTTGGTCCTGGGTCCTCTCCTGTTTGGTATCTACATCTCTGAAGTCCAGGCCAACACAAAGGGACTCTGGCTGACAATATTTGCAGACGATTACAAGTTGGGAGCTATTATTAACTGCCCAAGTGATGTTGACATCCTACAGAAAGACCTCACTGAGACCAACAACTGGTGTTAGAACCATGGCCTTAAGCTCAGTGCCACAAAATGTGTCATCATCCCATTTGAGAAAAAACTCAGTTCCCATAAATTACCACATTGATGGTAGTCTGCTGAACACAGAAGATATTATAAGAGATCTAGGAACACAGGTTGGAAGCAACCTCTCTTCTGACCACCACATTGCCACTGTGGTGAGAAAGTCTTTCTATGTGGCACATCTCATTACTAAGGGTTTTGCATCCAGGAAGAAAGAGGTCATTGTCTCCCTCTACTTTTCCCTCATTAGGCCAATCATTGAGTACAATGCCCCATTTGGCATGTACCTCACTAAACACCTGCAACAACCGGAGAGGCCGCAAAAGTACCTCACAAAGAGGATCCTAGACCTTAAATATTTGTCCTATATGGACAGACTCAAAAAACTCCAACTATGTTCTGTCTCATATCACCTACTTAGAGGTGTTCTCTGCTTGGCTTACAAAGCCATGTCTGATCCAGCTCTGTTAGAAATGCTACATCTAAAAAAATCCCAGTCCCTCCTCACCACATGCTCCAGAGACCTCAACCTCATTACCACAATCGACAAAACATGCTGGAGGGACAGGTTCATAACCCAGAGACTGCCAATGCTATGGAATAGACTTCCCATACATGTCAAGCAGAGCACTTCACTGGCCCTCTTCAAGAGAAATCTTGATGAGTGGATGGGAAATAGAAAATTCACCCCAGGGATCACTCCAATGGCTTTACTCGACAGAGTCACTGGGAACTAATGTCGGGTGGCACGATGCCAAGGTAATCCTATGGGCTAGGCTTGTAAAGGCTCCAGGGCCATTAGCCTAGTACACACCTATGAACCTATGAGCTACACAAGAAATTGGAGCTGATCTCATTTTATATTAAATACATCTGGTACTTCGAAATGCCGAGGTACCAGATGTATTTAATGTAAAGTGAGATTAGCTCCATTTTTTTGTGTGGCTCATTTAGATTGAATATCAGTAAGGATAAGGGCAGCGTAAAGTAGGCATGGTAGGAGAAGTGACTGGGCCAGAGAGAGTTTCGAGGCAGGTGTAAGGAATTCCTGATTTCTGTAAAGTAATCCATGTTTCTGGTGTTTTTTTTTTTATATATTGTTGGATGTGTAGGTCAAATAGTTCATTATCGATTATGGTGCCTAGTAGCTTGGTATGAGGTTCAGCTTTAATGATGGTGTTGTTGAGGGATGTGATGGCAAAGGATGATTTGTGTTGTGCCAGTGTTCTAGGAAAGAAGAGAAGGAGTTTTTTTTTTTTAATATTTAGTACTAGCTGATTATCAGACAGCCATGTTTAGACAGATGAGACGGTGTGCTGAGTGAGTGTTAAGAGATTAGGAATACTATGGGCAGTGGTGATGTGTGGAATCATCGACATATTGTAATAGTGTTGAGAGCTTACAAGCAGAATTTAGTTTGTTGGTGAAAATATTGAACAAGAGGGAACCCAGGATTGATTCTTGAGGAACTCCTGTTTTGACCGGAAGGAAGGGAGAGAAGACAGCTTGTCAGCGGACAGATAGTTGCCTATTGGAGAGGTAGCTGGTGGACCAGTTTACTGAGGAGATAGGGAGATTCAGATCAGAGAGTTTATTTAGACGTTTAGACTGTGAAACTGTATCAAAAGCCTTAGGGAGATTGAGAAATAAACAGGAAATAAGTATGTTGTCACTGGCCTCAGCTACTGTTTGAGTAAAACAAAGTAGTACAGTGGATGTATTGTGGTGGGTCCTGAAACCATGCTGGGTAGAAGTTAGCAGGTTGTTGTCAAGCAGGTATTTGAGTAACTGGGTATGTATGCATTTCTGAAATATTTTGGAGATAGAGGACAGAATGGCAGTGGGCCTATAATTAGAAGGGTCGATAGAGTTTCCACCCTTATGTAGTGGGATTGTAAAGAAGGATTTCCATATGTCAGGGACACAGTTTTCTTTAGTGGATCTATTTATGAGTATAGAGACAGGGTAGGCAATGGATTCTGCAGCAATGTTAAGAAATTAAGAAGGTAATTTATCAGCAAAGGAGGAGCACGGTTTGAGTTTGAGCATGAGAGATTTGATATATGTGGTGGGAACTGGTTTAAATGAGAAACTGTTGGAGGGTGTTTTGTTGAGGGATGAAGAAGGGGTAGAGGAAGTGTTGTTACTTTGAGTTACTTTTGGGATCGTTTCTATGAAATAGTTGTTAAGGAGAGTGGCTGTTTCAGTAACAGTGTTATGTGGGAAGGGGTTGAGAGTGGTAGAGTTGCCAGGATAAAGAAGAGTATTAATAGTTGTCCAGAATTCTTTTGGATTATTCTATGGGTTTAAACCACAAACCAAAGAAGGCACAAAAACAACCAGATAGTACAGAAACGAGGTCCTTGTCAGCAGAAAACAACTCAAAGAATATCCTTAACGCAATTTATTTATAAAAGACAACAAAGCGTTTTCACCACAGCATTCTGTGGCTTCATCAGAGGAAATGTGATCTCAAAAAAGTACACTCCATACATATCAGAAAATTCAGGAAGTGACATCTTCCAATTTCCTGAGGAAAAAAAAATTCAAATTACATATTATACACAAATATCAATACGTCTCTGCACCTATCTTCTGTAAACCATAAAAGATATAAAAAGATTTTTTATAAAAGAATGTGTAAAAAAGTAAAATGCATATATGTACAAAGAACCAGCTGCCCTAGATAAAAATATATGCACCTGCAATTACAAAGTACTACACTTATCTATTATTAATGCAATTAATTTATGTGTGGAAAATTATTATTAAAACATATGGGCTTCAAAACCATCATGACTCAAGCTTTGTTGTCTTTTATAAATAAATTGCGTTAAGGATATTCTTTGAGTTGTTTTCTGCTGACAAGGACCTCGTTTCTGTACTATTCTATGGGTTTGATTGGGTGGTGGAGCTAAAGAAATTCTTTTTATCATTAACTAGTTTTTTAGAAAAGTTTCTGATCTCTTTGTACTTTAGAAGTAGGGGAGGGGATTTGTTTTTGACCCAGACTTTCCAGACACTATCTCTTTTATGCAGTGGGTATGTTTAGTAAATGCAACATGCAACTAAGTATGCCTGACTGCATGTTATTCTACCCTCCTGCCCTACTTCCATTGGAAATCACATAACATGTGGTAAATATACAAAATCATTATTCACTGTATAAATCTAGTGATGCCCATACAAAGCTTTGTTTGCTTTTTTAAAGCACTTTCTAGTTTTATGTTGCACTTTGGTAAAGTAAAATGACTGAGGTTTCAAGAAAAATTGCATATAAGTAGACTGGCATAATGTTTAAGGTGTTTACCTTGTAGACACAAGGTGCAGGGTTTAACTTTCACATGAGATAATTGGCTAAGCTTAAAATGACCCACAAGGGCAGTTAGCATAGTTGTAATCTATGACTAAACAAATAAATCGAGATGCTTTCTGTGTATAGCTTAAACTGCTTGCATGTCTAAAGCACTTGTGCGAGCTGTAGGTAAAACAGATTACCAGAAAATGGTCTACTGAGACATGGAATGAATGGTCCCTACTAGACCTCATTTTTTGAAAGAACAAACCCACTCAGACTTCATAGATTCCTTTGTGGCATTTAGCTGTTTGTAATGTGATCCCCCTGACACCTCTTCAGACGTGTACATATTAAGCTGTTGGCTTTTTGGTGAAACCCATGTATCATTTTTGTAGCTTTCCTCTGAACTGCATCAGTCTTGGCAAAAATGAAGTCTCCAAAACATCACATGATAATCTGTATGGATGCCACCTTTGTTAATGCACTGGGGTAAAGCCATACCTACAGCCTGGGTGACCTGGGTTTGATTAACAGGACAGGGACATGGTGAGGCTGTTCTGGAGGAGGGAGGGAATGGATAATGAGACTTCTTTTGAATGCATCTGTTTAAGGGGAGAGATTGGGCATGTGCTTTGTTCTAGAATCTTGTTGTCACAGATAGAGGGAGGGGCTATGATTGTGTCACACGCAGAAGTGTAAATGTACCACATGGTGGTTCACCCTGCATCCTCCCTTAGACTTGCACTGAAGGAAATGAACTGGGGAATGCAGTGGTGGGAAGGAAGGATTGATGATCAACAGAGCACCAGTGAGTAATTGTACCAAGATGATGCTATCAATACGGAGATGGGCTTTTACCATACTTCTTTACACTGAAGTAATAACTGCTTGACCCCCCCCCCCCCCCCAGGCCCATTCGACATCCCCATTACTTGTCTCACACCTCACATCTCTGTAGATCAAGTGTTAAAGGCCCTATCCAAGGCAAAAAACACAGCTTCCATGGGAACTGATAGTATCCTAGGCTGTATTCTGCACCATCTCCAGTAAGAACTAGCTTTGCCATTGAGCACCCTATTCAACCACAGCCTAATTACAGGCTTCATTCCACCAGAGTGGAGAACCACCATTGTCATGCCTTGCGCAAAGGTGGTGCCACTATTCACCTGGGAAACTATTGCCCCATTAGCTTGACAAGTCTGATCTGTAAAGCCATGGAGCATATTATTATAGATCCCAGAAACAAGACATAGGCAATCTCCAAGCACTTGACCCCACCCAATTTGAATTTGTCAGGGGCAGATCTTGCCTACTGAACCTGGTTGACTTCTTTGAGACTGTCACCAAAACCCTAGATGAGGGAAAGTCAGTATATACAGCTTACCTTGACTTGGCCAAGGTCTTTGACACAATCCTCCACTCTGGCATCATCAGAAAGCTAACACAACTTGATGTAAATCCCTACCTCGTCATGTGGGTGGCCAAATGGCTTACAGACAGGACCCACAAGGTCAACGTAGGCGACACCACCTCTGACAGCAGACCTGCACTAGTGGTGTTCCCCGGGGATCTGTCCTGGAACCCCTACTCTTTGGCATCTACTTCTCAGAGGTTCAGGCAATGACAAATGGCCTGTGGCTGACCAAGTTTGCAGATAACTGTAAGTTGGGTGCTGTCATTGACTCCTCAAATCATGTTAACATACTGTAAGAGTGTCTCACAGCTGCAAATAACTGGTGTCAAAGTCATGGCCTTAAGTTAAATGCAAAAAAATACATTATCATACCATTCGGCAAAAACACATGGCACCTACAGATTACCACATCAACGGCAACCCTCTAAGCATGCAATCTGTAGTGAGAGACCTGGTTACTCAGGTTGACAACAATCTCACATTCAACCATCAAGTAGTGGCAGTGGTCAGAAAAGCCTTTTACTTGGTTCATCTCATAAGTAAAGGGATTGCAGCCAGAAAAAGGAAGTTATTACCTCTCTGTACTCCTCCCTCATTAGGCCTATAATTGAGTGTAATTCCCCATTTAGTATGTACCTCTCCAAACACCTGCACCAACTGGAAAGGCCACAGAAATACCTCACAAAGAGAATCCATGGCCTCCAAAACCTATCCTATGTGGCCAGGCTCAAATCACTATCACTCTACTCAGTATCATACAGATTGCTTAGAGGTGATCTATGTCTCGCCTACAAGGCAATATCGGACCCTGCCCTACTAGAGATGCTCCATATCTGTAAGTTTAACTCCTTGCGCATTACCCGCTTGATAGGCCTAAATCTAATATGTAATATCAACAGAACCTGCTGGAGAGACAAATTTGTCTCCCAGAGGCTGCCCTGTCTCTAGAATAGACTTCCCATACATGTCAAACAGAGTACCTCGCTGACCCTATTCAAGCACAACCTTGATGAGTGGATGGGAACCACAAATTTGTCACAGGGGTTCCGTGTTTGTCCCTCATTGACAGGGATGACAGGTGCTGACTGAGGGAAGAAAGTGATAAAGATCTGGTCTGTTTTGTTTAATGGCATTTAAGAGGGGAAACACCATGATCTTGGATGAAAGTTACAGATTCTACAATACTCAAGGTTGATAAAGACCCATCAGACTTCACTTCATAAGGAACTTGAGTTGGGGATAAACTCTTGGCTAGGCTTGTAAGGGCCCCAGAGCCATTAGCCTGGTAACCTGCTATGATCCTATGATTTTTTCTTGTGATACATCTTCCTGTCCGTACCAACCCTTGTACTACCTTCCCTTCACCATTGTCACTCTGTTTAATTTACATCACTGCATATGAGTACCCAGGACCTTTTTCTACTGCTACATGTCTACTCCTTTCCTTCAATTTGTATGGATTCACAGGTTCTCAAATGCATCATTTTGTCTTTCTTGCCCTGCCTTGAAACTGCCATGTTTATACCATCCTTCCACTCTGTTTTCAATTCTCTTTACAACATTTTTACACTTTCTCATATATCTGCCTCATTGTATATATTCTGCCATCAGCCAAAAGTAAACTTTTACTTCCAGACCTTCTACAAGGTCATTTGGATATATACTAAAAAGGAATGTTATTGAGCCACTGCTACAAGAGCAAGGTATCCTCCTATGATTCCAGTAACATGGGTTCAGCTATCAGCAAGGTGCTGAGAGATGGTGGTGGTGGTGGTGGTGGGGGGGGTTGATGAGGCTTTTGACAGCTCAGCTTCCCATCAGTGAGTTTCCATTTAGGACCAGAAACCTGACTGGACAAATCATCAATGGAAAGTGGAAGCCTGATGGAAGACATTTCCCTCAGACCTCTCAACTGCCCCTACTTTTTTGAAATGTCCCTTTTTTCAGGTCTGAGATAACCCTGCACAGGATGTCCCTATTTTTGGAGGTATGTCTCTATTTTCAGGCTTGATTTATCCCTTCACACAATTTTTGGAATCCCTTTCATCAAATGTGATTATTGAAGCACAGAAAACTACTCCACATGACCATAATACTACAAGGGCGGCCACGGTGGTGCAGTGGTTAGCATTGTCGCCTCACAGCAAGAGGTTCTCCGGTTTGATCCTCGGCTGGGGTGCCTTCCGTGTGGAGTCTGCATGTCCTCCGTGTAGTCACGTGGGTTTCCTCTGGGTGCTCCAGTTTCCTCCCACATCCCAAAGACATGCTGTAGGTGGATTGGACACTCCAAATTGGCCCTAGGTGTGAGTGTGTGCATGTGTGTGCCTTCTGTGGGAGGTTGGGTGCTGGGCTGGCAACTTGACTCTGTAAAACTCCACTGCCAATCATGAGCGGACAGATGATCCACTGTGGCAACCCCTAACTGGGAAAAAGCCAGAAGAAGAAGATGACCATAATACTATTGGCAACAATAATTCTAACAAAGAGAAGACACATATTACATCTCCAGTTTTCTGAAGCAAAAATAAATGACCTCATGAGGTAGAATTTTGCAATACAGTTCATTGCTCTACTGATTTTACTCCATCTCTTGAATAATGTGCTTATATATTTTCCATCATTGTTGTGACACTAAGCACTTGTTTTAGTGGTAACGCACATTCTTAGTGGAAGTGAAAAGAGTTATTTGATAATCAAATTTTATGTTAATTAGATGTCCAGATTTTCATTTGGATGTTCCTACTTTTCAGGGGCCTCTGTACCTATTTTCATTGTCTGCAGGTTGAGAATATGATTCCACTGTAAAGGTTCCAAGGGCTGTGAGAGAGGCTGTGCCACCTTAAATGAGTGACTTCACCTTACTGAACCCATTAGCTCATTTGCATAGTCGCTCCTTGGGTGCTATACTCAACAGGGGAAAGCTGCATCAAAAATTATTTAAATAAGCAAGAAAATCAATAAGTAAATAACAAACCAAATACATAGAACAGATAAATAAATAATACTGGTCCAACCACTACGTCCTGTGATGTGTCACGTTTAACCATCCTTTTGCATTAGTTGACTCTGTTTACTGTCATGATGTGTGTCCTTTAGTCCAGCCAGTGCTTGACCAATTCCACCATCAAGTGATCTGCTGACCCATCTCTTGAGTATCTGACTTTTTTCCACTAACGTTTTATGCAGTATAGTGTCAAATACCATACTAAAGTCAAATCAGACCACATTTATGTTAACCTTATGGGTAACAAGCAACATACTACATCAAATAATTCTGTCACATTTATTACACTGCTTACTTGAATTATACTTAAAGTATTCTACCTTCTAGTTCTACTAGAAAAAAAAAGATAGAAGCAGGTTCTTTATTTAATTGTCCAGTACCTCCCTGCCTATGCCTTTACAGTTTATCTAAACACTTTTCAAGTTCCTTTGAAAATCTTGATTCATTTTCCAACCAGTCAGCAGAAAAGCTTACTTAAAACAGAAATGATGTTAATTATTACTTTTCTGTAAAATCTATAATATTTTCAATTATTAATACTAACAATGAGAACTATTAATACAAAACACAAAACAAGAGCAAATAATGAATTTGTCAGAGAACAAGTAATTTAGAAATATTTAGAAACACCTTTATAAAACATAGGGCAGGATTCACGAAGCCTCCGTGTAAGAGTTACAAGGCTTACACGGAGGCTGCAGTTAAACGGTGTGACGTCAGCATGTCATGCATATGCATGAGGGCATGCTGAATCACACCTAAGGCTAACATGGTCCGTGGAAGACAGTAGGGGGCGTGTCCATAGGGCGAGCCCTGCAAACGGACACGCCCCCAGAAGAGTAAAAGTCCTGAAAGTAAACCCCCATGACAGAGTCCGTGTAAATGTGAATAAACACAACACAACACATGCCCCCACAGACTATGAACATAAAATGTATAAATGAACATCTTATATTTTTTTTTATAAGTTGTAAAGATGTTTGCCCGTGAGTGCGCTCGTTTGCGTGGGCGTGCCCGGCGCTCAGCCACAGTTAGCAGTTATTGGAAAAGCATATAAGAACTAAATATGCAGTAGAGATGTCGGCTGAAGAGGAGGCAGTCATGGTTCGAGCCCCCACAACATCAATTTTTATTTTTAGAGAAATAAGCACGAAACAAGTCCCTGACATATATGTACATATATAAAATTATATTTTATGTAAAATGTAATGAAATGGGCCATGTATTTTGAAGAAATGTGAGATAAAACAATACAAAAAAAATGTGAGATGTGCCCATAGCTGAGCTACAGTCTAAAAAGTTGAGGATATCTGCTTGAAGGTGAGCAGTGTTTTAACAGGTGTAAAATGAGTGCCTGTAGGTGAGCAGTGTTTTAACAGGTGTAAAATGAGTGCACGTAGGTAAGCCGTGTTTTAACAGGTGTAAAATGAGTGCCCGGGGTTGAGCAGCGTTTTAACACGCTGAAACTGTGTGCCCGTAGCTGAGCTGAGTGTAATATGCATGCTGACAGCCAAACGACGCATAAACCGGCGTAACCCATTTGCGCGGAGCTGCACACCGCGCCAACAAGCTAACCGACGGGCAACGTTGAGCAAGCTGTATCAAAACTGCCTTTACACAGACACACCTCCTAGCCTGTGTAGACAGTCATAAAATATAAAAAAGCAATGACCAGGTTTGAACCCAGGATACCATGCACCATAGTCAAAGTACTGAACCACTAAGCCATGACAGCTGCACTTAGAAATGCAGTAATAGCATATATATAGTAATGAATAGAAAGAGGAGCATGCCAAAGCAGGTTTTGTGAAGCTGATACAATTCCAAAATGGCCAATCACAGATAAGTGCGGGGAAAAACGGCATATCTAAGCCCCATAGGCGGGAATACACAGCATAACCGATTGTACAACCGAATTGCAGCCAGGATGTCAAGTGTAGGTGAGGGTAGTTGCTTCCGAGCACAGAGGTGGGGCGTTGAGGAGTCCAAATATATGGTTTGGCTCCTCGTCCATAATCATGAGGCCCAACTCATGCAGGGCCAGGTCCTGTGGGGAGCATATAGGGCTGAGGCGTGGGACCGGTTGGCTCATGATCTCACCAGTGCCACAGGAATACCAAGGACTGGTGAACAGGTCCGTCACCACCATGCGGACCTGAAGAGACGGAAGCAGGACCAACTGAACCATTGGATCCAGGAGGCCCGGCAAATGCCCAACGCCCCACTACTGAGTAAGTTACATGTAATTATTTATGTAAGAAATTAACCTAGCTGATATTATGGAGATGTGTATTCCAATATTACTTTATTTATATTACAGCTGCAGGTGTCGGTTCTGTGAACCGTCGAGCCTATGGCGATAGGCTGGTGCAGTTGCGCCACCAGGCAGGTCAGTAATTCTCTCCCTGTAACTGTAAATAAATATATAAGTATGACAGTTAGCAAAAGAGTGCAGTGTAGCCACTAATTAATAAAATGTGCAAGTAACAGTGTAAGAGGGTTTGCAAGTATTGCTTGATTACAAAAGTGTGATGCAGCCTGTAATCCAAACATAAAAATGAAACAAGTCTGAAATAAAGATGTCCCACCTGTAATATAATAGTACATAACCTGCAGCATGCTGAAAAGTACAGCTGCAGAAGCTGAGTAAACACATGTGTGAACTATATCCCTGTTGAAATACAGAAACATGACATAAGTGAGACTGTTGGAAAGGATTGTTATAACTACAGGTAAAACATGTCAATAAAGCCTAGAATTAAGTACCATCCTGAATTGTAAAAATAAAACAAGTGAGAGAGTGTGAGAAAGAGGTATGAATCCACCAATAAAGTAGTAATAACTCCTGAATAAAGTATACTGCAGTCAGTACAGAATGAAATGAATGTGACAGGCAGAACCAAACAGTAACATGTGTTGAAAACAGTACTGCAGCTGGAACGTGTGTCCCAAAATCTGGATATGTTGCTCTCAGTCTGCAATATGCAGATAGTATGGTTGTCTGAAATACCAAACATCCACAGTTGTCTATAGCTATATAAAGCAAATGTAGCAGGATGATGTAGCTGAACAGAGCCAAATATGAATGTGCATGAATAAAAATGAAATGTATATTGATGTAGCAGTAACATTCCTATCACCAACCTGAAGTAGTTATCACATAGGAAACTGTAGGCAGAACTGTAGTGTGTATATATCTGCAGCTAGTAGAAATGTACAGCATATGTATTGGTATTTGAAGTTGTTAATTAAATTTTCTTCACCCTACCCTATAACCACATATAATCCATTCCACGTGGAATCGGTATGTGCAATCACAATTAACACCCCTGGACATTTGTCCTGTTGGTTCATACATATTTGCATGTACGTTGATGCATCTGCCCTGTTCATACATCCAAACCTGATGGCCTGTTGCCATCAATCAACTCTGCATGTTGTTGGATTGGATTGTGTATTGCTGTTCAAATTATGCATGTGTTATGCTTGCTGTTCAATGGCTTGAATATATGGGTGTTTGGTTAATGGGAATATTAATGCATGCTGTTACAACTAATTGTGAATGGTATTGTACGTTACTAACCCAAACTGTCATAGCATAATACAAAACATAGGACGACAGGGAAGGCAGGTTCCAGTGGACCCACCTCTCCCTCCTCAGCTGGCGAGTGCACCTGGCAGTAGTACCCAGGCCGGACCCTCCTCTGGTGGCCCTGTGCCACCTGCAGGTGGAAGCGCTGCAGGGGATGGGGCTCGTCCCCCCTCTGCAAGAGTGGCCGGAGGAGAACATCCACTCACCCTCCGTAGTGTCCGGACTGTGGTGCATAGGGAGATCTGGCACGCTGTGCTTGGGCCCCTACACCAGCTTGAGGCACGGGTGGCACAACTCATGGGCGTGCCTGCTGCCCGGCCTACACAGCCCCCAGCACAGCCCCGTCCTGGGCAGTGAAGGCACAGTAGCAACTGCCCATGGGTGGGGATCTCAGTTCCACTGTTGCCATCTGTGGGCTCATGGCCTCGAGATATCCAAACATCCATCCCTGTCAATTGTGTAACCCCCCCACATGTGTCATACACCGCCCCTGTATGCGTCTTGTTTGTCTTGTCTGTTAACCTACCCAACCTACCTCCCCAGCTATACCGACTTCCTGTACCTGACATACCACTCTCACCTGAAAAAAAAAAAAGGGCACTCTGTACCCACAAAAAAATTATGCCCCATACATAGCTGCCCATTTTGCACACATGTCTGCTGGACATGTAAACTGTCAATTACAATTGGCTGTCCAACAAGTATTATTGTTGTCCTTACACCTCTCTCAGGGGTGGAAGGTTTCAAATGTCACACCAAATTACAAACATATGCACAGCTGTTGCTGATGAAGAAATGGGCAGCTATGGGCCTTACCTACATCCCTCCTGCAAAACCCGAGCTTGTTTCCCTACTGTCCTACCCTCTTTATGACCCCTTTTTCACCACTTTCCTATCTCCCCATTTTCTTTTCTTTCAAAGAAAATAGCGCGGGTGTGCGCGAGAGTAAGCACTTGTAAGCAGTAGTAAGCGGGTGTGCGCAAGGCTAAGCGGCAGTGCGCATGCGTGACCTCCGCGCAAACCAGCGCTAACCCACTTACAACTGCTTAAAAGTGCCTTAGTCACTGAATGACAAGGCCTGTAGTTTCCTCAGCAGCAAAATAAAATACCTCCCTCAGCTTTGAACCCAGGACCTTGGAAACACTAGTCTGCATGACTTACCACTAAGCCATGAGTGCTATACAAGAATATTGTGCTGAAAGAAATATATCATAAAATAGTAGGAATTAATTTAAAGGGAATATACAAGTCTAGCACACAAAGCATGTCATGTATATTTACTGTCAAATCTAGTGGATTTGTAAAATAGTACTGTGTGCTGAGAAACAGTCATGCTAGTTGGTAGCTACTAGGTAATAATGTCACAGTAGCATCTGGCAAGCCACACACATACTCAGAGCAGGATAAACACAGCCATAGTTGAGTAGTTAAGAGTGCAGACATAGCAACTGTGACTGAGTTACAGGGATGTCCCTGATGTGAAAACAAATGTCAACTGTGCCCCACTGACACCCTGCCAAATGTACTAACAGTAGCTTACAGAACAACATGCATTGCAGTGTCTACAACACAGCCTGAAATATGAGAGACATACCAACCCTTACACTCACAGAACAGTGTCCACAGAAAACCAGCATGGTCCCCACCCTGATAATCTGAAAGGGCTACACCTACCTAACAGACCTTTTTATAGCACAGGCCTGTAATTACAGTGAGAACTGCAATCACTACACAACAGGTTGCATGCAATTAGTGAATGCTGGCTAACAACTGGTGCAGAGGCCATCACATGGACATGTGCAGATACCTACAAAAGCATCCTGTACTCCCAGTCCACACATGCAATATTGTCATTGCACCTGCTGGAGGTAGAGAGAGAGAGGGAGAGAGAGAGAGAGAAAACCAAAAAAAAAAAAAAAAAGAAAGAAAGAAAGAGAAAGAAATAACAAGCCGGAAACATCAAGGCAAAGAGGCAGACAGCAGGCCAAGCAACTGCAAGCCTACACAAACAGCTGCAACAAACACAGGTAATGTGAAGTACTACTATAATACTGTACATACTGTGAACCCTCCAGATGTGTTATTGGTCTGTATCTATGTATATGAGGATGTGCATAGGGATGGGGACATACTGAAACTGTCACTGAAGGCTCCACATATATATGTATGTGATGGTAGCTATGTGCACATAGCAATGTAGGTTGTAGTGCAATGTACAAGTAGGTGGTACAGTAATGGGTGTTCAGCAGTACGTTACTGTGTGTATACATATGTGGACCTAAAAAGGAGTAAATATATATATATATATATATATATATATATATATATATATATATATATATATATATAACATGTGTATACGTATGTATATCGAGATATGTATGTATATATATATATATATATATATATATATATATATATATATATATATATAATATGCATATGTGTATACATAGATAGACAGGGATGTAGAAATACATAGACAGATATAGTTTCACAGTGGCATAGTATAGTACTAGGCTATCTGCAGACAGTGTATAGAATAGATTTAGAAACCTGCGCCTCTGTATAGTAGTGACACAGTGAAGACCCCCCTACATAATAGCATTAGTGTACTGTGCCTCTGTCTAGTAGTGACACAGAGATGACCCCTGCTGTAAACCTATGATCTACCATCCACTTGTCAAGAATGCACATGAAGAGTGTCAGTGAGGGTCTCTGCCTGACATGAACTGGGATCCTGTTCCACAGTATGGGAAGCCTCTTAGTGATGGATCTGTCCCTACAGTATGTCCTATTCATATGTGTGCTGAGGTTTAAATCCATAGCTGTCGTGCTTCTGATGGATTTGGATTGTATGAGGTGGAACATGTCCATCACTACCAGATTGGACATGGCCTACTACATCAGGCACAGATCACCCCTACGTAGGCAGTATGCTATGGAATAGAGCATGAGTTACGTTAATCTGGCAGCATATGACAGGTGTTGCAGACCCTTGATCCACCTGGTGATGTACCCATGGGGTCCCCCTAGCTGTTGCAAGTGCCAGGTGAGGTACATACCAAATGGGGTATAGTACACAGTCATGGGCCTGATAAGGGAGGAGTATAAGGGTACAATGACCCCTTTTGATGTGGATGTGAATCCCTTCATGATAAGGTGGGCAAGGTAGGACGTCATCCAACCACTTCAGCAACGTGGGTGTCAAATGAGAGGTCAGCATTGCACAGTGTCACCAGGTCTCCGATTACTTTGTCTGTACTCAGTGGGTTATTGTCTATGTGATAATATGTAGGTACCTTGTCCATCCAAAAGGGTATGAGTATCCATTACGTGGCATGCAGTGTCAGGCCATGACTCCGCCACCAGTTGTTGGTGTCCGTGAGGCCTGTCAGTAGGATGTATGTGTCAACAGGTGTATTGCCTATGGTGCCTAGTATGCAGTCATCTTTGAACATTGTCAGCCACTACCCTCCCAAGTCTGCTTCCACATCTGAGAATGATATGCCGAACATGAGTAGTCCCAGGACAGAGCCCTGTGGGACACCACATGTGACTGGCTCTGAGTCTGATATGGCACCAGTGAGGTTGACTATAGGTTTTCTATCCGTTAGCTTGTTTGCAACCCATCATATGACATTTGGATTTACATGTTAGCTGTTGATCATGTCTATGATGGCAGAGTGCGGTATTGTGTGAATGCTGTAGGCAAGTCCAGGTAGGCTGTATGGACCGCTATGCCCTCAGCAATGGCTATAGTGACTGATTTGAAAAGGTCAACCAGGTTCATAAGGCAGGATCTGCCCTCTACAAAGCCAAACCGGGTGGGAACAAGTGTCTAGGTCCCCAATGTCTCTGTGTATGGGTACCATAATGATTCTTTCCATAGTGTTGCAGACCAGGCTGGTTAAGCGTATGGGGCGGTAGTTACCAGGGTCTGTAGAGGTGCCTCCTGTATGGATTGGGACTACTGTTGCTGTATGCCAGTGTCCAGGTACATATGCTGTAGTAAGGCTATGGCTGAATAGCATGTAATGTGCATGTGTAGCTCCTCTTGCAGTCCACATAGCATGCAACCCGCAATACCGTTGGGTCCCATTGCTGCTGTGTTTACAGCTCTGCTGAGGGTGGTTCCCAGCTGGACATCTGAGATGACAGGGAGGTTACAATCAGCTGGGATAAGTAATTCCGCATATGTGGGTGAGGGAGTGTAGAAACCTGCACTGAACCTGTCTGCCAGACTGTTGGCATTATCTGTGTGTTCAGTGTAGCTTATGTCACTGTGAACTAACTGTGAACACAACTGAGGGTTCCCACCCAGGTGTGTAACATAGCAGAGGAAGGCCTTATGGTTATCTGTAGTGACCATAGCGATGTCCCTCTCATTCTTGGCCTTGCATGTTTGTACGACAAAACCCATCTGTCTACTACTGCTGATGAGAGATGCCGTAGCTCTATGGAAGTATGCTCTGTCGTGCAGTAGCTACCATCTGTTGTTATACAAGTTGTTCAATGCTGGGGTCCACCAGACAGGATGCCTGCCCTTGGTGGAGAGGGCCATGGTTCCATTTGTGATTGCATGATCCATGCATTCTTGGAGATGTCTGTAGAAGCATATGTGAGGGTGTCTGCATTGTGGGAAGTGGATTACACTGGCCCAGTGGGCATTCAGGATACCAACTCAGTTATAAGACGTGTAAAGTTGGCATGTGAGAGGTCTCCCACTGTAGTCTGTTGTGTTGTGGGGGAGGTGGGATATGTATATCCAGGGTGATTAGTCTGTGGTCAGATGTGACTAGTGAGGGGTATCCTTCCAGTGTGTAGCACATTGTCCCCATGTTTGTGATGATCAGGTCTAGTATATTATCTCCTGTTGTGGGAGAGGTGACCAGCTGTTCCATTGCATTTGACATAGTGAATACCGGGAACCTTTGGGCTAGGGTGTTTGGGGTAGAATAATGCGCCCAGTGTATGTTACGGTAGTCGCACTATCCCAATATGATAGTGTGTGGTGGGACATTCATATCCTCCAATGTCTACAGGAAGGCCGACTGTGGTCCCTGAGATCGGGAGGGTGGTCTGTAACATGCTACCAGTTGTATAGCAGGTTTGCCTATGGTTATCTGCACCTGGACGGTCTGTGATGCTTCATGTGTTGCCACTAACCTGGAGGTGTGTGTGTCCTCCATGAATATGGACACACCCCCTCCCTGTCCATTTTGTCCCGAGTCCTGGGGCCAAAATGCATGATACGGGGTATAGCCTGGTACCGCTGGTGTGCTCTCAGGAGCCTTGAACCAGGTTCTCACGTACTGCACAGACATCGAGATTGGTAGAATATGTATGTACAGATATATGTAATACACACATACATATATAGATATCTGTAGAGACTTACACATATACAGATAGATCTGACTGACAACAGACATGTCTGTATATGACTATCTCTCACTCTCTGTCCCACCCCCTCACGCTCACACTCACCCTGTGTCTCTCTCTCACTCTCTCCCCCTCTCTCCCCACATCTATATGTATATATCTACATCTAGATATACATATGATATATACATATATAAACAGATATACATCCATATACAGATATAAATATATCAATACATATGTATACATATATATATATATATATATATATATATATATATACATATATAGACTGTGTGAGGCACATGTGTGCAGATGTCTTGCTACAGGTGCCTGGTGTCACAGGCATGGAGTGAACACCAGTGTGGATACTGGAGTACCATACCCCATTCAAAAACACTGACACCAGTAACCACCACATATGTACATGCCTGCCCACCACTGCATATGTCAGGGGGGAACAGGGTCAACAAGTGTACAATAGGCTCCACATCGATACACACAGTGGCACACTAGTCCTTTAATACCTGTACATGGAATGTGTCAGCGGACATGGTGTGTCAGCTATGGACATGTAGGTCACTGTACCCCTCCACACCCCACAATGTCCTACACGGTATGTACCTCCCATGACAGCTACAGATATGGTGAAGGTCACAGACATATGCAAGTAACTGTGTCAGTGCACTCAAACACCACAGAGTGCACACAGACTACCTACATAGAGGTTACCACTGCTGGATATACATAGTTGGGTCACACCCATGACAGTTGTCTCCCAACCATGGTAACACCTCCAACATCCACAGCACAAATTACCTACATCTGTCGTCCTTGTCACTGCAGTATAGAGCACATGGTGGAGGTATAGGACCCTACCCACAGATATGACATATCCTGTAGTAGACCACACAGAATTAAGAAGCAAGCCTCCCCATGAGTAGATGTCAGACATACCCCTGCTGAATGTTATGCTGCTAGGTAATATGCCATATGAGTCACCCTGTGTAACTGTTTGTAAGGAACAGGTACGATCATAACACATGTGTCACAAGGGGCAGGATAGCATAACAGTATGCTGCTGTGGGCCCAGGGCCAAAAGCACACTACTTACCTAGGATGCAATGCACACCCATTAACACATTGAAAACGGAATATGTGAGGTGAAATGAGTGTGCTAGTGACTGGGTGCATGTTGTGTACTGGTGTGATTGCTCACCATGACTGTCTGTCTGTCATGGCAGTGTGTGTCCATGGTGTGAGGCCAGAGCCAGGTGTGTGGGGTATTGCGATCAACACATACTACATTGCCATATGTTGTGCTGTGTTACCCTGTATGTCACTGTGGTGTAGGTAGGGTTATGGCAAGTAAAAGTAGTGTGCAGTACCAGTGAAATATGTAACGTGCATTGTGTGCAGTGCATGGGCTGATAATGTTCCCCATACAGTACCTTGATTCAAACCCCCAGTGTGGGGTCAAGTATTGTACCTGAAACAGTGCGTTGACTGCTGCAGTATACTAGTCTGTTGTATGGAGTGTGCCAGGTACTGTTGCACAGTTGTCGGATGAGCACTGATATCTGGTCATGTACATGTGTATCCCCCAATAGACAGACAGATGCTATATATGGTGCCTAAGTTATATCACTGCAGTCAAGTATAATGTGTATTATGTGTGCTATAGTCTGCTGACAGATATTGCTGACATATTTCCCTTCTCCTTTTCAGGGACATGGTTCACCAAAGGAACCCAGTCTACTCTGCTGCAGAAGAGGAGGAGATACACCAGAGCCTGGTGCGGGATTTCGCTGTACTCTTTTCCCTCACCAGCTAGAACCAGCAAGAGAGGGCTGCACTGTGGCAAGACCTGGTCCGTCGGGTAAATGACATAGGCACACATAACCGGACATATGAGCAGGTACGCCATCACTGCAGTGATTTAATTAGAAATGTCCATCAGCATGCATCGGATATCCACAGGCAGCAGCTTGCCACAGGTGGTGGGGTGGCTAGACATCCCCCCTCACCAGACTGGAGGGACTACTCCTGAGTGTTGTGGCTCCAGCACAGCAGCAACAACAACAGCATACATGTGTAATGATGGAGGCTGGAGCCACACAGCAGCAGGACACAGAGCGTGCAGGTAACATGCCATGTGTATAGTGACCATTCTGTACACTGTTAGGTTATGCATGTGTGTGGTGTGTCCTCGATTTGTAGCTGTTATCTTGGTAATTATTGTGCATTAGTGATAACCTCATTATCTGCAGTACACCTGTGGAAGCTAACTGTTGCACTACTGAACTGTAACATGCCCACAGTATCAATGGCACAGTTGTACCCACTGACGATGAATGTTTCTTTTCTGCAGGTCCCTCTGGTGTAACAGCAAGGCAGCCTATCCATGCTGGTGAGTGTGTAATACCATTACCTTCACTACTCTGTATACTAATAGTAATAATAGGCTGAAGCAGTAGTGCAATGTGTTTGATTGCAGGTGTGTTTGTGTCTGTGGGTTGATATCTCATATACTGAGGTGTGTGCATGTGTGCATGTGTGCATGTGCCCATGTGTGCATGTGTGCATGTGTGCATGTGTGCATGTGCCCATGTGTGCATGTGTGCATGTGCCCATGTGTGCATGTGTGCATGTGTGCATGTGTGCATCAGTGGTGGCGTGGTGTACACATTGTAAACTGTGTTTCCTGTCTTACTCCCACAGGTTCTGGTGCTGCTCTGGTGTCATGCAGCAGGGAACCTGAATCAGCTGCTGTGGATAGTGATGATGATACCTGTGTAATGGCACAGGTAGGTGTGCCAGGGTCCGTCATTGGCCAGCCAATTGACACTACACAGCTGTCGACCCCATCTATGCGCACAGTCATCCTGCCAATACATCCTTTGTCACCAATGTCCCTAGGTGATGGAGAGGATACAGTGGGCATTGACCAGGGTAATGTGGTACTGGTGGCACATGCATCCCCACACTGCAGCCATGGCCAGGGCCCTGACACGGTACCGCACAGGCAGACGTCCATGGGTTCTTGTGGGAGCATCCGTGGGCATACCACCCCTGTCAGACGTGCCCACAGAGGTCTTTCAACCCCAGCTATGTTCTGGGCTGTAATGCAGGCACAGTCACGTATGGAACGGTACACCAGACAGGGACTGAGGGAGCTGAGAGCATGTCGCACAACCACGAGTGACAGTATGCGTGATGTTGCGGCTGCCATCCGCAACTTCACCGAGGTCATTGACAGACGTTGGAGGGACACATTAGATCTGTTCCATGACTATATGTCCATGAGTCAGGGCAATGGTGGACGGTTGAGGCATCGACGTGGCCGTATGCCAGCAACAGCAGCAGCTGGCAGCCATCGCGGACGACAACAGGGCCGCGGCCGCTCACATAGTGCCAGCAGCAGCCCCAGCAATGCTGGGTCTGTGCTGTCATCGGACCGCCCCAGGAGACCACGTACACATGGTGCTGGACAGTCCCAACAGGGTCCAGTCAACGAACATCTGCTTCTGATGACGGTACCCAGTCTGGATTGGTACCTGATACGGTCCGTAGCACCCCTGCCAGGCACAGGTACCGTGTCCGTGGCCACAGACAGTGATCTGTATGTCCTGGCAGGTACAGTCTGTGGCTGTCCACAAACACCTGTATATGGCAGCCATGAGGTGGGACTGTGTGCATTCATACACACATGCAAAGTGATAACACCTAGGGCTACCGCATACACGCACACACTGCATCAACATTGCCCCATCTTGTACTGCTGTCCCTCACCAACACACACACACAGACATGTCAATTGGTTGTATCAGTGGCAGACTCAGGCATACCAGGTACACACCCTGTGCATATGATGAAACTGTGCCACCTCCTGCAATCTGTAAGATCGGTGCAGGAACAGGTTAACATGGTGCTGATGCACAGGGTGACTACATAGACGTATTGTAATAGTATGATGTTGACAACAGTACAGTGTAATTATAGCATTGTGGGTATATACCAGCATGCCTGATGCAGTTACAGTATGAATATCATTGTATTGTTTTGTACACCCATACTAATTACCACAGTGTTCTGTCTGCACATCTTTGCATACTGGTGGTGAGGCTGTGAAGGGATGGCCACCTACATAGGTAGCACAGGGGATACAACAATGTACATGTTGATACTCAATGATGGCCATGTCAACTGCGAGTTGCATGCTGTCCACACACAACTCTGCAATGCAGATGTTTCAGGATGTTGATATCTGTGCAGTACTACACAGCAGGTTCAGGGCTCACAAGAGCACACTAGCACTACAAGGTCACACCTCATACCATGCATAACAGCACCAAAACACAGAACTAACTATGACAGGAGGGAGAGTGTCCATACATGTCAAGGATACTGTGATGCCAGGACAGGTAGCATACATCATACTACATCTGGAACTGCTGAGTGAGGGCTCAGTGTCTGTTATTTGACATGTGTATTATTACAGGTATGAGCACTTGGGTATCAGGCCAGTTATTCAACATTACGAAGGTACATGGTCTATACACTTGTGAGGGTTGTGGCCGGACCCAGCCCATCTGACCTGGGAATGTCTGGGTACTGGCTTAGAGTGCCTGCATATATGCACTGTTACATACTGGAAGTCGTACACCTTGTTTGTTGTAGCATAGTCTACATACAGGCCTGCTGACTGTAGCTTTGTTTGTATGCATGTTAGCCTGTTATGTTCCTGAAACACTGATTCCACCTGTGGTGCAGATATACAGTGCCTCTGTGGATCCCTAGTGACATCTGTGTTGCTTACTGTACTGATGTCCATGTGTCACTTGACAGAACGTCACTGTTTGACCTGTTTGCATGTAGCTTGCCTGTAACACATTGCATATGTTGTACCTCACATTTGCTCAAGACAGCATTCATATATGCCAGCACTAACAATTCAGGAGCACTACACCCTCACATAGTCACCTTGAGTACCTTGTTCCCCATTGGCCCTATGTGTCATTACTTAGTGTGGGAGTCACAATGCTATGGTAGCATGTGCAAAGGTCACCTGGGAATGTCTGGGTACTGGCTTAGAGTGCCTGCATATATGCACTGTTACATACTGGAAGTCGTACACCTTGTTTGTTGTAGCATAGTCTACATACAGGCCTGCTGACTGTAGCTTTGTTTGTATGCATGTTAGCCTGTTATGTTCCTGAAACACTGATTCCACCTGCGGTGCAGATATACAGTGCCTCTGTGGATCCCTAGTGACATCTGTGTTGCTTACTGTACTGATGTCTATGTGTCACTTGACAGAACGTCACTGTTTGACCTGTTTGCATGTAGCTTGCCTGTAACACATTGCATATGTTGTACCTCACATTTGCTCAAGACAGCATTCATATATGCCAGCACTAACAATTCAGGAGCACTACACCCTCACATAGTCACCTTGAGTACCTTGTTCCCCATTGGCCCTATGTGTCATTACTTAGTGTGGGAGTCACAATACTATGGTAGCATGTGCAAAGGTCACCTGTCGATCTACTCTCAGGTCCAGTTGGTGAATCTGTGAGTCATGTGGCAATGTTACAGCTGCCTCATGTACACAGACAACCCTCTCCCCTTCCCATACATGTACAACACATGTGAGAGATGCAACCACATAGCCAAACTGGGGGCTAAGCTCTGTTTACACAGCACTGGCATTCTCTGTCAGGTGGAGTGGGATACTACAGTGACTACAGTACCAGTCTCCCATAGACCTGCCACGACCACAATCCAAACACAGACACACACTGGTACATTATTGGGCTCTCAGAATAGCATCCTGCCTGAGCAGCTCACACCAGCAAAGCAGACACACAAGCAAACATTACGCCAGAGCAGAGCACATGCGACACATAGCTCACAAAGCCTGTGTGCCTAACAGTGTCAGGCCATACGGCTAGACAACACACCTGCTACGGTTGTATGAGGTACCTCTATTGACACGTACACGGTGGTCCTGCTCCCAGGCTGGACAAGGTGACGGTCATGCTGAGCTGCCCGTCGGGCACTATGATCCACCACATAACACAAGCAAAGCAGTCACTCCAAGGCATGTAGCAGTATGACTCAGTCATTGTCTGTGCCAGTGTGTATGACCTCTGACGCACCTCCCTGGACTACATGTTAGGGGACATGGAGGGGCTCTCTGAGGTTGTGGCACAGGCTGGTATGACCCTGGCTTTGGGTAGCATCTCACCCTCACCATGAATGCTGCCACAATATGTAGACAGGATCATCGGTTTCTGCACTTAACGTATCTTTCAGTGACATCCAAAGGGGATCCAATGCCTGTCAGTGTGGGATTACATGCTGGACATGCCACATTGTTTTGCATGGGACAGCTTGCACCTGTCACCCATGAGCCATTGTATATTACCAGAGGCTGTTGCTACACACATACTGCCTTTGTATGCAAGGCTGACATTACATAGCCACCTACACAGGTAGCACACGGGATGGGACACTAATAGCAATGCTACCCAACAGCAGCAGTGTAAACCTCAAGATGCATGCAGTGGAAACTGTCCTTAGCATGGGGTAAAGCAATATCCGTGCAGTAACAGACTCCTGGTACAAGGCTCCCAGGTGCACACCATCAGTGCCAGGTCATTCCTGATACCATGTTTGTCATCCCCAACACATGCTCCAAAACAGAACAGGGGGGATGTATCCAAAGGCACCTCAGATACACACACCCCCAAGTTGGTGGCACTGCACAAAGCATCAGAGCCTCTCCATGTGCGACACGGTGGGTTAGACTGCCTTCAGGTTCATAGCCTGGCACACACCACACTCCCATACCCAGGAAACCCACTTGGCCTTCCTGACAACACTGGGAATATGACGGTCTCTACACACACCATTATATGGTTGTACTGCAACTACCCAAACATACAGTGTGGGCATTATTCTAGCTGCAAGACCCTATCTGAAGGTGTCTTATCATTCATTCCCTGCATTGCTATAGAACAACTTGTTACCACTCCCACAAGTGGTGACAACATGCTGCACCTGTTCATCACCAACATGTGGACTATATGCTCCAGACCAATCATGTATCCTTCGCTGGTGGGATGACACCATCTACAACCCACACTGTATAGTCACATACCACATGCAGCCCCTGCACACAACACCCCAGTCATACAGTTGTCTGATGCATATTCCATGTATTCACATGGGGCAGGCTTCGGACATGGGAACTCTTGCAGTTCACAGGTACATATGTGTAGGTGGCACACATACATCATGTGTGCATTGACATTACTGATATAATGTATGTCGTGCAATATTGGGAACAACACCCCACACACATGGACAAACTGTGTGACAAAATTACACATGGCATTTGTAGGATACAAACCCCTACCTAACTATGTTAGATCACTTGTGAGAGTCACATTAGCAGGGCACGCTATTTGCATTACTGGGGGGATTGCTTTCTCCTGCTGTACTTATAGGGTGCTGACATCATCAGTGTTTAAACAGTGGAATATGCAGCATGTTTTGTGTAGTACTAGTTGCCAAAAGGGACATTTCTCATACACATGGAATTGCACACACTACTCCCCCATACACAGTCACACACACACTGGGCACTTGCAGGATTCAAACCCTACCTAACTATGTTATGATTCTAATGAGAGAGGCATTAGCAGAGCGCGCTATTTGCATTACTCGGGGCATTGCTTTCTCCTGCTGTACTTATAGGGTGCTGACATCATCAGTGTTTAGACAGTGGAAAATGCAGCATGTTTTGTATAGTAAAGGTTGCCAAAAGGGACATTTCTTATACACATGAAATTGCACACACTACTCCCCCATATACAGTCACACACGTACTGGGCACTTGCAGGATTCAAACCCCTACCTAACTATGTTATGACTCTAGTGAGAGATGCATTAGCAGAGAGTACTATTTGCATTACTTGGGGGGATTGCTTTCTCCTGCTGTACTTATAGGGTGCTGACATCATCAGTGTTTAGACAGTGGAATATGCAGCAAGTTTTGTGTAGTACTAGTTGCCAAAAGGGACATTTCTCATACACATGGAATTGCACACACTACTCCCCCATACACAGTCACACACACACTGGGCATTTGTAGGATTCAAACCCCTACCTAACTATGTTATGACATTAGTGAGAAATGCATTAGCAGAGCGCGCTATTTGCATTACTGGAGGCATTGCTTTCTCCTGCTGTACTTATAGGGTGCTGACATCATCAGTGTTTAGACAGTGGAATATGCAGCATGTTTTGTGTAGTAAAAGTCGCCAAAAGGGACATTTCTCATACACATGGAATTGCACACACTACTCCCCCATACACAGTCACACACACACACTGGGCACTTGCAGGATTTAAACCCCTACCTAACTATGTTATGACACTTGTTAGAGACGCAGTAGCGGAGCGCGCTATTCACATTACTGGGTATAATTTCTGCTCCTGACATATGTATAGTGTGCTGACATCATTATGGATGAAGAGGTATGTACATCTGTTACTATCCATCAGTAAGGGGGAGAGCATATCTATGCATTAACTTTGCACAGGCACAGTGGCCTACTGTACTGTGGAGGCAGATGCCAAATACACTGTGGATAGCCTTCTGTATTCCCTAGGGACAACGGTCACGTATTGCACTCTACGGCCATATGTTTACCTGTCAGATGCACGTATCTGTTGCTCATATACTGTTTGTGGGTCTTTATTGCCATAGCCTTCCCTATCTCTATAAACAATGTGTGTACTGTGGGAGATGTTTGCATATGAGTGGGATCCAGTACTTTACTTATGTCTCTGTTGTAACTTCACTGTGTGCACTGGGCAGATGTCTGTATTGTGGGAGGTTCCTGTGTTAACACATAGAAATGCCAGATATGTGTGTGCAACTGCTGAACTGTGACATGGCCTAAGTGTGTCAACATACCCAGTTCACAGTCTGTATGGCTTCTTGACTGCCACATCTCATTTATCTAAGTGTGCGAGCATGCCCAGTGTGACCTTTCCTTATGTTTGGATCTGTGGACCACCACATTTCTGTTTGTGTGTGGACGCCATCTATATATCACATGTACAGTTGAGTGTTGGACATCAGGTTGTGTTCTTACTGCCCAACTGCTGTGTGTCTGAACCTAACAGGCATTATGCTGTGCCTGCAGGGTCGCCATGGGATAGTTTGCATACAGTTGTCATCATTCTTTCCTGCTGACCAAACAGTTGTATTGTTGTATAGTGTACTGGTGCAAAACTGTCACTGTGGTGGACAGTATGATCGGTTTCAGTCCTATCACTGCTTGTAATGTTTATAGTGAGCACACCAGACTGGTTGAGGGCCAGTTGTGCAGATATGACCATGTTTCATTTTGTTCAGATATGGACAGCTTAGTACATGATTGTCCGACATTGTTATTGTATTCCACAACTTGTGTGGACAGTGACAAACAATGGCCATGTGCCCTAGTCCATTTGTAATGCTAGTCAGAGAGTGTTTGTCCTTCAACACACATTTGCTGGTGTTTGCCATGACATATGTCATGGTTAGTGTGCTGTGCCTCTGTCTACCCATGACATACAGGTGATATCCAGGGTACACCTGCCATCTCCCATCCAGTCATCATGATTCCTCTGGATGACAGTCACTGAGGGACTCCCTGGATATCCTGTAGTAGGAGTTTAGTCATGAGTGGAGTGAGCTTCTGGGTTGTAGACCAATCAGTACAGCATGTCCTGTTTATGTCTGTGCTGGGGTTCAGGCCTGTCGGCTGCATAGGTCACCAGCATTCAGTGTTTACATGGTGCCAAATGTCCATTGATACCAGGTTGGTCATGTCTCTAAACATCAGGCACAGTTCACCTCCAGCCAGGCAGTATGGCACTGTGTGGAGCTGCAGTTACTTTACTCAGGCGACACATGGCAACTGTTACAGCTTTGCAATCCTCCTGGTGGGGTATTGGTGTGGTCATTCCAGTTGCTGCAGGTGTCTGCTATGGTATATCCCACAGGGGCCATTGTACTCAATTGTGAGGCTGCAGTTTGTTTAATCAGCCAACACATGGCATCTGTTCGAGCTCTTTGATACTCCTGGTGAGGTACTTTTGGGGCCTTTCCAGTTGATGGAGGTGTCTGCTGAGGTACATCCCACAGAGGCCATTGTACTCAATTGTGAGGCTGATGAAGGATGACTGCAGAGCCACAATGACCTCCCCTGATCTAGATCTGACTACCTTCATGATTAGGTGGGTATATGGTATGTTTCTGTAACCACTACAGCCACATGCTTGTTCAATGCAAGATATCTATCAACTTGTGTCCCCAGGTCTCTTATTACTTCTTCAGTACTTAATGGGCTAACACCTATGTGGTAATTGGTGGGCACTTACTGTATATCCACAGGGGATGACTATACACTTTTATGCAATTAGCTTGCTGACATGGCTATGGCACCAGTTGTCTGTTTCTATGTGGCCTTTTTGTGGGATGCTTGTGTCAGCTGGAGGGTCAGATATGGTGGCCAGTTTGTAGTCCTCTGCAAACTTGTTCAGACACAGTCCTTCCATGTTGGCCTGTACCTATGGGACATATATACCAAACAAGGGAGGTCCCAGGACCGAGCCTTGTGGGATGCCAGTTGTATCTGGTTTGTAGTCTGACATGGCTGCAGCATTTCTGACCATGTCAGTTCTGTCCTTGGGCTGGTTTTCAACCCCTCTACTGACGTAGGGGTTTATATTTAAGCTGGTGAGCTTATCTATCATGAACACGTGGGGTATTGTATGGAAGCCTTTTGCAAGGTCCAGCTAGGCTGTGTGGACCACATTCCCCTCATCAATGGCCTTAATGACTGTTTCAAATGAGTCAAACATGTTTAAGGGGCAGGATCTGCACTTAAGAAAGCCACACTGGGTAGGGTCCAGTGTCAGTAGGTCCCCAATATATTTATGTCTGAGGTACATGCTGATCCTTTCCATAGCTTTGCAGACTAAGCTTGTCAGGATTCTGGGGTGGTAGTTTGCAGTATCCATTGAGGCAACACCTTTGTGGAGAAGGACCACTGTTGTTGTACACTGCTCTTTGGGTACATATCCTATGGTAAGGCTGACATTGAGCAGTAGTGTTATATGGCGTTCCATTCTTCTTGGAGTCTATGTTGGACTCAGCCCAGGACACCATCTCGTACCATTGATGCTGTGTGTTTTGCTTTGTAGATGCTGGCTGTTACCTCAGCATCTGCAATGTCAGGGGGCCAGCACTCTGCTGGGATAGATATTTGGCATTTGGGGGGGGGAGTTTGCACTGAACCTGTCAGGTTGGATGTTGGCAATGTGTGTGTGTTTGGTATATTGTTTGTATTATTTGAGTGATTCAGAGCATATCTGTGAATTCCCAACAAGCTTCCTACCATCAGTTAAGAAAGCCTTGTGATTATCCTTAGTGTCCTGTACAATATGTATCTTCATAGGTTCATAGGTTCATACTAGGCTATCTGCCCTAGGGCATTTATAAGCCTAGCCAGAGTGTGTGTGGCTTTCACCACCCCTTGTTATGTGAATATTATGGCCATTTAGGATTTACTTTACTGTGCCTCTGTCTAGACATGACACAGTGAAGACCCCCAGTGTACATGTACGATCACCCATCCACTTGGAAAGATTCCTGTTGGAGAGTCAGTGAGGGGCTCTGCCTAACATGGAGTGGGATTCCGTTCCGGGGTGTAGGGAGCCTCTGGGTTATGTATCTGTCCCTCCAGCACATCCTATTTCATTATGTGTTGAGGCTGACATCTCTCGCTCTCACAGCTCTGATGGATTTGGGTTTTCTGGGGTGGAGCATGTCCATTAATCCTGTGTTGGACATGGCCTTGTACAACAGGCATACAACGCCTCTGCATAGGCAGTATGTGACTGCATACAGCTGGGGTGTCTACAGCCAGGCAGCATATGACATATATTTGAGACCCTTTATCCTCTTGGTGAGGTACCTTTGAGGTCTTTCTAACTGCTGCAGGTGTTGGGTGAGGTACATCCCAAATGAGGCATTGTACTAAATTATGGGCCTGATAAGAGAACAGTATAGGGGCACAATGACCTCTGTTGACGTAGATGTGATTCCTTTCATGATAAGGTGGCCAATATAGAAGGTCTTCCTAGCCACGTTGGCAATGTGAGTGTCACATGACAGGTTACTGTCCACTTGTGTCCCTAGGTCCCTGATTACTCCTTCCATACGTAATGGATTACCACCTATGTGGTTATTTGTGAGTACCTTGTTTGGTATTTGGTGAGACATTCATACTGTCCAGTGTCTTCAGGAAGGCTGAGTGGGGTTCCTGTGTGTGAGAGTGTGGTCTGTAGCATGCTACAGCCTGTACAGCAGTTTTGCCTATGGCTAGTTGCACATGGGTGGTCTCCGATGCTTCATGCATTGTCAGTTACCTGGACGTGTGGGTATCTTTGCTGAATATGGATACTCCCCCTCCTTTTATGGTTTGCTCCAGGTTTTGGGGCCAAGACGCATGATATGAGGTATAACCTGGTAGTGCTGGTGTGCTCTCAGGAGCCTTGCTGCAGCTTTCTGTCACTGCACAGACATCGATGTTCTCCATACTGGGGAGGGCCTCGGGAGCATGCTTCTTGAGGTTTAGACATCTGGCATTGGGCAGCATTACCCTTATGTTTCTTTCCACTTATGTTTTCTAGGGAGGTGGGTTACTCTTTTCAGCCTTGCCTACAAAAGTCTCTATGGAGGTGGCAAGAGTCTTAGCCAATATCCAGACGCCCAGGGGTGACAGGTGCAAGCCATCCCTGGCAAAGCAGCGTGGCTTGTCAAGCATGACATCCCAAGTGGACAGACATTGGATCCCCTTGGAATGACACCAGTAATTGTGCCACATGTTAGAGCTGATCATTCTGTGTTTGTACTGTGGCATCATTCTTGGTGAAGGTAGGATGCTGCCCAAGGTCAGAGTTATACCGGCCTGGCCTACATAATCAGAGAGCTCATCTATGTCTCTTTTCATGTAGTCCGGGGAGGTACATCTCAGGTCATTCACACCAGCATGGACAATGACTGCATCATATTTGTACTTGCTTTGGGGTGACCTGCGTGCTTGTGTTATGTGGCGTACTGTAGCAGCCTACAGGCAGCTTACTGTACCCTTTCCCTTGTTCAGTCTGGTGAGCGGGTCAGCAGTGTGTCTGACTATAGAGTCACCTATTACAACTGTATCAGGCATGTTGTTTCTCCTTCTGGCCTGTGACTGTTTGGCACACCAGCTTTGTGTACTATGTGTTGCATGTGCTATGTTTGGAGGTAGTGGTTACGTGGGTGTCTGCTTTGGAGGCTTCTGTTGATGTGGTGTGTTTGTAATTCGAGCCTCCGGGAATGTTTTTCTGTGTTTATGTCTTTGGTTTGCAGTTGTGATAGGTCTATGTGAGATTGGGTTTGTGGTGTGTGTGGTTACCTTCTCCTCCTGACTAGTTTTGACAGTACTGAGTTGAGAGAGCTCAGCCTCCGGTTTGGATGAATGGTTGCATCTCTCACATATATTTGTATTTCTTGGGGGGAGGAGAGGGTTGTCTGTGTACATGGGGCAGGTGTAACATTGCCTCAAGATTCACAAATTCAACTTGTTGTAGCTGGCTTTAGTGGATTGTATGAGTGGACATATTTTATTGCCATAATACTGATCAGAGATTACTTCCCTTTTTAGGTTTGCTCTATCATGTAGTAGCTTCCTCATTCTCTTGCATGGTTTGGTAATGGCTGGGGTCCACCATGCCAGATGCCTGCATGTATGGCATTGTGTCTTGGTTTTATTTGGGATTGCATAATCCATGCATTCCTGGCAGTGTTCATGGAATGCATGTATAACGGGTTCTGAGGTGTGGCCCATATTTTGCACAGGCACAGGGCCTTTACTGGATTCCACATCAGTTTGGAGGAGAGCAACATTTGCTTTACACATGTTTTTCACTGTGGTTTTCTGGCCAGGGACTGTGGTTGGGATGTGTATATCCAGTGTGATTACTCCATGGTCTGATCTTACCAGTGAGGGATACACTTCTCATCTGGCCATACAGTACCCGTGTTGCTGATTATAGGTTCATAGGTTCATACTAGGCTATCTGCCCAAGGGCATTTATAAGCCTAGCCCATAGTTATGTGGCTTTCGCCACCCCTTTAGTTTGAATAAAAACTATGCCTATCATTTTTCTGTGCCTCTGTCAAGCAGTGACACTGAAGTAATCCCTGGGGTATATCTGCGATCTCCCATCCATTAGTCAAGATTCCTCTTGAACAAGGCCAGCGAGGTGCTCTGCCTCACATGTACCAGGATTTTGTTCCACAGCATAGGGAGTCTCTGGGTGATGAATCTGTCCCTCCAGCACGTTCTATTTATAACTGTGTCAAGGTTTAAGTCTCCCGCCCTTGTGGTTCTGAGGGATCTAGATTTTTTGAGGTGAAGCATATTCATCAAATCTGGGTTTGACATGGCCTTATATGTCAGGCACAGGTCACCTCTGAGCAAGCGGTATGAGACTGAATAGAGCTGGAGTTCTTTCAGTCGGGCAGCATAAGACATATTTTTGAGACCCTTTATCCTTTTGGTGAGGAACTTTTGGGGCCTTTCAAGCTGCAGCAGGTGTCTGGTCAGATACATTCCAAACGGAGCATTGTACTCAATCATAGGTCTAATGAGTGATGAGTACAGGGGGACGATGACCTCCCTTGATCTAGATGTGAATCCCTTCATGATCAGGTGGGCGATATAGAAGGTTTTCCTAACTACTTTAGCAACATGAGTGTCAAACGAAGGCTACTGTCAACTTGGGTCCCCAGATCCCTGATGACTTTTTCTGTGCTCAGTGGATTGCCACCTATATGGTAGCTAGGGGTAACCTTGTTTTTCCCGAAGGGTATGACTATGCATTTTTTGGCGTTTAACTTCAGGCCATGGCTCTGGCACCAGTTATCCATTTCTGTGAGGCCCTTCTGGAGGATATCTGTGTCAGATGTGTTTTCGACTATAGCGCCCAGTTTGCAGTCATCTGCAAACTTTGTCAGCCATAACCCTCCTGTGTTTGCTTGTACTTCAGAAAAGTAGATGCCGAACAAGAGTGGACCCAGGACTGAGCCCTGTGGGACACCACTTGTGACAGGCTTTGAGTCTGACATGGCTCCAGCAACTCTGACCCTGTGGGTTCTGTCACTTAGCCAGTTTGCAATCCATCTTGTGATGTATGGGTTTACATTCAAGCTGATGAGTTTTTCGATGATACCTGAGTGGGGTATTGTGTCGAAGGCCTTTGCCAGGTCGAGGTAGGCTGTATGGACTGCCTTTCCCTCATCAATGGCCTTGGTGACTGTCTCGAAAAAGTCAACCAAATTTAAGAGGCAGGATCTGCCTTTGACAAAGCCAAACTGGGTTGGATCCAAAGACTGCAAGTTCCCTATGTCTTTATTTATGAGTTCCATTATGATCCTCTCCATGGCTTTGCAGATAAGGCTTGTCAAGCTAATGGGGCGGTAATTTCCAGGGTCTGTGGAGGCACCGCCCTTATGAAGTGGGACCACAGTCACCGTGCGCCACTCCTTGGGTACATATCCTGAGGTGAGGCTAAGATTAAACAGCTGTCCTAACTGTGGGTTTAATTCCTCGGTGAGTTCATGAAGCACACAGCCGGGGACACCATCCGGTCCCATGGATGCTGTGTTTTTTGCCTTAGTGAGGGCAGTTCTCACCTGGGCGTTGGAGATGTTTGGGGGGCTACAATCCTCTGGAATAGATATCTCTCCTTTTGGGGGGGAGGGGGGGTGAAGTTTGCACTGAACCTGTCAGCCAGTATGTTAGCAATGTGTATAGGTTCAGTAATTTTCACATCATTTTGAACTAATTCTGAGCATATCTGGGAGTTTCCTCCTAGGTTCCTAACATAGCTAAAGAAGGCCTTATGATTGTCTTTAGAGTCCTTGGCGATTTTTCTCTCAAAATTTGCCTTGGATGATTTTATGAGAGCTCTTAGTTTTTTACTTATAATGATCAACGGTGTCTTACCTTTCAAGGATTTAGCTCTATCTTGTAGTAGCTTCCTCCTTTTGTTGTAGAGCTTGTTTATGGCTGGGGTCCACCAGACTGGACGCTTGCCTTTGGTACAGAGAGTCTTAGTTTTGTTTGGGATTGCCTGATCCATGCAGTCCTGTAGGTGCTGGCAGAAGGCATTTGTAAGTGATTCAGCGGTTTGAGTAATGTTTACCACTGGCTCAGGGGCCTTAAAGGAGACCACACTAGTTTTTAGAAGTGTGAAATCGGCTTTTGAGAAGTTTTTCACTGTGGTCTTTTTTGTTTCAGGTGGGAGCGGGATGAGGACCTCCAGCGAGATTAGTTTATGATCTGATCTCACCAGTGAGGGGTATACTTCCGGTGTTGAACATTTTGATCCCATGTTCGTGATGATGAGATCAAGTATGTTTTCTCCTCTTGTGTGGATGGTGACTAGTTGTTCCATGGCATTTGAGTTTATGAACTCCAGGAATCTTTGGGTTAGAGTGTACGGGCTTGAGTAGTGTTCCCAGTCTATATTAGGGTAGTTGAAGTCACCTAGTATGATGGTGTTTGGAGATACATTTATCCCCTCCAATGTTTTCAGGAAGGCCATGTGAGGTTCCTGAGTTTGAGAGGGTGGCCTGTAACATGCTACAAATTGCAGAGCAGTCTTACCTATGGTTAATTGCACCTGGATGGTCTCCGATGCATCGTGCGTTGCCACCAACCTTGAGGTGTGGGTGTCCTTTATGAATATGGACACCCTCCTTTCTTGGTGTTGTCTGGATTTTGGGGCGGAACGCATGATATGAGGTGAAACCTGTTAGTGCTGGGGTGCTCTCAGGAGCCTTGAACCAGGTTTCTGTCACAGCACAGACATCGATGTTCTCCATATTGAGAAGGGCCTCGAGTGCGTGCATCTTGAGAGTGAGACTTCTGGCATTGAGCAGCATTACCCTTAATTTTTTCCTTTTGGTGTTCTAGGGTGGTAGGTTTAGAATTTGAGCCTTGCCTAAAAAGGCACTATGGGGGTGGCAAGAGCCTTTGCCAATATCCGGAAGCCCAGGGGTGACAGGTGCAAGCCGTCCCTTGCGAAGCAGCGTGGCTTGTCCAGCATGTCATCCCAGGCAGACAGACATTGGATCCCCTTTGAATGACACCAGAATTTAAGCCAATTATTAAAGATGATCATCTTATCACTGTATTGTGGCATCATTCTAGGTGAAGGTAGGATACTGCTCAAGGTCAGGGTCATACCTGCCTGGTCTACATAATCAGAGAGCTCCTCGATGTCCTTTTTCATGTAGTCTAAGGAGGTACGTCTCAGGTCGTTGACACCAGCGTGGACAATGACTGAGTCGTACTTGTACCTGCTGTTGAGAGACCTGAGTGCTTGCGTTATGTGGCAGATTCTAGCGCCCAACAGGCAGCTTACTGTGACCTTCTCCTTACTCAGTCTGGTGAGCGGGACGTCAGTGTGTCTGACTATGGAATCACCAATGACAAGTGTGTCTGGCATTTTGTTTGGCCTTAAGGGCTGTGACTGTTTGACACTCTGACTGTGTGGTCTATGTGTTGCATGTGTTGGGTCGTGAGGTGGTAGTTGTTTGGGTGTCTGCTTTGGTGGCCTCTGCTGTTTTGGTAAATTTTTTATCAGAGCCTCCAGTATGTCTTTGTGTGAGTATGTGTATGATTTGAAGTTGTGATGGTACCATGTGTGACTGGGTATGTATTGTGTGTGGTTACCTTCTCCTCCTGTCTGGTCTTGCCAGTCCTATGTTGAGAGAGCTCAGCCTCCAGTTTGGCCGTATAGTTGCATCTCTCGCATGTATTTGTGTTTTGTGGGAGAAGGAGAGGATTGTCTGTGTACATGAGGTAATTGTAACATTGCCTCAATATTCCCAGGTTCACCAGTTGAGCTGGAGAGGACACTAGCAACTGATCCTCGACATACTAGAAGTAGTAGATAAAGAGACTTTCAAAGGACTCGGGAAGTGGGTTTTAGGCTGGTGGGGTACTATCTATAATAAGAGTGCTTTATCAAGGTGCAAGTACTGTAGGAGTAAGTGCTAGGCTTTACAGATAGAGAATAGTCTACTTGGGAATCAAGTAGAGATGAACTTTTCAGTTATAGGATATGCTGGTTAGATCAGCAGTACAGCTCGAGGAAGGTAGTTCTAAGGGAAAATTTGAAGAGTGGAATTTAGATGGCCCGAATAGTTTAACCTTGTTTAACCGCCGCTGCTCTTGTGTGCAACAGTGGCAACTCAGCTAACGCGTTAGCTGCTTTATAGCAGGGGCTGAAGGGAGCTAGGAATTGGCCCAAACGACCAATGGACTACTAGTTTCTGGCTGAAACTTCACCAAATCGGACAAAAGGCGCTCAGTGCTTCCCACTCCCACTGGTAAGCAAAGAAACTTCCCTCCTTCCTAATAAGGCAATGGATCAGTAACAGGAACTAAAAACAAAGCCCAGGGATCAGCAACTCTGAAACTGGACTACTCTAGTTCAGTAAGGCGGGAAAACAAGAGATTTTTTTGTTTTATTACAGAGATAAGGAAAAAAAACAGACAGTAAATGCTATCACATCCAGCATGCTTACCCCTCTTGTGGGAGTGGTACGTTGTTCCTGAGCATTTTGGTTTATGGATTCTAGGAACCTTTGTCCTAGGGTGTTGGAGCTAGAATAATGCTCCCAGTCTATGTTTGGGTATTTTCAGTCACCCAATATAATGTGGTTTGGAGGCTTGATATATTCATGTATTCCAACATAGGCCAAGTGCAGTTCCTGGTGTTAGGATGGTAGTCTGTAGCAGGCTATAAACTGGGAGGCAGTTTTAGCCACTGTTACTTGACCATGGCTAGTCCATGCTGCTTCCTGTTGTGGTACCAACATGGGGGTGTGGTTATCCTTGACAATTATTGCTAGTCACCCTCCTTTTGTAGCTTGTTCCATGTTTTGGGGCTGTAAAGCACAGTATGAGGTGTAACCTGGTAGTGTTAGGGTGCTGTTGTGGGCCTTGACCCAGTTTTCTGTTATAGAAAAGATATCAACATTCTCCATGCTGAGGGGAGTTTAGACTGCATGCATCTTGCTGTTTAAACTTCTGGCATTGGGTAGCATTACATCTAGGTTCTTATCCCTTGTGATACCTATGGAGGTGGGTTTTTGTTTTGAGCCTTACCTATTCAAGGCATGCTGGGGGTAACAACAGCCTTTGCCAGCATACATAAGGCCAGGACTGATAGGTGCACACCACCCCTAGCAGGTGGAGCATCATGTCGTGCTCAGCATGTCATCCCAGGCTGGCACGCATTGGATCCCCTTTGACTAACAGCAATACTTCAGCCAATTATTGCAATTGATCATCTCATCTTCATATTGTGGCATCATGCTTGGTGAGGGTAGGATGTTAGTCAGGGTCATCAAGTTTGCATATACTACATGGTGTTACATTGCTTAACACATGGCAATCATGCCTCAGGTGGTGCTGCAGGGCTGCCTATGTTGAATGCACATACTACACTCCCTGTACATGTTTGAAAGCAGGTTGTGTCAACTTAGGCGTCCCTTTTACTATATGTGTGAGTCGGAGAGAGGTATAATTTCCAGGGTCCCTATAGTGTATGTGCTATGCGTTGCCGCTTTGCCAAGGCCAAGGTATACTGGGCATGCCTCCTTCTTCCTACTGGGGCAGGCTCAGATTGTTCCTCCTCTGAGTCACGCTCTGCCTGTGATTGACTTGGCAATGGTGGGGGGCTGTTTGGCCCAGCCCTATGCTGATCCTGCTGCAGCTGTTTTCACAGAATCATATTATGTAGCATAGCACATACCATGACAATTTGGGTACATGTAGTTGGTGTGTACTGCAAGGCTCCACCAGATGTGTCCAGGCACCGGAACCGTGACTTGAGCAGCCCGAACACACGCTCGATTACATTTCGTGTTTGTGCGTGTGCCTCATTATGGCGTTCCTGTTCAGGTGTGCGTGCATTTCTGATGGGTGTCATCAGCCACGGCTCCCGTGCATATCTAGCATCCCCTACTAAGTGACCATGTGGGATGTCCCCACTGGCAAATGTCTGGTACAGCTGCGTCAGATGCCAGATATGGGAATCATGGTAGCTTCCAGGGCAGCCAGCACACACATTCATTATTATGCCCTGGGCATCACACACGACCTGGCAGTTGATGGAGGGGAAGCCCTTGCGGTTAATGTAGGCCCTACCCCGCTCACCAGCTGGTGCTTTAATGCGTATATGCGTGCAGTCTATTGCACCCACTACCTCAGGGTATTCCGCTATTTGCTGGAAGAGATGCATATTGCTGGCCAATGCCTCACGGGAATTGGGGAAATATACATGATCTCCGACATGTGCTGACATGGCATCCAGGAACTGGTGCAGTACCCTGGATGCTGATGCCTGTGAGATCCCCATCATATCACCAGTTGGTCTCTGGAAGGTACCTGTTGCTAGTATTCTTAAGCCAACACATACCTTGGTTTCCACTGGGATGGGTTCCCCTCTGTTGGTTCTGTGTGTGAGGCGTGGCCTGCACAACTCAACAATTTGCTGCAGGAGGTCTCTGTCCACTCTATAGTGCTCCACTATCTCCAGCTCATGTAACCCCTGGTAGGTGACCCTGGGCCTGTACACTCTTCTCCATCTCCTCACTGTGGGTTGTCTGGCAGCATTTGCATTGTCACCACCCTCAGCAAGTCGCCTATGCCTCCTTATGACAGCTATGGCAGCCCCTAGCATTTTTGGTCTGAGTGAAGCTTTTTCAGTTTTCACTTCTAATAGCTTACTCCTGTCTTGCAGTGTCTCTTGAGAGAATCATACTGCACTGCTGTTTGCAGACTTTTAAGTGCTGGGCTGGGCTAGTATTCTGCCTGTGTAAATTGCCTGCTTCTAATTGTTTTCACCTGCTAGCTCCAGCAGTATTCCCTGCTAGCTTCCTACTATTTCTGTTGCTTCCTTTTTCCTTTCTGTTTCCTCAGGGGGGAGCAACGCGCATACCAGTGGAAACAAGCTCACAGTGGCTTACACGTGTGCACACATGCTTACACAGTTTAGAATCTACTTATTCGGGTTAAAATGCGCGCACACCAGCGCAAACAGTCTTACAAGTCTGCCTACAGGCTCCCACATGCTCAGTCTACCTTACACGTGCGCACACTGCCCTACTCGCGCCTCCTGGTGCGCACATGTGCGCATGCACGCCCAGCAAGAAACTTTGGTGTTGGCAACAGTATACACCTTCCATTTCTTGACTTTCCCATGCTTATCTTGTGGCACTCCTCTTTCCATGATATGTGTCTGACATCTGTCACGTAACACTGACCTCCAATGAACTGCATTTCTTTCTGCCATTCCCCCCTGTGATGTCACCTATCTCCTACTCTATTCCTCCCCCTTATGTATCTCTTACAATACTCGGAATGTGCTCATTTGCTATGTGACAGTGGGATTCAGTATCCTAACACTCATTTACATGAGATTGCCTACTAATGCTTAGTTACATGTCTTAGACTCAGCTTCCCCCCTTAGCAACCACTAAACGGTGGCCATGTTGTTTTTGGTCTGCTGTTCCCTGCATTCCATATCCATGCATTACATAAAACCCACATTTGTGGGTTTATAACCTTACTTTTTATGTTTTATGTAGCACAGCCCATTTGCACAGGGCTGCGCTGCATTTAAACTTCGGCGATCACCGAAAAAAAAAAAAAAATATTTCTCATTTTTGCATCAGAGTACCTTGCCAATGGCCACATATTTGGCCATTGGCATGCTGGCTGACACATATGCACCCTTTATTTGGAGCTGACATGGCTCCATTGTGTTATTTGCAGAAACGTACTCAGTTGTCAACTGAGTTCATTTCTGCAGCTAACACGACTCTTACACAGGCTGGTTTGAGCTTCGTGGATCGCTAATCTACCTCATTTGCATGCCTTTCGGCTGCAAGTGGGGTGATTAGCATATCCACACCCTGCCCGTGTAAGAGTCGTTTTAGCTTTCTCTTACACGGGATTTCATGCTGTTCCTGGATCGCGATGGCTGCATGGAGTCTTACACGGCTCTTAGACTCCGTGCAAGCCATCGTGAATCCTGCCCATAATATATCATTGGTGTCTTTCAGTGTTTACTGCAACATTCTCCATAAAAGTTTATTATATTATTCGTATGCTTTCACCTCAATGCCTCACACAAAAGAATAAAGGTTGTCTCTCTCTGCTATAATACCTGAAATATTTGATAAGACTGTACTGTATTGTAATTAACTGGAAACACTGGAATGAGACTCAGAACGAAAGCCTTTATCTGTTAATCACATACGCTCGTGTGAACAGGTGCCAGTCTCTCTTTTATGGATGAAGTCTTTTAACTTGTATAGCATTATTAATTTCTGATACTGTATATAAAACTGCATGTATGACTTCCTGAAAATCAGGAAAGATTCAGAGAAAATATACTCATGCAGTGGTACCCTGTCGAGTAGAGCCACTGGAGTGATCCCCAGGGTGAATTTTCTATTTCCCATCCACTCATCAAGATTTCTCTTGGGAAGTCTATTCCATAGCATGGGCAGCCTCTGGGTTATGCACCTGTACCTCCAGCATGTTCTATTGATTGTGGTAATGAGGTTGAGGTCTCTGAAGCATGTGGTGTGGTGGGATTGGGATTTCTTTAGATGTAGCATTTTTAGCAGAGCTGGGTCAGACATGGCTTTGTACGTCAAGCAGAGATTGCCTCTAAATAGGCGATATGAGACAGAGAATAGTTGGAGTTTTTTGAGTCTGTCTATATAGGACAAGTATTTAAGGCCTAGGATCCTCTTTGTGCGGTACTTTTGTGGCCTCTCCAGTTGTTGCAGGTGTCTAGTAAGGTACATGCCAAATGGGGCATTGTACTCGATGATTGGCCTAATGAGGGAAGAGTACAGAGAGACAATGACCTCTTTCTTCCTGGATGCAAAACCCTTAGTAATGAGATGTGGCACACAGAAGGACTTTCTAACCAGAGTGGCAGTGTGGTGATCAAAAGAGAGGTTGCTGTCAACCTGTGTTCCCAGATCTCTTATAACGCCTTTTGTGTTCAGTGGAGTACCATCAATGTGGTAGTTCATGGGAACTGGGTTTTTCTCAAAGGGGATGACGACACATTTTTTGGCATTGAGCTTAAGGCCATGGTTCTGACACCAGTCGTTGGTCTCAGTGAGGCCTTTCTGTAGGATGTCAACATCATTTGGGGAGTTAATAATGGCTCCCGACTTATAATCATCTGCAAACTTTGTCAGCCAGTCCCTTCGTGTTGGCCTGGATGTCTGCGAAGTAGATACCAAACAGGAGAAGACCCAGGACTGATCCCTGTGGGGTCTCCAGCCATGACTGGTCAGCAGTCTGACTTGGACTCAGCTACTTTCACACTGTGTGCTCTGTGAGCCAGTTTGCATCCCACCTAGTGATATAGGGGTTGATGCCTAGCTTAGTGAGTTTTTCTATGATTTCTGAGTGGGGAATGGTATCAAAGCCCTTGGCCAGATCAAGGTAGGCTGTATGAACCACCTTGCCTTCATCCACAGGTCTGGTGGCTGACTCAAAGACGTTGACCAAGTTCAGCAGGCATGATCTACCCTTCACAAAACCAAGCTGTGTGGGATTCAAAGTTTGGAGATTCCCTATACCCTTGTTTATTAGGTACATGATGATGCGTTCCATAGCTTTGCATATCAGACTTGTCAGGCTAATAGGGTGATAGTTCCCATGGTCTGTAATCTCTCCTCTTTTGTGGAGAGGGATGATTATAGCAGTGTGCCATTTAGAAGGGACAAAGCCTGAGGTGAGGCTGTGACTGAATAGGGCACACAGGTGAGGTGCCAGTTCACACTGTAGTTCATGTAGAACACAGCCAGAGATATTGTCAGATCCCATAGAAGCTGTATTCTTGGCCTTGGACAGAGCTGTTTTAACCTGTGCAGCAGTAATATTGGGTGCCTGGCAATCTACTGGTATTGTGATTGGTCCTTTTGTGGGGGGGGGGCATGGTAAAGTTGGCACTGAATCTGTCGGACAGTATATTGGCAATATCTGTTGGCTCGGTATAGGAGGTACCATTGTGCAGTAGCTCAGAGCAAATCTGGTTATTGCCGTGGAGATTCTTTACAGAATTACATAACTATAGAAGGCCTTGTTGTTGTCTTTACTATCTGCTACAATTCTGTTTTCATAGCTAGCTTTAGAGGATTTGATGAGGGATCTCAACTTTTTGTTGAGGCTGATAAGGGAGTTTTTCCAGTCTTGGGACTTCACCTTATTCCGTATCAGTTTCCTCCTTCTGTTGTAGAGTTTGTTTATGGCTGGGGACCACCAGATTGGCTTCCTTTTTTTGGAAGAGAGCGTCTTGGTTCTATTGGGTATGTCGAGATCCACGCATTTGTGTATGTGTTCGTACAGTGCATTGGTGTATGAGTCGGTGGTCATGCAACTATTCTCCATTTGCATGGGTACCGTGAAGTTAGCCACCTCTGTTCTTAGGAGCCCAAAGTTAGCTTTGGAGAAGTTTGTCATGGTGGTTACCTTTGTGGGGGGGGGGGGGGATGTGGGTTTCCAAGGTGATTAGTTTGTGGTCGGATCTAACCAGGGAGGAGTTGACTATTGGTGTAAAGCAACATATTAGTAATCACCAGGCCGAGGATGTTGCTACCTCTAGTTGGGTAAGAACGAGCTGGTCCAGGGCATTGAAACTAATGAATTCCAGGAATTGTTGGGCAAGTGTATCCATGACATCCTATGGAAGTCCACATATCTAGACCATGCAAGGCATTTGGCATCATAACCCATTCTGGCATAGTTGATAAACTCATACAACTAAATGCAAATCTCTGTGTAACTCACCAGATAGCAAAATAACTCACAAATAGAACCCAAGAAGTTATGGTGGGTGGATCTATCTCCTCCAAAAAGACTTGTGACTACTGGTTTACCTCATGGTTAGCCCTTGGACCACTCATCTCTGGTATCTACTTGTCACAATAAACTATATTTCTATGTGACTTTAACATAGACTAGATTTCCAAACTAATGCCATAAATATAGTTTCTTCCAGCTAATCTCCACTCCTACCCAATATATCAAACCAACCAGCAAGGATTAATTATTGACAGGGTACTAATAGACTCAAAACAGTTTCCACTACTGGGACCTTACCAAATGTGTTACGTGACCACAACCTTATTTTCATCATAAAAATAATTAATCCTATAGAAAAACAGCACTTCTAAAACTATGCACAATCAACCCGGATGAAGCCATTTCACATTTTAGCTCAATTTTCACCCATGCCCCAACAAGAATAAAAATAACTAAAAGTAACTGTGTGCCATAGCTCTCCAAAGAGATTAAAGAAATGATGAAAAAAATTGAGAAGGTGAATGGAAATTATGTAAACTCTATAATTCCATAGCTAATCATTAGCTTTACAGGCACCTTAACAACACTACCAAAAAAATGGTTAGAAAAAACAAAAATCCTTCCAAATCTATCTGCAAATATAAAATCAGGGCAACCCCAAAGCCTTCTTGTCAGCAATTAACAACTTACTAAATCCTGATCAGACCATACAACCTATTCCAACCTTAAATGACCAATGCTCAAGTATTGCTAATCAATTCAACGACCACTTTATTGGTACTGTTACCTCACTCATTACCAACTGACAATACCCTCTTCTTACAAATAGCAAACAAACAAGGTATGTTCTTTTTTCAACTTGTTTTCATATAAACTATTAAGAAGCTACTCCACAAAGTAAATCCTACCACCCTTGCACCTAACAATTAACCAGGTGAATACATCAAAATAGGAGCTGATGCCTTAGCCTACCCAACTTTCTAGCCTAATAAATTGCTTCCTTAAGGAAAGTTACACCCCTACCCTATAGAAAAAATCATATATTCAACCATTTCTCAAAGGAGGAAGTTCCAGTGACATACCCATTAAAGACCCACAGCCAGTGTATCACCCCATTTCTAAAAGTCTAAAAACATGCATACAAACTCAACTCCTTAACTATATTACTGACATGAACCTACTCACCCCAATCCAACATGGTCTCCACTCCAACCACAGCACCACACCAGCCCTTCACAACTTCACCAACACAGTTAACTAGAGTAGAAACTGTGACAACTCCATATTGGCTGTATTCCTTGACTTACTAAAGGCATTTGACAAGGCCTCTCATAACAAACTAATAACCAAACTACTGAATTTTGGATTAGGACCATCTGCACTTTCTTGTTTCAATAGTTATCTAACAGGAAGGACAAAGGCAGTAAAATGGTAAAATAAAACCTCCCTCTCCCTAGATGTAACAGTTGGGGTCCTCCAAGGCTCTGTTTTGGGTCCTCTCCTTTTCAACAGCTTTACAAAAGACTTGCACACTGCATCTCAGTACGCAGGTGACTCCACCCTCATGTGCTCAGCCAAGAGCCTGGAACAGCTGAGTCAGCTCACTCAGGAATTGTTATCTTCTGTTGAGGCTTGGCTAACTTGCAGTTACTCCTTAACCCCCCCCCCAAAAAAAAAACAAACTCTCACTACTCACCACCAAATCACTATGGGCTCAAAAGCAGCACCTTACTATTTCCACATCCAATCATACTAACATCGACTTAGCAACTCGTGCCAAATTACTAAGCGTCGTCACTGACAAAAAATTTAAATATGACCACTATATTCACCATGTAATAAAGAAAATCCACCAAATGTTAGGTTCCTTATACAGGGCCAAACTATTCTTAACTGATATGGTGCAAACAACCACAGCATCCACCTATCTGCTTCCTACCCTTCTCTATGTTTCTCCCATAGTCATTAGTCTACAAGCCACATTGGTCTCTGCCCATGAGCAATGCTCTAATAAAGTAGCAATGTTTGCTTCAAGCCATACATTTAGGATCTGGTACTGTATATCTTTCAAACAGATACAATGGCTAGAGCTGAAACATACCATAATGCACTCACAGCTATAACTACCCATGAACTCATTTGTAATGCTGCAAATGCCCTAGCCTAATACATCATGCATCTTTATAACCCAACTAGAACTCTGCATTCATCTAACAAAATACTACTGGAAACAACCACTCCAAAAATCTCTGCTGGAGGATTGTTATAATCCACAGATCTAGCTAAAGCCTGGAACTCGTTCCCTCTAGCTATCAGACAAACTGATAATCCCTAAACCTTTAAAACTCTGCTTAAGCAATACTTCTCCAACACATGGATATGTTTGTGTATGACCCCTGCCTAAAGGCCCACCCCATATACACTCATACAACAACCCCGACTCCATATACACTTAATAACTCCCTCCACTATACTAGGAACCACTTTATGTTTACATCACAGTCTCTCCCATAGCTAGCCATTATCCACTTCACCTCTATATCCTATATCAAGTGCTTCCTAGTTTCCTCCATCCTATCTCCTTCTCCTCACATGCTCCCATTTATTTTTCCCCTCTCTTCTCCTCCCCACCAAACTATTCACTCCTCCAAGCCCCATCTCCCACATAACTTCTATCTACCACTAATCTTCTTTTTCTTCCTGCTAAGTTCTCCCACTGCTACTTAAAAAAATAAATAATTTTTCACTGTTGCAATATCTGCCTATATATATCCATTCATCCATCCTCAACCCCTTTTCCCATTTTACACATGGGGTCAGAGTGTCACTTCCACAGTGACTATCATCTTGAGCCAAGGTTTACACCTCCAGGTGGTTAGCCCTATATACACTATTTGCATAAGTATATCTATCATTATGTCAAATTGATCTAACCTTTTCTTTTAGACTACTTACAATTGTTGAACATTTTCTGTTGTCATGACTGTATACCATGTATAATTACTGAATATGTTTCTGTCTCTGATACTCTTGGAACTTTCTCCCAAAGCCTCTGCAGAAAAGGGGCATTTTACAAGCCCAGTCAGAATATCTCATTAAACAAATGCAATAAATAAATAAATACTTCTCAGAAGTCAAAGGCAGTGTTAAGGGTTTATGGCTGACCAAGTTTGCAAGTGACAGTAAACTTGGTGCCATCATAAATGCTCTAGAAAATACCAAGATCCGTCCGGAGAGCCATTACCAAAGAAATAGGTTGTGTCAAAGATATAACCTAAATCTAACTGCCAAAAAATGTATACATGTATACTTCAGCAAACTTTCCTGCAACTGTCATACCAACAACACAGACCCAGGAAATTGAGCCAATAATGAGGATAAGGATCCCTGTTTCACTGTGCAGCTTATTAGAAAAGATGCAGTATCCATGTCCAGGGAAATGATCATTCCACTCTATTCTACACTAACTGGGCTGACCATTGATTATAATGCCCCCTTTGGTATGTACCAGTGACATGATATAACTGGAGGCTAAACTCTCACAGAGAAGCACACAGCAGGTTGTCAAAACCAGACACACAGCACTTCCCACACATAGTACACAGCACACAGCACACAACATGTACATAGATCAGCATATGCTGAAGCACTTACATGCAATCTTCTTAAACAAAAACCTCCCCTTAGAACACCCGTCAGCAAAGATTATTCTCAGCAGACTCAAAAGCACTCAACAAAAACAACACCTAACATACATGTATACAATTTGTGGAGCCCCAAATACAAAGCCCGTAATGCAGGCAAACACTCTTCCCAGGACTCTAGTGATGGGGACTCCATTGTAAGACATACTGATGCCCCTCTAACCTGCCTGAACAAGGAGAAGAGAATGTTAGTTGTCTATCTAGAGTCAGGATTTGCCAAATTACACATGCACTCATGTCACTGCAACACAGGGACCAGTATGACTTCATCAAAGTCAATGTAGGTGTAAATGACCTGAGATGTACCTCCCTAGACTATATGAAGAGACTAAGTGTCCCAGGCTGGTATGAGCTGAGCAGCACATTACCTTCACCAAGAATGATGCCACAATAGCAATAAAATATGATTGTTTTTAACAATTGGCTGAGTTTCTGGTGTCATTCTAAGGGGATCCAATATCTATATAAACAACAAAATAACTAAAAATAAAATATAAATTAAAACAACAACAAGGCTAGGACACCTTATTAAAAAAACGCAATGAAAAAACAATAGCTCCTTGGCTCTAAATAGCCTTCATGGAGTAAAGAAACATAAAATCTAAACTTCTTAAATAGGTTCATATGTTTATAGGTGTGTACTAGACTAATGGCCCTGGAGCCTTTACAAGCCTAGCCCATAGACATGCCCTGGCATTGTGCCAACCGACATTAGTTCCCAGTGCCTCTGTCAAGTAGAGCCACTGGAGTGATCCCAGGCGAGAACTTTCTATTACCCATCCACTCATCAAGATTTCTCTTGAACAAGGACAGCTAGGTGCTCTGTTTGACATGTATGGGAAATCTATTCCAGAGCATGGGCGGTCTCTGGGTGAGGAATCTGTCCCTCCATATGTTCTGTTGATTGTGGTAACGCGGTTAAGATTTCTGGGGCATGTGGTGAGGAGGGCTTGAGATTTCTTTAGATGTAGCATTTCAAACAGAGCTGGGTCAGACATGGCTTTGTAAATCAAGTTGAGATCGCTTCTAAGTAGGTGATATGAGACAGAGAATAGTTGGAGTCTTTTGAGTCTGTCCATGTAGGATATGTGTTTAATGCCTAGGATCCTCTTCGTGAGGTACTTCTGTGGCCTCTCCAGCTGTTGCAGGTGTCTAGTGAGGTACATGCCAAATGGGGCATTATACTCAATGATTGGTCTAGTGAGGGAAGAGTACGGAGAAACAATGACCTCTTTCTTTCTGGACGCAAAACCCTTGGTAATGAGATGTGCCACATAGAAGGACTTTCTGACCACAGTGGCAATGTGGTGGTCGAAGGAGAGGTTGCTGTCAACCTGCATCCCCAAATCTCTTATAACACCTTCGGTGTTCAGTGGGCTCCCATCGATGTGGTAATTAGTGTGAACTGAGATTTTACCAAAGGTGATGACAACGTAATTTTTGGCATTAAGCTTAAGGCCATGGTTTCTACACCAGTCATTGGTCTCAGTGAGGGCTTTCTGCAGGATGCCTGCATCACTTGGGGAATTAATAATGGCTCACAGCTTGCAGTCGTCTGCAAACTTGGTCAGCCAGAGTCCCTTTCTGTTGGCCTGGACTTCTAAGAAGTAGATGTTGAACAGGAGAGGACCCAGGAATGATCCCTGTGGGACTCCACTTGTGACTGGTCGGCAGTTTGACTTGGAGTCTGGCATTTTCACACTGTGTGTTCTATCTGTGAGCCAATTTGCAACCCACCTAGTGATATAGGGGTTGATGCCTAGCTTGGTGAGTTTATCAGTAATTCCCAAGTGAGGAATGGTATCAAAGGCCTTAGCCAGATCAAGGTAGGCTGTATGCACTGCCTTACCTTCATCCACAGCCCTGGTGACTGACTCAAAGAAGTCATCCAGGTTGACCAGGCATGATTGCCCTTTCATAAAGCCAAATTGCGCGGGGTCTAGAGATTGAAGATTTCATATATCTTTATTAATCAAGTCCATGATGATATGATGATATGCTCCATAGCTTTAGATATCAAACTTGCAAAAAAATATCATTATTGTCAACGATACATTTCATTATAAAATCTTCTACATATTTATTTGTATTATAAAGAAATGCATATTCCCTTTAAAACTGTGATTCATAACATAATTGCTCATTTAATTTAGTATTTGTTAATTATTTTCTCATAACTCTCTTAAACAAATTGACTTTTATAGAAAAAATTTTTAAGAATAACCTTTGTAGCTTATAGATATATAGATTCTAATAGTGTATGATATTAGAGTAATAAAAGGATCTGATTACTCATTCATATATGATCTATAAGATCTAAATGTTTCTATAGGTCTTTATCTTATGTTATAGTAAAAACCCTTCAAGAAATAATATTATCACAGTTTTAAATTCTATGGCTTTTGGCTTTATTTAAAGTAATATAATAAACTAACATAATTTTTATTGTATTAACTATAGGTATCAATATAGACATATAACTGCATATACATATTTATTTATATATTTATTTACGTATTTATTTACTTATTTTGGTTTATATATACACATATATTCTTTGTTGTTTATGCCTTAATTTCCATATACACGTATTACTGGTATCTTATGCTCTTTTAACATTACATCTACGGCTTTTATTCTAATACATAATAGTCAGCTTCGTTGTCTCACTACTCATGTAAGTTTTTCATCTTATAAAGTTACCGCAGCTTATTAGATGCGCTTATATTTTAAGGTACTAGCACATCTTAGATGATTTTGATTTGCACTTTTATCTATGAGGATATATATTTTCTATTTTTGTCTTTACCCATATTTAAAATGTGCTATGATATTTGGTTTTTATAAAGTAGTCCTCTACTAGATTTATTTGTGTTTCTACAGTAAGGTTTAGCTTACTTTTATAAAATTAACTGATTTTACTATGTTTTTTTAAAAAACGCAAGTATTGCCTATAACAATTGTGCATTTATGCTGCTTCCTTAGATAGAAAAAGTTTAGAAAAGTTTCTTTTTTGTATAAATGTATTACAGACGCTTATAACCACTTCCTGTCTAATGAACTGTGATTTTAGTTACGACAGTAACTGCATAAAAAATTTCTCATTATGAAATACTCGCTAGTGTTTAGACTAGCAGGGACTTATTTGCTTGTTTGTTTGTTTCTCTATTTAGATATAGAATTACCTAAGAAATGCACTAAGCTTATTAATCATATGAATGTTAAACATTTTTGTTCATAGGCTGCACATTGAGTATTGTATTAGCTATATGTTTTAGACCTTATAGCTACTCATAATGAACGTAATGCCTGTAATTGTTTGATGGCAATGCCGCTTTAAATAATGATTGAAGTACTTAATTACACAGGGTTTGGCTTTCAAACAATGCACTATTTAAACATCTTTATGTAGGGTTTTCATTGTCTGAAGAAGCGTGGCTGTGACCACGCGAAAGCGCTTACCTTCACCCATTGTATCTATATTAAAGAAGAGTTTTATACTTTTACTACGGCTGCTGATTGTATTTTGGAATAATATCTGCATTTCAACTTGTCAACTGATTATATCGTGGTGAGATCAGGTTTCTGCTTTTTACATAGATATCAAACTTGTCAGGCTAATGGGGTGATAATTCCCAGGGTCTGTAGTCGCTCTTCCTTTATGGAGAGCGATGACTGTAGCAGTGCGCCATTTGGTAGGGACAAAGCCTGAGGTGAGGCTGTGACTAAACAGAGCACACAGATGTGGTGCCAGTTCGCTTTGTAGTTCATGTAGAACACAGGTCCCATGGAAGCTGTATTCTTGGCCTTGGATATTGCAGCTTTAACCTGTGCTGCAGTAATGCTGGGTGCCTGGCATTCTTCTGGTATTTTGATTGGTCCTTTGGGGGGGGGGGGGGGTGAGAGGGGTAAGGTTGGCAATGAATCTGTCGGCCAGTATGTTGGCAATATCTGTTGACTCAGTATAGGAGGTACCATTGTGCAATAACTCAGACCAAATCTGGGTATTGCTGTGGAGGTTCTTGATATAACTATAGAAGGCGCTGTGACTGATTTTAGTGTCTGCTGTAATTCTGCCTTCCTAGCTGGCTTTGGAGGATTTGATGAGAGATCTCAACTTTTTGTTGAGGCTAATAAGGGAGATTTTTCACTCTTGGGACTTCACCTTTTTTCTGCAACAGTTTCTTCCTTCTGCTGTAGAGTTTATTAATGGCAGGGGACCACCAGATTGGCTTCCTTTTTTGGAGGAGAGTGTCTTGTTTCTGTTGGGTATGGCTAGTTCCATGCATTTATGTACATGTTTGTACAGTGCATTGGTGTATGATTCAGCAGTCATGCAGCTATTTTCCATTGGCATAGGTACTGTGAAGTTAGCTACCTCTGTTTTTAGGAGCCCAAAGTCAGCTTTGGAGAAGTTTTTCAAGGTGGTTACCTTTGCGGTGTATGTGGGTGAGATGTTGATTTTGATGGTGATTAGTTTACGGTCGGATCTGACCTGGGAGGGATTGACTATTGGTGTAGAGCAATGGTCGCCCATGCTAGTAATAACTAGGTCAAGGATGTTGCTTCCTCTAGTGGGGGTCAGAATGAGCTGCTCCAGGGCATTGGAATTGATGAATTCCAGGAAGCATTGGGCCAGTGTATTGGTGCTTGAGTAGTTTTCCCAATTGATGGCGGGATAGTTGAAGTCTCCTAGTATGAGAGTGGTTGGCTGGACATTGATAGATTCCAGGGTGCTTAGGAACATGGAGTGAGAGTCTAGGGATATGATTGGGGACCTATAGCAGGCTATGACCTGGATTGCCATCTTACCCAATGTTAATTGTACCTGTAGTATCTCAGATGCGTTATGCTGGTCTACTAGTCTGGAGGTGTGCATATCCTTTATGAATTTGGAGACACCACAGACTTTGGAGCTTCAGTCCATGTTTTGGGGCCAAAAGGTGTGGAATGAGTTATAGCCTGGTAGCACAGGGGTGCTTTCTACCGCTTTAAACCAGGTCTCCATTACAGCACAAATGTTCTCCATTTTGAGGAGTGCTTCAAGTGAGTGCATTTTGAGATTTAGACTTCTAGCATTGAGCAGCATGACCCTCATATTGCATTTATTTATAGCTGTTATGGTGGTAATTTGGTCTTTGGAACACCACCTAAAAAGGCACTATAGAGGTGGCAAAAGCCTTAGCTAGTACCCGGAAACCCAGGGATAACAGATGCAGGCCATCTCTGGCAAAGCATTGAGGTCTGTCAGTCATGTCATCCCAAGCAGACAGATACTGGATCCCCTTAGAATGACACCAGAAACTTAGCCAATTGTTGAAATCAATCTTTTTTTGTTTGTACTGCGGTATCATTCTGGGTGATAGTAGGATACTGCTCAGGGCTAGGGTCATACCTGCCTGGTCCCCATAATCTGAGAGCTCCACCACCATGTCTCTTTTCATGTAGTCCAGGGGAGTATGTCTCAGGTCATTTACACCCACATGGACAATGACACAGTCATACTTGTACTTGTTGTGGAGTGACCTCAGTGTGTGTGTTATGTGTCGGATTCAGGCACCTGATAGATAGCTGACTGTTACCTTCTCCTTATTCAGCCTAGTGAGTGGGTCATCTGTGTGCCTCACTATTGAGTCACCTGTGATTAGTGTATTGGGAAAGGTGTTTAGCTTTAGGGGCTTAGGCTGAAGGGCACACTGTGGAGGTGAACTATGTGTCCTGTGGTCTGTGCTGTGTTGTGGTGATTGAGTGCATTTCTGTCTTGGAGGACTCTGCTGTTTGTGTAAATTTCTATTCAGATCCTCTGTGAAGGTGGGTGTGTGGTTTTGTCTTCCTTCTGAACAAGTTCTGTAATAAATGGGATGAAAGCGCTAAACTTTACTCTGGCTCCTGTGACATTTTGTTTTTAGTTGGTTCTTTTCTTTGGTATATATTTTTTTTTGGGTGTGTGTGGTTTGTGTTTTTATGTGAGAGCTGTGATGGTGGGTGTTCTGGAGGGCTATTTATTCCATGTGGTGTGGTGCATGTGTTGACCTTCTCCTCTTGACCAGCTAGTCTTGTCTTGGCTGGAGAGTGCGTAGCTTCCAATTTAGTGATATAAGTGCATCTCTCATAAGTCTGAGTTTTGGGAGGTAAGAGGAGAGGGTTGTCTGTGTACATGCGGTAGTTACTGCACTGCCTCAGAATGCCCAAGTGCACCAGGTTAATAGAAGAAAGCACAGGGAACTGCCCTTTAATCATGCCAGGAGGGGAAGGTCATAACTACTAAGTACTGGAGCTATTAGGTGTGCTACAATAATTGCTACAAAAACCTGTTGAAGCGCAAAGCGATTAAGATATTTGAAGAGCAAGAGAGAGAGAGAAAGAACTAGCAAGAGCTAAGGGAAAACTGACCAGCAGACTTTCTGGCACTAGTAATAGTTTACCGCAGCTTGGCGCTGCTGTACGGAGCTTAAACAAGTGCAATCACATGCAAATGGGGGCTTTTAAACCAGAAAGTTGAAAGGGATGAAAAAACTGCCCAAAAGTCCAATAAACTACAATTTCTGGGCCACAACCCACTCCTCTTGTGGTAGATAAGCTACCTAGTGCTTACCACTCCCACCGATAAGCTAGAAGGCTTCCCTCCAACACGGAAAGGCTTGGGGGGGGGGCTCAGAAGGTTACAAACAGTCCAGATACAGCAAATTTGTATCTGGACTATACTAGTTACAGGAAAGGTGGGAAATAAGATAATAATTAGAACCTTTTTTTTTTGTTTGTTTGTTTTTTTACAGAAAAGCAGCTAAAATAGCAGTAAAAACAATTAAAATGCAATGCAAGTTAGCACACTTGAGTGTGTAGCAATATTAAAGCAAATACAGTTTAAATAAATGCAATTAAAATTAAAAAATGACTAAAAACAAGTGCAGAAAGCAGTAAATTAGGAAATAATCAAAATGGAGATACTTAGATTATCACTTTCTCCTTCCTGATGCTCTTGCAGTCTGCAGGATGCCAAAACTGGATCTGCAGAGCTTAAATAAGTGCAAACATGCACAAATGCAGGCTTTTAAACCAGAAAGTTGAAAGAGATGGAAAAACTGCCCATGCGGCCAATTAACTACAATTTCTGGGCCAGAAACAACTCCTTTTGTGGTAAACAGGCTACCTACTGCTTACCACTTCCACTGATAAGCTTGAAGGCTTCCCCCCAACACAAAAAGGCTTGGGAAGGGGGCTCAGAAGCTTACAAACAGTCCTGGATACAGAAAATCTGTATCTGGACTAGACTAGTTACAGGAAAGGCAAGAAACAAGCCTAAATTTTTTTTTACACAAAAGCAGCTAAAACAGTAGTAAAAGTTCAAATGGAGTGCAAGCTAACATACTTGAGTATGAATCAATATTAAAGCAAGTACAGTTTAAATAAATGCAATTAAATTAAAAAAAAATACTAAAAACAAGTGCAGAAAGCAGCAAATTAAGAAAAAATCAAAATGGAGGCACTTAAAGCATCTCTTTCCCCTTCCTGATGCTCTTGCAGTCTGCAGGATGCCAAAACTGGATCTGCAGAGCTTAAGCAAGTGCAACCCCATGCAAATGTGGGCTTTTAAACTAGAAAGTTGAAAGGGATGGAAAACTGCCCAAACGGACAATAAACTATCATTTCTGGGCCAGAAACCACTCCTCTTCTGGTAGATAGGCTACCTAGTGCTTAACACTCCCACTGATAAGCTAGAAGGCTTCCCTCTAACACAGAAAGGCTTGGGAGGAGGCTCAGAAGCTTACAAACAGTCCTGGATAGAGCAAATCTGTATCTGCACTAGACTAGTTACAGGAAACATGGGAAAAAAGATTAGAACTTTTTTGTTTGTTTATGTACAGAAAAACAGCTAAAACAGCAGTAAAAATTCAAATGCAGTGCAAGCTAACATACTTGAGTGTGTAGCAATATTAAAGTAAATACAGTTTAAATAAATGCAATTAAATTTAGAAAATGACTAAAAAAAGTGGAGAAAGCAGTAAATTAGGAAAAAATCAAAATGGAGGTACTTAGAGTATCTCTTTCTCCTTCCTGATGCTCTAGCAGTCTGCAGGACGCAAAGTGGATGGCAGAGCTTAAACAAGTGCAAACCCATGAAAATGCAGGCTTTTAAACCAGAAAGTTGAAAGGGATGGAAAAATTGCCCAAGCGGTCAATAAACTACAATTTCTTGGCCAGAAACCACTCCTCTTCTGGCAGATAGAAAAACTACCCAAACAGACAATAAACTATCAATTCTGGGCCAGAAACTACTCCTGTTCTGGTAGATAGGTTACCTAGTGCTTACCACTCCCACTGATAAGCTTGAAGGGTTCCCCCCAACAAAGAAAGGCTTGGGGTGGCTCAGAAGCTTACAAACAGTCCTGGATACAGAAAATATGTATCTGGACTAGACTAGTTACAAGAAAGGCAGGAAACAAGCTTCAAACATTTTTTTACAGAAAAGCAGCTAAAACAGCAGTAAAAATTCAAATGCAGTGCAAGCTAACATACTTGAGTGTGTAGCAATATTAAAGCAAGTACAGTTTAAATAAATGCAATTAAATATAAAAAAAATCACTAAAAACAAGTGCAGAAAGCAGTAAATTAGGAAAAAAATCAATATGGAGGCACTTAAAGCATCTCTTTCCTCTTCCTGATGCTCTTGCAGTCTGCAGGATTCCAAAACTGGATTCACAGAGCTTAAACAAGTGCAAACCCATGCAAACCCAGGCTTTTAAACCAGAAAGTTGAAAGGGATGGAAAAACTGCCCAAACGGACAATAAACTATAATTTCTGGGCCAGAAATCACTCCTCTTCTGGTAGATAGAAAATTTGCCCAAATGGACAATAAACTATAATTTCTGGGTCAGAAACAACTCCTGTTCTAGTAGATAGGCTACCTAGTGCTTACAACTCCCACTGATAAGCTAGAAGGCTTCCTTCCAACACAGAAAGGTTTGGGGGGCTCATAAGCTTACAAGCAGTCCTGGATACAGCAAATCTGTATCTGGACTAGACTAGTTACAGGAAAGGTGGGAAACAAGCTTAGAACTTTTTTTGTTTCTTTTTTTTTACAGAAAGGCAGCTAAAACAGCAATAAAAACAATTCAAATGCAGTGCAAGCTAGCACACTTGAGTGTGTAGCAATGTTAAAGCAACTACAGTGTAAATAAATGCAATTAAATTTAAAAAATGACTAAAACAAGTGGAGAAAGCAGTTAATTAGGAAAAATTTTAAAATGGAGGCACTTAGAGTACCTCTTTCTCCTTCCTGATGCTCTTGTAGTCTGCAGGAGGCCAAAACTGGATCTGCAGAGCTTAAACTAGTGCAAACCCACGCAAATGCAGGCTTTTAAACCAGAAAGTTGAAAGGGATGGACAATCTGCCCAAATGGCCAATAAACTACAATTTCTGGACCAGAAACCACTCCTGTTGTTGTAGATAGGCTACCTAGTGCTTACCACTCCCACTGATAAGCTAGAAGACTTCCCTCCAACACAGAAAGACTTGGGGGACTCAGAAGCGTACAAACAGTCCTGGATACAGAAAATCTGTATCTGGACTAGACTAGTTATAGGAAAGGTGGGAAACAAGTTTAGAATTTTTTTATCTGCTTCTAATCACACAATTATTTAATTAAACAATTAATAATAATAACATCAAAAAACTTCAAATAAGAGACTTCCAGTTGCATTATTGAGTCAATCCAACAGGTGTCAGGGTTATAAACTTCAGAATAAACAAATCTCCTTTATATAATAATTTCTTTTTTATGTCAAGACTACTTTCACCAACCTTTATTTTCTCCAAAAGTGTTGCCCTGAGCCCCGTTGGATCACTACCATGACAAGATTTATGTAAAGCAAGAGGGCTTTCCATCTTAACATTCTTGTCGCTTACATGTTCTTGTAATATGCATTTAAAAGCCCTCTTGCTTTCCCCTATATAATACATCTTATAGGGACATTCCAGTGAATAAATATTGGCCTCAGTATAACAACAATACTTATTAATGGGAGTAAACAAAATCCCATTAATATTGTCAAATTTTCTCACTATAAACTTATAAGTGATACAATTGCATCTGTCTATCATACCCCTTTCAGGAAACATAGTTGCCACTCTTTCCAACTCATATTTCACCATCCCCCACTCTGGAATCACAGATAAACTTACTAAGCTGGGCATAAATCCCTACATCACTCAATGGGTTGCCAACTGGATTACTGACAGAACTCGGACTGTAAAAGTAGCCGACTCCAAATCCAGCTCCAGACAAGTGACAAGTGGACTACCTCAGGGTTCACTTATGGGACCGCTCTTGTTTGGCATCTACTTCTCTGAAGTACAGGCCAACACTAAGAGACTCTGGCTAACAAAGTTCGCAGATGACTGCAAACTGGGAGCCATTATTGAATCCCCAAATGATGTGGATATTCTACAAAAGGGTCTAACAGAAACAGATGCTTGGTGCCAAAGTCATGGGCTCAAGCTTAATGCCAAGAAATGTATAGTTATCCCCTTTGGGAAAAACAATGTACCCATGAATTACCACATAAGTGGCAGTACACTAAACACCGAAAGTGTGATGAGAGACTTAGGGACACAGGTGGACAGTGGTCCCGCCTTCAATAACCACATCGCCACAACAGTCAGGAAATCCTTCTGTGTGGCACACCTCATCACTAAGGGCTTTTCATCCAGAAAAAAGGAGGTCATTGTCTCACTGTACTCATCCCTCATTAGACCCATTATAGAGTATAATGACCCATTTGATATGTACCTCACAAGACTTCTGCAACAGCTGGAAAGGCCACAGAAATACCTTAATAAAAGAATCACAGACCTAAAGCAGATGCTTTATACTGACTGTCTAAAAAAACTCCAGCTATACTCTGTGGCATATCGTCTACTCAGAGGAAATGTCTGCTTAACATACAAGGCCATGTCAAACCCTGAGCTGTCGGACATGCTCCACTTAAAGAAATCCCAATCCTTCAGAGTCACATGCTCCAGGGATCTAAACCTTGTCATCACAATGAACAAAACATGCTGGAGGGATAGGTTCCTGACCCAGAGACTCCCCAGACTCTGAAATAGACTGCCCATACATGTCAAGCAGAGCACATCCTTGGTCCTCTTCAAAAGGAACCGTGACGATTGGATGGGAGATAGGGAATTCACCCCGGGGATCATGTCAGTCGCCCTGCTAGACAGGGGTCCAGGGAAGTAAATATTGTGGGAAGAAATATCCAGGGAATTGTTATGGCTAGGCTTGTTTAGGCCCTAGGGCCGATAGCCTAGTACCAACCTATGAACCTATGAAGTGCCCACCTTACTCGGTTGAACAACCATGTTATCCCTAGGCATCTTGAACTTACTATGAACTAAAAAATCTTTGATGTTGCGGCCTCTTTTATATGAGAACATGGGGTTACAACTCACTACATCTGCAAACTTTTTATATTTAAGTAAAAAATTCCAATAATATCTAATTATATTTTTCACTTGCCTACTTAGAGCATTATATGTGGTAACTACATAAACATTCTTATTACCATCCTTAGATAGTACTCTTACTAGCCTCATTACAAACACATTTATTCAATTGACCATTAGTCTCCCTTTGTTTATCATTAACTCTGTATAGAGCTCTTTCTACCACCTATCATACCCCCTTTCAGGAAACATAGCTGCTACTCTTTCCAACTCATATTTCAATACATTGTTATCATTACATAGTTTTGAAATACGTAAAAAATCATCATAGAGCAATGCCTCTATGGTGCGTGGTGGATGACAACTAGTGCCATATAAGAACTGATTCACAGTATTACATTTTCTATTAACCTTAGTTTTAATACACCAATTATCTCATCCTTTCAATAAAATATCCAAAAATACTACACTATTACCATATTGTAAACCATCAAACTTTATGCTACATATATTCTTATGTAAATCTTCCACAAACTGTCAAACACATTCAGATCCACCTTGACAAACTAAAACCAAATCATTTATAAATCTATAGGACTTTAAGACAAACCTCTGAAAAAAAATCATGTTTATAAATATATTGCATTTCAAAACACACCCATAAATAAATTAGCATACATGGGGGCAAATGACGCCCCCATTACAGTACCTTGTATTTGATGATATATCACTTGATTAAATTCAAAATAATTATGGGTTAAGCTGAAATAAACTAAATCTACAATATAATATAACAGTGGGCTTTCCCCTTAAAACACTTTTAAAGCTTCTATACCAAATTCATGTTGTGTGTTAGTATACAAACTAGTAACACAAATAGTGATCCAGTACATCTCAGGATTCCATTTAACATCAGCTATTTTATTAAGAAAATCAAACAAATCTTTTATATATGAAGGTATCTTCACCACTGGATCCAACAGTTGCCTGTGCAAAAGCATTCCCACATTATGTAAAACATTCCTACAAGCTCCAGCTATAGTCCTACCTGGGGGATCACACATGCTCTTGTGAATTTTAGGTAGGCAATAAAAATGAGCTATTTCACAATCATTAACATAAAGCTTATTGTCCACTTCAGTACTTAAAAAATAACCTAACCTCACTTGTATTAAGCAAATTTTTAAAGGATACTAATGCTTGTTCATAGTCTATTATTTCTACCACATGGTACACCGTAGTGTTCATACATTCATAGGTTGGTACTAGGCTATCGGCCCTAGGGCCTATACAAGCCTAGCCATAACAATTCCCTGGCTATTCTTTCCCATAGTAATTACTTCCCTGGACCCCTGTCTAACAGGGCGACTGACATGATCCCCAGGGTGAATTTCATATCTCCCATCCAATCATCAAGGTTCCTTTTGAAGAGGGCCAAAGAGGCACTCTGCTTGACATGTATGGGCAGTCTATTCCAGACTCTGGGGAGTCTCTGGGTTAGGAACCTATCCCACCAGCATGTTTTGTTTATTGTGATGACAAGGTTTAGATCCCTGGAGCATGTGGCTCTGAAGGATTGGGATTTCTTTAAGTGTAGCATGTCCAACACCTCCGGGTTTGACATGGCCTTGTGTGTTAAGCAGAGATCGCCTTTGAGTAGACAATATGTGGCAGAGTATAAGTGGAGTTTTTTTAGATGGTCAGCATAGGGCATCTGCTTTAGGCCTGTGATTCTTTTAGTGAGGTATTTCTGAGGCCTTTCCAGTTGTTGCAGATGTTGAGAGGTACATACCAAACAGGGTGTTGAATTCTATAATGGGTCTAATGAGGGATGAGTACAGTGGGACAATGACCTCCTTTTTTCTGGATGAAAAGCCCTTAGTGATGAGGTGTGCCACATAGAAGAATTTCCTGATTGTTATGGCGATGTGGTTATCAAAGGTGAAACCACTGTCCACCTGTGTTCCTAAGTCTCTTATCACACTTTCGGTGCTTAGTGTCATTTAACAATTTATAACACATGAATCCAAGCACCAAGACTGAAAAAACTGTTGCAAAAAGACCAAAAATGCCACAGGAACAACGACAGCATACACAAAAAGACTTAATAAAAGTTCGATAAAACAAAAGTTGTGGTGAGTTGCTGCATCCACAATAAAACAACAGAACCAACAAATTCAAAATGAAGCGCTTTTCATCTGTAAATGTAAACATACTTCTTCAGATAATAGCACAATGTAAATTCAAAGCTGTTTAAATCTAGTGCAATAGTCACATGATGAATATAAACCTGTCATTAACCCTTTGAAAGTCGGAACAATTCTAACTTACTTTTTTTGAAAAACGGTGTGCAAGAATTGCAATGAAAAATCCTAACAGCCACTTAGTACAAAATAATGAACTTAAAAAATAAATAAAGTACAATAGTTATAAATACATCGTACTTGATATTATGTTGGTTAAAACTAATGAAAATGTATTTGCTGCTCAAAGCCGAAGTACTGTGTTATAAACACATTGGAAACATAATGGAGCAAAAAATGGAACGTGCTACTGAACAAGTAGTACTTATATATATGTACCCTGTCAATACTATTACTGTTTCTTAAACCTGTAATGAAACAAAAGTCCATGTTCACGTACAATTATAGCACTGTGTCCTCTTAAGCTAAACATAAACATAACCCTGAGACAGAGCCGAGGAAGCTTGCTGCAACGTTAGTGACAATTTATAACACATATTTAAATACTGTGAGAAGAGCATGACAGCAAGTTTACTGCCTTTATCAGATGGTTTCACAACTAATTCATATTGTGTTCTTAAACTATTTAAGGCTTTCCACTCTGTTACAGTCATATTATATCAAATTCTTCCAGCATTCTTATCTACAATAAATTGAGAAAAAGCCTTTTCAATAGCAAAATTCACCACTGAATGAAATTTCTGAACTCCTTCATGCCAAACAGGATGCCACAAATTACTTTTATAAGGTAAGCAGGTTGTATCTAAATAACAATATGCATTACATTCTATCTCATCTTCTACACTAGATGCACATGAAAAAATGTTTCATCTAAATCACTTTCCATCACAAATGAATTATATGGATCACTATCTGAAATCTGCATCATCAACAATATTTTTATCATTAAAAAAAATCAATTAAATACAAATTTTGAATTAGGTGAAAAATATCAATTTGAAGTAAATGAAGCCTTGGCAATACACTAGGGATGAATTTGAAACCATATTGTAATACAGCTACCTGTGAGCCATTCAAAGCACAGTTAGAAACATTCACAATTAAATTATCAACTTCACAATTTAAAAATTTTTTTTGTTTACATTTTCAACCGCACCATTAATTTTAAAATCAATTTCAACATCTGTCAACATGGGAAGACATGGTGAAATAAAAAACATATTGCTTTTGCTTTGCCAAGGATGGTCTGTACCTGTCCCCTCTAAGCTGTCAAATACTGGGTAAAACTTTGTCCTTCCCCAGAGAGCCTTTTTTAGGCAATGTCAGATTGACAAACCTACTGACATACCAAAAGCAACTCAACTGAACCTCAAGGTGTTACTGCTCAATGCAGGAGCCTAAACAACAAGCTTAACTCCCTCCAAGCCCTCTTAACCATAGATAAAATAGATATCTTTGCAGTTATTGAGACATGGTTTAAAGCTGCAGAGACTACCCTGGTAATGGTTTCAGTGCCTTCCACACTTTTAGACCAGTAGCTGTACAGACGGGTACTAAAGGAGGAGGTGTCTCAATATACATTAATAACAAGCATACCTCTAAAGTGGCCAAATAGGATTATGTGCTGGAGTTTCTCCAAGTGCAGGTCACCACAGATGAAATCCTGTATCATATCCTAGCAAGCAATAGGTCACTGTCTACGTCCCCATGAAACTTATAGCACATGCTTAAACCTAATGGAGATACTCACCATGCAAGCTAACACCTTACTTATGGGGGACTTTAATTATTCTTCTATAGACTGGGAATTCTGCACAGCCCCAAATCTGTAAGCATAGAGATTCCTAGACTTGTAAATGCAAGCACTCTTAACTAGTTAGTGCATACACCCAATAGAGGTTCCAACATAGTGGACGTAGTACCACTAGTGTGGAAGAATGCTACACCACCCCCAATGTCACGTCCTCTATGGTAAGATCTGACCATAAAGCTGTCTCTTTAAAAATAAAAAATAAACTAGGTAACCCCAGCAAACCCAGAAACTGTTAGGGACTATTCCAAGCAGCAAACCCAGAAACTGTTAGGGACTATTCCAAGCAGCAAACCCAGAAACTGTTAGGGACTATTCCAAGGCAAACTACATTTTATTAAGAGATAGCGTGCCAAATTTCATTGCCTCTCCAAATCCAGAAAGGACAGTAGCCTATGCAGTATTGGTCACAGAAACTCTGTACAAACATGTCAATGGCTGCATAGAGGCTGCTGTACCTAGCAGAAGAAAGCCCAAAACTAACTCCAAAAACAAACTACCCTGGTGGCATCCCAGATTAAGCAGGTTATACAACAAAAGGAAAAGAAATCATGAATAAAATCAGGAAGTGTAACTTCCATAAAGATACGAACTCTCACACCAAAATAAACAGGCAGCTAATAGGGCTAAGGAAGTCTAATAAATACAGTTTTGAGGTCAAGATAGCCTCCCAGGCAAAAGACAAACATGAAGCCTTATTCACTATGACAGACACCTCAAAGGCCGCCTGTGATGTCATGAGGTAGTGCCATCTGTGCTTGGGAGAGTAGGGCAGTACATGTGCACATATACCAGCATAGCTAGCTGGAGTTTTGTAAAGGTTTTCATGTTATTTGACTATCACACTGATTTGTACAGATTTTTGAGTTAAAAATATATTTGTAAAGTTACTTATGCTAAAAATGCATAAACAGTAGGTCTTGCTAAACAGAAATAATGTATGCATGTTTATTAGGTTGTATTGTTGTGACTGATCAAATCTGCATGTTTATCAGACAACCCTGAAAGGGTGGAAAATTTGAAATTGTTATATTTTTCAGATGCCACCACAAATTTTAGCAAAATACCAGAGTCAGGTGACCAGAGGTGATGTCATCCTCTAAACAGCACCTGGATTCTTTGGAACTCTCTCAGCAGCACTTTGGAACCTGACAAAAAAGATTTCTGACAGGATGTATATCTCACACATCCACATAGACAGGGTAGACATCATATTGCTTTTGCTGTGGTAAGACACTCAGCACACATCAGCTTGCCTTGCTTTAGTAAGTAGTCAGGGAACAGTAATTCTGCAGTCAGTCAGGGACATTTAATGGGAATAGTTTAGTATTGTTTTCTGCAACCATGAGAAACTATCCAGCTGTATTATTTTTTATATCACTGTGGCTGAAGCTCTGTTTTGTATTGTATTCTCCTGTTTTATTATTTATCATTAAATATATTATTACCTTTCATTTAGGCTGGTCCTTTAGAGAATACTTTTAACATGTCTGATGAAGTAGCCTTGGCTGCGAAAGCACTCACCTATCTGTCTTTGGAATAACTATTTTGAATTTTTAGTGCTGTATTCATGGGTTAATAGGTAGGTACTAGGCTATTGGCCCAAGGGCCTGCATAAACCTAGACAACAAGGTTCCCTCGCTTACACCACCCAAGAAAGTTATTTTCCGGTGCCACTGTCGAGCAGAGACACAGAAGTGATCCCCGGGGTGTATTTCCTATTTTCCATCTTCTCATCAAGATTTTTCTTGAAGAGTGCTAATGAAGAACTTTGCTTGACATAGATGGGTAGCCTGTTCTAGAGTATGGGAAGTCTCTGGGATAGGAATCTATTCCTCCAGCATGTCCTGTTTATTGTGGTGACAAGGTTTAGGTCCCTAGAGCATGTAGCTCAGAGGGATTGGGATTTCTTTAGGTGTAGCATGTCCAGAAGCTCTGGGTTTGACATAGCTTTATATGTTAGGCAGAGATCACCTCAGAGTAGGCGATATGCTACAGAGTAAAGTTGGAGTTTTGTGAGACAGTCAGTGTAGGGCATCTGATTGAGGCCAGTAATCCTCTTTGTGAGGTACTTCTGTGGCCTTTCCAGCTGCTGCAGATGTCTTGTGAGGTACATTCCAAAAGGGGCGTTGTACTCTATAATGGGTCTAATGAGTGTCGAGTAGGGCAGAACAATGACCTCTTTTTTCCTGGATGAGAACCCTTTTATGATGAGGTGTGCCACGTAGAAGGACGTCCTGACTACTGTGGCGATGTGACTATCAAAGGAGAGACTACTGTCCACCTGGGTCCCAAGGTCTCTTATCACACATTCAGTGTTAAGTAGATTGCTGCCTATGAGGTAGTTCATGGGTACAGAGTTTTTACCAAAGGGGATGACACTGCACTTTTTGGCATTGAGCTTGAGGCCATGGCTCTGACACCAGGCATCTGTCTCAGCGAGGCCCTTCTGTAGGATGTCCACATCATTTGGGGACTTGGCTATGGCTCCTAGTTAGCAGTCATCTGCAAACTTCATTAGCCAGAGGCCTTCTGTGTTAGCCTGTACTTCAGAGAAGTAGATACCAAACAGGACAGGTCCCAGTGTTGCCAGCCTAGTGAGTGGGATGTCAGTGTGCCTGACTATAGAGTCACCTATTACTAGTATGTTGTGTATTTTATTTTGCCTTAAGGGCTGTGATTGCATGGCACACTGGTTTTGTGAAGTATGTGTTTCACGGTTTGTGTTAGGGGGTGGAGGTTGCTTGGATGTCTGCTTTGGAGGTCACTGTTACTTTTGCAGATTTTTATTTAGTGCCTTCATGTATGTTTTCGTGAATTTATGTGTGTTTTTTGCCGGTGCTGGTTTAATGGGTCTATGTGAGACTGGTGGTGTGATGCCAGTATTTCCGTTCTTCGTTTGACTGTCTGATCCAGTCTTGGGTTGAGAGAGCTTAGCCTCCAGTTTGGCTGTATAATTGCTTCTCTCGCATGAATTAGTGTTTGATGGTAGGAGGAGAGGGTTGTCTGTGTACATGAGGCAGTTGTAACATTGCATCAAAATGCCCAGATTCACCAGTTAGACTGGAGAGTACACCTGAAACTGCTTTTTGGACATGCCTGGATAGGTACAGTGAACTGTTTTACTGAATGGCTGGTAAGGTCGACTAGAGAGTCTTGTCCTTCTGTACAGTAGTGCTAGGGTTTATAAGTGCTTGCTATAAGTTTTGAGCAAGTGCCAGGCTGAGAAATGAATGGCTTGAGTGCTTAAGTTGAAAGTTTGTCTAGTTCCAAGGGAAAAATTGAAGAGGAGACTTTGTGGAGCCGGGAATAGTTATACCCTAGATAACCGGCGCTGCCCGGCTTGCAAAACCAGGCAAATGTGTTTTTTTATAGCAGGGAAATGAAAGAGATAGAAATTAGCCCAAAATGGCCAATAAACTACTAATTTCTGGGCTGAAACCACTTCTCCAGGGACAGGTAGGCTGCTCAAAGCTCCTCTCTCTCACAAATGAACAGACAAACTTCCTTCTATCCAAGTAGGGTATGGGGAAACACAGAAACTTAAAACACGGCCCTGAATTCAGCACTAACCTGAAAACTGGACTATACTAGCTTAGGAAGGCGAGAAACAAGTATATTTTTTTCAGAAAATAAAGCAGATACAGTAAAAAAAAAACACTTTAAATGCACAGAAAAGGATGCTTATTGATATATATCGCAATTCAAAGTTGTAGTCAATGCCCCTAGTAATAAAGTAGAAGGAAACACAAATGCAGTAAAAGCAGATGAATAAAGTGCAATATATATATATATATATATATATATATATATATATATATGAACAATAGAAAATGAACAAACTGATTTAAGCAAGTTACCCAATTAACCAGATAAAAGCACAAAACTGAGCCCTGTTCCAGCAGTCTTCAATCTGACAAGTTCTAACTGCACACTCCCACTACTAGGGTGCAGGGGAACCTTCTCCAAAAAAAGAAGTCCTGGATCATTGTTCAAGTTATTCAAACAAAGCTAGATTCAGCAGGCCTGACTCTGGTTCTATGCTACAGCAACAAGGTGCACCAATTTCAGAAAGAAACAGTTCAAATAAGCAGGGACAATAAGCCTGTGACCAGAAATTCCCAGCTCAGAACGGCAGAATCCAGCCTCTCCTCCCACAAGAGTGCAGACCACAAACCTTCTTAATGTAGAATAACTGGCCTGAAGCCCAAGTGCTTAAACCAGAACTAAAACACTTTAAGAATAGCAGACACTGAGCCTTCAATCAGCAATTCCCAGCTTAAAAGGATGTAAGCTACCCGTCCTGCCACAACAGTGCAGACCACAAACCTTCTTAATGTAAAAGAGCCTGTATGAAGCACAAGTGCTTAAACCAAAAGACTTAGAATAACAGTTACAATTTAATCAGGCTATGACCAAGCAGTAATAAATACAGCAGAATAAATAAAACTGAGTACTTTTAAGAAGAGGCAAAAGCAAAATAAAGTAGGAGGAAACACAAATACAGTAAAAGCAGATGAATTTTTTTTTTTTGTTAGGAAAGTGAAAGGAGAGAGAAAGGAAGAACCTAAGTGGGTTGGCCTTCTCAAATCTTCTCTCTGTATTAAGTAGAGTGAACACTAGACTCAGAATATGATCTCACTGTATTCGGTTAAGTGAGCAAATGAGATGGACTCAGAAGAAGTGCTCAAATAGAGACTTACAGGAGGGGTGGGCAATTCCAGAACCACCAACACTACCACCAAAACAAGAACAGGGAGGATGGATGGGAACAAACTGCAGAGACACACAGCACACACACTATTCAGTGAAACACGCAATTAGGTACATAAAAAATTAAAAACAGTACTTTTAAAACTGCAAGTTTGTACTTAACTTCAGCTTCTAATGCAGGTGATTATAGCCAAGATTGTAGCCTTATAGATAAAAGTCTGACACAGAAATTCCTTAGCAGGGAGACACGGTATACTTAACATTCTGCAACTCAACAGCTGCTAACAGGAGGGTCAAAAAACTGCCACTATAAGTCCTTAAGGCTTCTTGGGCCAGTCATTATGCATGGGAATGTCTTAGTTATAGATTGCTCCATAGAAAGACAGACAGATGTGTCACTCACTAAGCTGAAAAAGGAAAAGGTGACAGTGAGGTGCCATTAATGGGCCAGGGTATGTCAACTTACTGGGGCATTCAAGCCCTGTTTCTCTCTAGGTACTCGTACAATATGTTTTTTGTCCATGTGGGTGTAAATGACATAGGGTGGGAGGGTGGCCTAATGGTTAAGGTGTTTGCCTTACAAACACAAGGTGCACTTGTCACTGCTTTGAGGTCAGATTTAGAGTCTGCAACTTTTACAGTGTGGGTTCTGTCAGTGAGCCATTGACAACCCATCTTGTGACATAGGGATTTATACCTAGTTTAGTTATAATTCCAGAATGGGAGATGGTGTCAAAAGCCTTGGCGAGGCCAAGATAGGCTGTGTGAACCACCTTACCCTCATCTACGGCTTTGGTGACTGCCTCAAAGAAGTTGATCAGGTTCAGGAGGCATGATCTGCCTTTCACAAACCCGAACTGGGTGGGATCCAGAGTCTGGAGGTTACCAATGTTTTTGTTTACGAGTTCCATGATGATACGTTCCATGGCCTTGCAGACCAGGCTCATCAGGCTAATAGGTCGATAGTCCCCGGGATCAGTGGTGGCTCCCCCTTTGTGGAGTGGGACAACTGTTGTTGTGTGCCATTCAGTGGGCACAAAGCCTGATGCGAGTCTATTATTGAACATGGTGCTTAAGTGGGGAGCCAGTTCATTCTGAAGTTCATGTAAAACGCAGCCTGGGATGTTGTCCGGTCCCATGGATGCTGTGTTTTTGGCTTTAGAGAGTGCAGCTTTTACCTGCGTAGTTGTGATTACAGGGACTCTGCATTCTTCCTGTATAGATATGGGCCCTTTAGGAGGTGAGGGGGGGTAAAGTTAGCACTGAACCTATCTGCCAGGATGTTGGCAATATCAGTTTGTTCTGTAATATTCATGCCTTTGTGCTGTAACTCAGAGCAGATCTGGGTGTTGCCATCGAAATTCTTGGCATAGCTATAGAATGCTTTGTGGTTGTCCTTAGAATTAGTGGCGATTTTGTTTTCGTAGCTAGCTTTGGAGGACCTTATAAGGGATCTCAGCTTCTTAATGAGGCTGACCAGGGAGCTCCTCCACTCATGGGATTTTACTCTTTTTTGCAACAGTTTCTTCCTTCTGTTGTACAGTTTGTTTATGGCAGGGGACCATCAGATTGGCTTCTTTTTTTGTGTTCCATTGTCTCCTTTACTTCTTGCTTTTTGTAATACTTTTAACATCTTGAGAGTACTTATCCTTGTTTCAGTGACATTGTTGTGGCCACTCCTGAAAGCCTTGCTGCTTTGGTCACACCAAACCATTTGTACTAGTATTAATTTTACACAGTATAACTGGGTTCCCTGTGTAAGAGCTTTGGGGTAAGTGATTGGTGGCAGAGTGATTACCTCAGAGTCCGGGTGAAAAGGGGCACAGCTAGTAAATCTGTGCGAGCTTTTCCAGGTGTGGATGTGTGTTTGAAACTCAAATATCCAAGTGTGTGTCAGCTACTGGGAACAGAGACACAGAGCTCCAAAGTGGTCAGTGTGTAGTTTTGTGTGGACCTGGTGAGAGAAATAAAGTCCAGCCCCAGGTCTGGAGCATGCTCCCTGTGTGTTCTAAAGGGAAACTGTGTTGGTGCAGGGAGCTGCAACTGAAAATATTCTCTGAATCCATCTTTGCTCTTAGCGACTGTCCCTCACCGGAGTCAGTGGTGAGGATTGAGTCTCCTTGATTGCTGATCTGGAGCAGAGACCCATCACAACAGCACACAACAGTGTGTCGAATTGGTGGTTAATGGTGTCACATTCACTAAGCCAGCTGACATGGCAAACTTGCTGACTGACAAATTCAGTTCCAACTTTACCCCCCACTCCATCCCAGCCACCTCCCAAAAAATACCTTCAAATATAACCCCTCCAACTATAAATAGAAAGCATTCCTGGCTATCTTCACTCAGGCCAAGCAATGTATGAGGGCAAAAGAGTGCATACTGCCAACACTAATGTGCCTAGGGAATTTGATGCAATACCTCACTCTGGAATTGTTAGCAAACGTATGTAATGAGGCATTAACCCCTACATAACATGCTGGATAGCCAGCTGGCTCACAGAGAGGACCCAAGAAGTTAGGATTGGTGAGACCACTTCCTCAAAGAGGCCAGTCACCAGTGGAGTCCTTCAAGGGTCTGTGCTCGGACCATGCCACTTTGGCATTTACTACTCAGGAGTCAAGGCTAATGTCAAACGCCTCTGGCTGACCATGTTTGCAGATGATTGCTAACTGGGAGCAGTCATACAATCCCCCAAAGACACTGGCATCTTACAGGAAGATCTAACACAGACAAATGACTGGTGCCAAAGCCATGGCTTAAAACTCAATACAAAGAAATGTATTATAGTACTATTTGGAAAGTCAGCCACCCCAGGAAACTATGACATCAATAAAACACCTCTAAGAGATTGCCCACTAGTCAAGGATCTGGGAACACATGTAGACAGTAACCTGGCCTTCGACCAATATGTATCTGAGGTAGTAAGGAAATTCTACTATGTTGCTCAGCTTATAAGTGCATGGCTTCTAGGTCCATGGAAGGCATTGCATCACTATACTCGGCCCTCATCAGACCCATCATTGAGTATAATCCCCCCTCCTGTATGTACCTGACCAGACACACACAGCAAATGGAGCATCGGCAAAGGTTCTTCACATAAAGAATACAGACATAAACACGATGTCCTATGCAGATCATCTCAAAGCCCTATCTCTATACTCAGTCTCCTCCAGACTATTGAGAAGTGATCTATGCCTGGCATACAAGGCATCCCTGGATCCCGCTCTAATGAACCTTTTGCACATCTGCAAAACAAACAGCATCAGAACTACTAGATCAAAAGACCTCAAGTTTGCTTGCAACATAAACAGGACATGCTGGAGAGACAGATATGTATCTCTGAGAATTCATTTTTCTGGAACAGGCTCTCCATCCATGTGAAACAAAGTCCCAACCTAACCCTATTTAAGTGTAACTTGGATCACTTGATGGGAAATCAAAAATTCACCCCTGGTCTGGTGCCCATGTCTCTGATGGACAGAGGCAGTTACAGTTATCATTTCTACTGACGTGTCCCATTAGCTGTCCTTAAAGCCATTGATTGTCTCTGAAGTTCAATATTTTCATGCAGCAGAACACCTTGGCTCACCATATTCGTGTGCCCATTGTTAACAGACCACTTTCCCTTCGGTTTCTGCTAAACACAAATCATTTCTTGAAGCAAAATAAACTGCAGCAGTGGGGCATTCCAATACAGTAGGTTGGAGGGGTGTGTGCTGTTCCAGTTTGTCAAGACTCTGTGACAACTGTTAAATAAGCAGTGTCAGTTCACCAAAGGAACATTTAGAAACTTGAGAAAACAGTGTTTGTGAAGCATTCATGGCACCTTCGGCTGCCATAGGTACAAACACCAAACCACCAGTAAGCCAGAAAACCACAAACTGGAGAAAACCAGACAGGCAGGAAATGTGAATATTCCAATGGTGTACAAAAAATGTAAAATCCAATGTTCTAAGTCCGTTTATCCGTGGAAAACACACTTTATTTAATCAAAATATATTAAATTATCATTTTTGTTTCTACCATAAGAAACTTCTTCTGACAGTTTAAAAGGAAGTTTAAAAGAAGCAGTCCATGTTTAAATGCCTTCAGTTAGTGATGACTTCATACAAAAAGCACACCCTTCATGATTTCAGCCAATGAGAACAAATCTCTGCCTGCATATTTATGAATCTTTATAAATATTTATAAATAATCATGAATATTTATAAAACCTTTAAACACTATAAAGTTAACATTCCAGCACATCTCAAAAATTGAATGTATAGCATATATGTTAAATATAAATACAAAAACAAATGTTTACTTTAAAACTTTATTCAAAACAACTCAATTTTACATGTTTCCATAAATATTAAAATAAATATTAAAACAAATCAAATCATCTCCCCAGTGCTTTCAACCTAAAAAATACTGTTGATAGAAATATATTCATTGAGACTTGGCCAAATGTTAGTCCTTAAACATAGTTACCAAGTCAGTTCTTTCCTCTCTAGCTATAATGACCATGCTCCGCCCCTTTCACAACTTTCACTGAGTCCAGCACAATGAACTTAAAAGAATGCCCATGAAAATCCATACAGTGCTTAGCAAGGGCATTAGAAATGTATAGTTATCCCCTTTGGGAAAAAAACATGCACCTGTGAATTACCACATAGGTGGCAGTACACTAAACACCAAAAATGTGATAAGAGACTTGGGGACACAGGTGGACAGTGATCTCACCTTCAATAACCACATTGCCACAACAGTCAGGAAATCCTTCTATGTGACACACCTCATCACTAACTGATTTTCATCCAGAAAAAAGGAGGACATTGCCCCATTGTATTCATCCCTCATTAGACTCATTATAGAATACAACACCCCATTTGGCATGTACCCTGGGGATCACGTCAGTAACCCTGCTAGACAGGGGTCCAGGGAATTAAATTGTGTGGGAAGAAATAGCCAGGGAATTGTTATGGCTAGGCTTGTATAGGCCCTAGGGCCGATAGCCTAGTACCAGCCTATGAACCTATGAACATAATAAAATAGCTATAAAATGTAGTGTTAACTATTCCCCTCCTACCCACATTGTTTCCCCCACTATCCCCAAGAATTTAGTTTTCCATGAAATCACCTTGGAACAAGTTTTAAAATCTCTGTCCAAAGCTAAAAATAATACTTCAACTGGACTGGGAAACATACCACATTACATTCTAATCAGTGGCAAGTGTGTAATATTTGAGTGTCTGTGTAAACTGTTCACCTTCAGCCTGTGTACAAGGTCTGTTTCTGATGACTGGAGAACAGTCACTGTGACTCCCTTACACAAGGGTGGCCCCTCTATAGATCCAGGTAATTATAGACCCATTAGCCTTATATACAAAGCCATAGAACATATCATAGCAGAACTCATTTATGCAGACATAGGCTACTTAATTGATCTAGATCCTAATTAGTCTGGTTTTGTGAAGGGCATGTCCTGTCTCCTGAACCCAGTAACCTTTTTCGAAAAGGTTATAGGGGCTATGGACACTGGTCATTCTGCACACTGCTTATATCCACCTTGTCAAGGCTTTTGACACTAACCCTCATGCTGGTATTAGTGAAAAATTAGACAAGCATAATGCAAACCCCTACATTGTCTGCTGGATTCCAGTTTGGCTATCTAACATATCCCAAGTTGTGAAGGCTGCTGGTTCCCTATCTGCATTTAACATTGTAACTAGAGGGGTGACACAGGGATCAGTTTTGGAACCTCTCTGAATGTAACGTTGTAACTACTGGGGTGCCACAGGGATCAGTTCTGGAATCTCTCTGAATGTAACATTCTAATTACTGGGGTGCCAGAGGGATCAGTTCTGGGCTCTGTCCTGTTTGGCATTTATTTTGCAGGCATACAAATGAATATCCTAGAAGTGTAGTTGATCAGGTTTGCTACTGACAGCAGAGTAAGCATGGCTATCTACTCATCCACTGATTCAAAACAGCTCCAGCAAGGCCTTAAATATGCACTTACTCGGTGTATCAACAACAGTTCCAAACTTAATGAAATAACAGTGCAGCATAGTTACATTTGGCAGAAACGTTGCTCCTGCATCTTACTTTCTGAGTCACAGGAGACACAGCCCTATTTGATCTCCCATTTCTTCTCAAAACCAGTGGCTCTACAAACACCCACAGACAAGACTTAAATCTATCATATCTATCCATCCATCCATCGAGCCAACCATCCATCCATCCATCGAGCCAACCATCCATCCATCCATCCATCCACAAATCCTTTTTCCCATTTTGCACATGGGGACAAGGTGTCACTTCAACAGTGACCATCATCTAGAGCTCAGGTTTACTCCACAAGGTGGCTTGTCAATAAATACAAGTCTTGTTGGAGTGATAAGTTCCTAACTCAACATATTCTTACCCTATAAAATAAGTTACCACTACAGGTCAAACAAGGTACTACTTTGGCAGTCTTTATGACTGGATGAGTAGACAAAAATTCACACCAGGGCTATCATGTACAGTCCTGCTCGATCTGGAAGTTGAGTACTACTAAATACTTCAAAAGGGTGGCAAGGACTTATATAAGTGTATCTGTTTAAAGGTGTATATGACTATGTATCTTATCTTCTCCACGATCACTTGCATAGTACGTTTATGTGTTCCTATATACTGATTGATTCATGTCAGATTCTAGCTGTGCTGCACAAGCCAGTGTGACTCAGACATATAGACTGCCTCTCATTGAATGGTGTTAAGCACAACCTCTGGCTTCCAAAGGGAGGCAAATAGACTTGCAAGTATGTCTGTCTGTCTGTCTGTCTGTCAGTGACCTTCAAATGGAGATCAAATGTGTCAGTTGTGTATAGATAGTGAGGAGTCAACTGGCTTGGGATGGCACATGAGAAAGACAACAAAAAATCACTGAAAGATTGCAGACCTCCTTGATTACTATCTGATGGGTAAAGACCATGTGTTAAGTTCTGCAGCTATGTATTTTTGTAAATATGAATGCTCCTGATACCATGATATTGGCAATGCAAAAGTGATAGGTATGTCTGGTAGGGCAGTACATATCTAGATGATCTGTGAAAAATCAACTAAAGTACCACTCCACAGATGGTCTGTGTGATGCTCTGACCCCCTAATGATACCAATAATTGTTCATTTGTAATGAGAGGAATAGGTTATTGTCTTCCCAGCTGCTTCAGTATGCTTAGTTTATTGATGGTTGTGGTTGTGCATGTCTGTTCCCACCCATGGTAGGACAATGTGACCATGACACCTAGTCACATTTACCTAGTGGATAATATCTTCTTACATGCTGTCTGTCTGTCTGTCTGCTCTCTTCTACCACCATGTTCCAGGAGAACCAGCCTGTACTGCCTTGGTGATGCAGTGATGATATTACTGAGTATGGATTTGTCATGCTGCTGAGTATGTGCAGAGAGATGCAGGCATCCTACATCCCAAAAGTACATTTGTATCATATCAAGACATTTACACATAACTATGTACAGCCATTAAACATTATACCGGAATTAAGTAACGCTCTCATAGCTTCAGAGATGCATTATGGAGACAAGGATATAGCCAGACTGTGTTACACAGTGTGCACCTTTTTAATTATTTATTTTATACAATCAAATGTAGAATTTAAATCTGAGTTTTATTATGCTATATATTGCCATGGCCTTGTTCTACTAAGTTATACAGTTTATTAAACTGAGTTGTTTGAGTATTACTGTCATAAAGTTATAGTGCAAATCTCGTTCAGCAAACCTCTTCTGTGGGGTATTTCAGTAGGTTGGGGATGTCATCTTAAAGCAGAGCACCATCCATCCTCAATAAGCCTCATTTGCTTGGAATGTTTTCAAATCACACTATTTATGACTAGCAGAATATTATTATCAGAGGCAGTGAAGCCCTGCACTTTTGACATGGAGACATACACACA
>NC_056729.1:1661952973-1661967973 GCF_019279795.1 Protopterus annectens
CCTCCCTGCATTTGTGTTGGTTTCCTTCTACATTACAAAAACATGCATCCAGAGTGTTTCTCCCTGGGCCTCTGCTGAAGATTGGCTTTGTTCCAAGTCAGACTTTCCTGGTAAACAAACGTTAAATACATTTTTATTTTATTTAAGTTTATTTACCAGGGTAGGACACTGATAAAAATAGACCATTTGCAGGCATAGCCTGGGTGAATTGATTTACTCCGTCATATGATTTTCTGACCCTCCACTCCAACACAGAGGAAACAAGACTTCATGACAAACATACTGCTGTTGCCAATAATTTCTTTAAAAAAAAAAGTCCCACATGCTATACTCTCCCTTTTTCAGAAAAAAAATGTCTTTTTGGGGGAGATTTTTGATATCATTAACATTTGTGAATTTTACACTGCATCCTTGATAATACACATATTTTTATGTATTTTATACTGTTTTTTTCTGAGTAGTACCTTACAATCCTATTGGAAGTGGGAAGAGTTATATGTGAATTAAGTGCCAAGACCTTTGAATGGATATCATAGCCGGCCTTAGGCATAGGTCAACTAAGTGGCCACCTATGGCGCTGCTCTGGCAAGGACGCTTTTCCAGCATTTATTTGGTGTAGGTAGACCAGGATGGGGGCACCGGGTGGTGTGGGCCTGGGGCACCAGTTGACCTAAGACCGCTCCTGATGGATATACATACATTTCAAGAGGCATTATACCCCTTTCCAATGTCTAGCGGTTGAGAGATGTGTTTCCGAGTCTCACAACTCTGGAATACCTAAGTGTAAGACAAAAGTCAGTATTTATTGTCAGTAATGTAGTAAGCATATCAAGCACCGGCCTCCTTGCATACTTCATAAGATCCTTCTGATTCAGACGCCCTCATAATACCCTTCTGATTCAGACACCCTCCTTTTCCTCTCCTCTCTAGAACTTCCACAGTGTACGTTTTAGCAGTGAGGTTCAGAGTGCCACATACTATTGCGGTAGTCTTTGGGGAGGGCAGTCTATGTAAATGATTATCCCAATGTGCTACCCAGTTAGAGGACTTGCATAGTATAGGACTTATTGATGCTTACACTCTGCAAATATTGGTCAGGGCTGGAGGAATCCAAAGGTGTATATGTGGCATTCCTGCAGGGCACACCTGTGAAAGTATGCACCTATGCTTATACCTATGTGAATACCACAAATAATACTATCACTTACATTCATGATTGTAAATAACATACAAATGTACTCTCTATACTCTGTTGTTGTACTATGTACAACTCAGTGCATTTATTAATCTATATATAATTTTCTGTTTGTGTCTTGCACCATGGTGTAAGAGTTATGGCTGTAAAGGATATGTCAACTTGTCCACTTATCTGGTTATTAAACTAAAATAAAATAAAATAACTAATGCTCCGACCTGCTTCCTGTACACTGGATACAGAGTTTGCTTTCTTCCACCTGTATTTACCTACTATGTGCCTCTGAGTTCATAGGTTCATAGGTGTGTACTATGCTAATGGCCCCAGAGCCTTTACAAACCTTACCCATAGGATTACCCTGACATTGTGCCACCTGACCTTGTTTCCCAGTGCCTCTGTCAAGTAGACCCCCTGGAGTGATCCCCAGGGTGAATTTTCTATTTCCCATCCACTCATCAAGGTTTCTCTTGAAGAGGGCCAGTGAGGTGCTCTGTTTGACATGTATGGGAAGTTTATTCCATAGTAAGAGCAGTCTCTGGGTTATGAACCCTGTCCCTCCAGCAAGTTATGTTGATTGTGGTAATGAGGTTGAGGTCACTGGAGCATGTGGTGTGGAGGGACTGGAATTTCTTTAGCTGTAGCATTTCTTGCAGAGCTGGATCAGGCATGGCTTTTTATGTCAAGCAGAGATCTCCTCTAAGTAAGTGAAATGAGACAGAGAATAGATGGAGTTTTTTGACAAGTGTTTACGGCCTAAAATCCTCTTTGTGGGGTACTTTTGTGACCTCTCCAGTTGTTGCAGGTGTCTAGTGAGGTACATGCCAAATGGGGCATTGTATTTGATGACTGACCTAATGAGGGAAGAGTGGAGGGAGACAATGACCTCTTTCTTCCTGGATGCAAAACGCTTAGTAATGAGATGTGCCACATAGAAGGACATTCTGACCACAGTGGCAATGTGATGGTCAAAAGAAAGGCTACTGTCAACCTGTGTTCCCAGATCTCTTATAACACCTTCTGTGTTCAGTGGACTACCATCGATGTGGTAATTCATGGGAACGGGGGTTTTCCCAAAGGGAATGACGGCACATTTTTTGCCATTGAACTTAAGGCCATGATTCTGACACCAGTCTTTGATCTCAGTGAGGCCTTTCTGTAGGATGTCAACATCACTTGGGAGTTAATAACAGCTCCCAACTTGTAATCATCTGTGAACTTTGTCAGCCAGAGACCCTTTGTGTTGGCCTGGACTTCAGAGAAGTAGATACCAAACAGGAGAGGACCCAGGACCGAACCCTGTGGGACTCCACTAGTGACTGATCAGCAGTCTGACTTGGAGTCCACTACTTTCAGACTGGGTTCTATCTGTGAGCCAGTTTGCAACAAACCTAGTGATACAGGGGTTGATGCCTAGCTTAGTGAGTTTTTCTATGATTTCTGAGTGGGGAATGGTATCAAAGGCCTTGGCCAGATCAAGCTAGGCTGTATGAACCACCTTGCCTTCATCCACAGCTCTGATGACTGACTCAAAGAAGTTGACCAAGTTGAGCAGGCATGATCTACCCTTCACAAAACCAAACTGTGTGGGATCCAGAGTTTGGAGATTCCCTGTATCCTTGTTTATTAGGTCCATGATAATGCATTCCATAGCTTTGCATATCAGACTCGTCAGGCTAATGGGGCGATAGTTCCCAGGGTTTGTAGTCACTCCTCCTTTGTGGAGAGGGATGACTGTAGCAGTGCACCATTCGGTAGGGACAAAGCCTGAGGTTAGGTTGTGATTGAATGGGTCTATATTAAATGTTCAAAGTCTGAAAACTTAGAATCTCATATGATCAATATCATATGAACGAAGTTTTCAAACATTGAACGTTTCAACGGAGATCACCATAGGGAATTTGTCCCTTCACTTCAATGTAGTGCGATCTCAGACTTGGTATATTTAAGTAGCAGGGGTGGAGGGGTGCAGGGGGGGGCTTGACCCTCTGCATATAGCATTCAGGTATTTTTTTTTGTTTTTACTTTGTTTACATTTTAAGTTCAATGTTTGAAATCTTTGCTCATATGGAGTCGACCATATGAGATTCAGAGTTTTCAGATTTCAAACTTATAATATAGACCTGATAGAACAGGGCACACAGGTGAAGTGCCAGTTCACTCTGTAGTTCATGTAGAACACAGGCAGGGATATTGTCAGGTCCCATGGAAGCTGTATTCTTGGCCTTGGACAGTGGTATTTTAACCTGTGCAGCAGTAATACTGGGTGCCTGACAATCTACTGGTATTGCAATTGGTCCTTTGGGGGGTAGAGGGGTAAAGCTGGCACTAGTATAGGAGGTACCATTGTGCAGTAGCTCGGAGCAAATCTGGGTATTGCCATGGAGATTCTTTACATAACTATAGAAGGCCTTGTGGTTGTCTTTACTATCTTCTGCAATTCTGTTTTCATAGCTAGCTTTAGAGGATTTGATGAGGGATCTCAGCTTTTTGTTGAGGCTGATTAGAGAGTTTTTCCAGTCTTGGGACTTCACCTTATTCTGCATCAGTTTCCTCCTTCTGTTGTAGAGTTTGTTTGTGGCAGGGGACTACCAGATTGGCTTCTTTTTTTTGGAGGAGAGCATCTTGGTTCTATTGGGTATGGCGAGATCCATGCATTTGTGTACGTGTTTGTACAGTGCACTGGTGTATGATTTGGCAGTCATGCAACTATTCTCCATTAGTATGGGTGCCATGAAGTTAGCCACCTCTGTTTTTAAGAGCTCAGAGTTAGCTTTGGAGAAGTTTTTCATGGTGGTTACCTTTGCAGAGGTGGGGGGTGGTAGGGATGTGGATTTCCAGGGTGATTAGTTTGTGGTCGGATCTAACCAGGGAGGAGTTCACTACTGGTGTAGAGCAACGGTCACCCATGTTAGTAATGATCAGGTCAATGATGTTGCTACCTCTAGTGGGGATAAGAAAGAGGTGGACCCAGGCATTTGAATTAATGAATTCCAGGAAATGTTGGGCAAGTGTATTGGTAAATGAGTAGTTTTTCCAGTTAATGGAGGGCAGTTGAAGTCACCCAGTATGAGAGTGTTAGGTTGGACCCTACTATTCTCCAATGTGATTAGGAACGTGGAGTGTGAGTCTTGGGACATTGTTGGGGACCTATAGCAGGCTACGACCTGAATCACTGTCTTACCCAATGTTAGCTGCACCTAAAGTATCTCTGATGCATTATGTTGGGCTACCAGTCTGGAGGTGTGTGCATCCTTTATGAATATGGAAACACCACCGCCGTTAGAGCTTTGGTCCATGTTCTGGGGCCGAAAGATGTGGAATGAGTTATAGCCTGGTAGTGCAGGGGTACTTTCTGCTGCCTTGAACCAGGTCTCTGTTACAGCACAAATGTCGATGTTCTCTATTTTAAGGAGTGCTTCAAGCGAGTGCATTTTCAGATTTAAACTTCTAGCATTGAGCAGCATGACCCTCAGATTGCATTTGTTTCTAGCTGTTATGGTGATAATTTGGTCTTTGGAACACCACCTAAAAAAGGCACTGTAGGGGTGGCAAAAGCCTTGGCCAGTATCCGGAAGCCCAGGGGTGACAGATGTAGGCCATCTCTGGCAAAGCATCAAGGTCTGTTAATCATGTCATCCCAGGTAGACAGATACTGGATCCCCTTAGAATGACACCAGAAACTTCACCAATTGTTGAAATCGATCATTTTCTGCTTGTACTGTGGTATCATTCTGGGTGATGGTAGGATGCTGCTCAGGGCTAGAGTCATACCTGCCTGGGCTACATAATCCAAGAGCTCCTCCATGTCTCTTTTCATGTAGTCCAGGGAGGTACATCTCAGGTCATTCACACCCACATGTACAATGACAGAGTCATATTTGTACCTGTTGTTGAGGGACCTGAGTGCATGCGTTATGTATTGGATCCTGCACCTGAGAGGCAACTGACTGTCACTTTCTCCTTATTCAACCTAGTGAGTGGGACATCAGTGTGCCTCACTATGGAGTCATCTATGACTAGTTTGTTGGGCATGCTTTTCTGCCTTAGGGGCTTTGGTTCAGTGGCACACTGTTTAGGAGAGTTATATGTTTCATGATTAGTGTTGTGGTGGTCGAGTGCATTTCTGCCTTGGAGGTCTCTGCTGTTTGGGTAGATTTTGATTGAGAGCCTTCGCAAAGGTGGGTGTGTGGTTTGTGTTTTTATGTGAAGGCAGAGCTGGTGTGTGTTCTGGAGGGCTATGTGTTCTATGTGATGTGGTGCAAGTGTTGACCTTCTCCTCTTGACCAGCTATTCCAGTCTTGGCTGGAGAGTGTGTGGCTTCCAATTTGGATATATAAGTGCATCTCTCGCAAGTCTGAGTGTTGGGAGGTAAGAGGAGAGGTTTATCGGTGTACATGAGGCAGTTGCTACATTGCCAGGATACCCAAGTTCACCAGGTTAATAGGAGAAAGCACAGGGAACTGACCTTTAGACATGCCTGGATGGGTGGGTATTTATGATAAGTACAGGAGCTGTTTCCTTGTAGAACGTTTAGTGCTGGTAGCACTTTTGTGTGCTACAATAATTGCTACAAGAAGTCTGTTAAAGTGCTAGACTGATAAGCTAGAAAAAGTGCAGGAGAGGAAAGAACTAGCAGGTCTAAGGGAAAAATTGAAGAGCAGACTTTGGCACTGCTCAGAAGCTACAAACAGTCCTGGATACAGCAAATCTGTATCTGGACTTGACTAGATACAGGAAAGGGGGAAAGAAGTGCAAATGTGGGCTTTTAAACCAAAAAGTTGATAGAGATGGAAAAACTGCCCAAACAGACAATAAACCACAATTTCTGGGTCAGAAACCATTCTTCTTGTGGCAGATAGGATACCTAGTGCTTACCACTCCCACTTACAAGCTAGAAGGCTACCCTTTGACACAGAAAGGCTTGGGGGGCTCAGAAGCTTACAAACAGTCCTGGATACAGCAAATCTGTATCTGGACTAGACTAGCTACAGGAAAGGTGGGAAAGAAGCACAAATGCGGGCTTTTAAACCAGAAGTTGAAAGAGATGGAAAAAAACTGCCAAAACGGCCAATAAACTTCACTTTCTGTGCCAGTAACCACTCCTCTTGTGGTAGATAGGCTACTTAGTGCTTGCCACTCCAACTGATAAGCTAGAAGACTTCCTTCCAACACAGACAGACTTGTGGAGGGGGGGGGGCTCAGAAGCTTACATACAGTCCTGGAAACGGCAAATCTGTATCTGGATTACACTAGTTGCAGGAAAGTTGGGAAACAAGAGCAAATGCGGGCTTTTAAACCAGAAGTTGAAAGAGATGGAATGGCCAATAAACTTAACTTTCTGGGCCAGTAACCACTCCTCTTGTGGTAGATAAGCTACCTAGTGCTTACCACTCCCACTGATAAGCTAGAGGGCTTCCCTCCAACACAAACAGGCTTGGGGGGCTCAGAAGCTTACATACAGTCCTGGATACGGCAAATCTGTATCTGGACTAGACTAGATATAGGAAAGGCAGGAAAAGCACAAATGCAGGCTTTTGGACCAGGAAGTTGAAAGAGATGGAAAAACTGCCCACATGGCCAATAAACTACAATTTCTGGGCCAGAAACCACTCTTGTGGTAGATAGGCTACCTAGTGCTTACCACTCCCACTGATAAGCTAGAAGGCTTTCCTCAGAAGCTTACAAACAGTCTTGGATACAGCAAATCTGTATCTGGACTAGACTAAGTTGCAAGAAAGGCAGGAAACAAGCTTAGAATTTTTTTTACACTAGAACAGCACTAAAAACAATTCATGTGTAGTGCAAGCTCTCACACTTGAGTGTATAGCAATATTAAAGCAAATAAAGTTTAAATAAATGCAATTTATTCAAACTGTGTTCTGAGCTGAATTAATTTTTTGTTTTATTCAACTTTGAACAGTTAAAAAGTGCCAAAAACATACTTATCAGCCAAGAAGCACAGTCAGAACACAAGGAGATTCCAGCAAATTTTATTTATTTATTTATTTGTTTTTGCAAAGTGGAAAGGGAGAAAGGAGAAACAGAAGTTAATTCAAGGTTAAGGGTTTAAGTGGGTTGGCCTTCCCAAATGTTCTCTCTATATTCGCTAGAATGAACTAATGACACTAGTGGGTCATTTAATGAGACAGTGCTTTTAGGATGAACCTGAAATGGGACAATTGTGTCCAGTGGGCTTACCTCTCCAACAAATAAGTAAACATAGTGGTCAGCCTCTTAATTCACAAAATTCTGGACACTTTTCAAAAATATTAGTGGCATTTACTTGAGAAAATGACAGAATAAGAATTAACAAGTATCTTCTGAAATACAAACCCATAACTCTAATAACTGTCATTATTTGTTAACTGTAATCTGCCACATTTCTCCCAAAATTGACAGTTATAGGAGGAAGAGAGCAACATTTTGAGAAAAAGTCATGAATAGTTAAGAGGCGAGTAAGAAAATAATAATAAAAAATACCATCCCAAATGTTATTACATTTACTAACCAGGATAGCCTAGATTTGTTCAGAAAGATCCCCTTTCAACTGAGGTCCAGAAAGAAAAGCTCCACATTCAGAAAGTAGTACATATAAAACAGGATTAGAGTAATAATTACAGATACATATATTATTTAAATAGCAAACCTGAAGTTTCAAAAAAATACAAAAAGTGAACAACACTAAGAAATATATATATATATATATATATATATATATCACTGTTATGTGTAACACTGAATACGGGAAGAAAAGCTGAGAGACTTTTAGTTCATAGATTAGTACTAGGCTAACTGCCTTTGTGGGCCATTTTAAACTTAGCCAATTACCCCATGTGAGAATCAAACCCTGCACTTTGTATCTGTAAGGTAAACACCTTAACCATTATGCCAATCTGTCACATTGCTTTGCGTAACTCTCTGCCTAAAATATGAAGCTTCACTAAGTTTCAGTACACCCAAAACAATGTACATTTCGCCATAGCTACATATCCACTACTAAAAAAGGTTAAAAATAAGACGTATAAAGTCAATAAAACGTGATGTTATGTTGTCTTATCTCACCTTCATTCTTACAATGATGGGCTCGGTGCCGATTCTCAGCTCCGACTTGACTGAATACATAGCTGAAAGTCTCAAACCTGGCTCGTGGCAAGAAGGTATCCCACAATGCAGTGGTGCAATTCCCCAGATCTCGTTTGCTGCTTTACGAGGTTGGATGCACTCATCTTGGCTGTGGCTAAGTTGTGACAAAATTTTTCTTATTTTTCCTCTAAACTGTTATATTTGCTAATAGATAGCTTATCTTCTAATTATTTTTAATTTGTTGTGCATTTTATTGCATTACTGTTAGATAGTGATAGTTTATCCCCTTTGGCACAGCTTTTGCCGTCACCTTGTAGGCCTACTGGTATCCCTTGTAGCGGTTGTTGTTTCTGTCTGTTAAGTTTTTCAGTAGCTCATTTAAGTTAGAGAGCTATTTGCCCATTTAAGTTAGAGGGCTTGTAGTTAATTGTTGTCTTGTCTAGAAAATAGGACCGTTTAAGTTAGAGGCCCTACTTTTTTCTCCCTGGTTGTCTTTTTCCTTGTGTTTCCCATAGTTACAGTGTAGCTTTAGCTGTTCAATAACAAAAATGTTCTTGTTGTTGTTGTTGTTGCTTTTGTGGTCTTACCTTAACTACGTCTAAAGACCCAAAAGAGAGAGAACACTAGCCATCGGGCTTTAAGAAATGCCAGAAGTGCTCACAAAAAATGCCCATCACTGATGGACATGTTATATGTGTTTATTGCCTTGGTGCTATTCATCTACAAGAAGACTACACTTTTTTGTCACTCTTTCAGTGCAAGAGTACTTCAAGAAAGGAGAAACAAACTGATTCTGAAAGGGCTCTTAAAGCCAATTTTTGAGGAAGCCATCCATAGTTCTTCTTCCTCTTCTTTTTCTCCTTCCTCTAAAAAGGAAAAGACTCAAAAAAGACAATCACCTGCAACATTGGCTTAGTCGGAGCCTCCAGTCAAACTACCAAAAATTCCCAAGGCCACTACCTCCTCGGCTCCACAGTCCTTGGAGCCATCAGAGGTCATATTAGTTGACAAGCATGGTACTTCAGCTCCAAAGTCCTTGGAGCCACAAGATACCTCTACTCAGAGCCGGTCCATGGATATTTCACCTGTTTCTCCGACGTTCAGATCTCCAATTCTGCACAGGTCTTGCTCTCCATCCCTATCTTCCAGGTCCACCAGGAGCTTATCGGACGATGACGTGGAACAGGTGGTGCGCAGACTCCTGAAGTTGCCGGCACTAACTAAATTATTCTTGGCTCCGACCCATTTGGTCTCGGAGCCTACTGTACCAATTATACCCACTGTTGTTCCTCCTCTGAACCAAGCTGGTCCTTCAGAGCCAGAGTGCTTGGCACCGCTTACTGTTGATTCTGAGACCCCTTTGGTATTCACGGAGCCGACATCTGCTCCGACTCTCTCGGTGCCATCCAGGGAGTTTAGGAGCCAGGGTTCCCTGGTCAGTCCCAGGGGGGATTCTCAGCCCTGATCTTCTTTGGTGCTGAGTCTACCCCTCCGGGCATCGGCCCGGGTTAGCTCGGCTCCCACATCAGCCTCGGCCCGATCTCATTGGTTCCGGTGCCTTCCTCTGTCTCCTCCGAGCCGAGTGTGTCTTTGGAGCTGGCAGGATCCACCTTTGAGCTGATGAGGAGTGTATTTTCTTCCCATTCAGCACCACAGTAGGATACTAGTACTCGTCCCCCTAAGGTACCAGCTACTGTCTCGGCATCACCCATTCCACAGGACAGCAGAGATCCAGAGCCTCAGGATCCCCCAATAGGTGAACCCCTCTCCTCCGTGGCCTCCCCAGAATATCCTGAGGAGCCACCTTGGAAGAGAACTTGCAAGAGGAAGTGCGTAGACTTCCCAGATGAGTCTGTTGCTTCAGACACTGACCTCAATGAGTTGGAATGGTCCTCATGGTTGTCCTCTGATGATATCTCATTTGCAGATATTCTAGAGATCCTGAAGCAGACAGGCGGCTGGCAGATGACCACCCCTTATAATGAGGAGTCAGTGCACCTGAAGGCTTTTGGATCTCAACCTTTAGACTCCTAGATGTCTTCGCCTTTTGATGACCTAATGGACCTGGTTAGTCGAAAGGCATGGGAGTCACCTGACACTATGGAGTCAGTCCCTCAGAGGCCAAATAAATTCTTGTCAGCTCCTTCGGAAAAGGATTTTCTAACCAAGGGGGTACCCATAGATGCTATGGTGGTGGCAGCAGCCACCAAGAAGGAACTTGCAGAGATTTCCTCATCTGTTCATCCTCTGAATAAAGACTCTCGAACGATGGACAGATACGGGAAGTGTGTCTTTTCATCAGCAACATTTTCACTGCGATCGCTAAACTACCTCCACTATGGAGTCAGTCCCTCAGAGGCCAAATAAATTCTTGTCAGCTCCTTCGGAAAAGGATTTTCTAACCAAGTGGTTACTCATAGATGCTATGGTGGTGGCAGCAGCCACCAAGAAGGAACTTGCAGAGATTTCCTCATCTGTTCATTCTCTGAATAAAGACTCTCGAACGATGGACAGATACGGGAAGTGTGTCTTTTCATCAGCAACATTTTCACTGCAATCGCTAAACTACCTATCCCACTTTACAAGGCTACAAAGAGATCTCCCGAAAGAGCTAGGTTCATTAGTTGCAGCGGTGAATGAAAAGGTCTCGTCCCATCTGTCTACCTTAAATTCCATTGCCAACTCCTCCATAAGGCTCATATCCTATGCAGCAGATGGAGCGAGAAGGGCAGCAGGTTCTGGAGTTTCCCTTAGGAGACACTCCTGGATGCACTTGTGCAATTTTCCGGAGCCCTTTAAGTCTCCTTTTACTAATGCCCCCTTTAATGGTTCCTCACTCTTTGGACCTAAAGTAAAAGACACTCTAACCTGGTGTGAGCAGGAAGGGAAAACTCTCTCTGCCATTGGAGTATGTTTTTCTGTACCTTCAAGACCTTATCCTAAAGGCCAAAAAAGTGGAAAAATGTGGTTCAAAAGATCCCAGAGAGTTTTCCAGGATGTATGGGGTGATTCCTTCCCCAGGGGCAGAGGGGGAGGCAATAACAGTAGATGCCACCCCAGAGGCAGAAGGGGCCCACAAAACCAGGGTGACCGTGATTCCTTTCATGGACCCCCTTATCAGCTCTCCTGAAAGAACGCCCAACTGCTCTACTCTGGAGGCAGTTGCGGAATGTTTATCCATGTACCCAGAAGCCTGGCAAAATATCATAAGAGACAAATGGGTACTAAAAATAATATCCAGAGGATACTCCATCCCATTTTCTAATCCTGTTTCACACACCAGAATAATCCCAGGTGTTCCACCCAATCTAAGGGAGCAAGCAACCATAGATATTCATCCAAGATGTCCCTGCAGACCAAATAGGATTCGGAAGTTACTCAAGATTCTTTTTGGTGCCAAAAAGAACAGGGGAATGGAAGCCCATATTAGACCTAAGCAAATTAAATGAATCTGTCAAGAAGTCAAAGTTCCGAATGGTGACAGTGCAGTCTATACTTCCCTTTTTAGGGAAAGACAATTGGATGTGCTCGATAGACCTTCAAGATGCTTACTACCACATATAAATGGACAGGGCATCAAGAAGGTACTTACGCTTCTGACTGGGAGCCAGTCGTTACCAGTTCCAAGCTCAGACCTTTGGTCTCACTACAGCTCCCAGAGTGTTCACCAAATGCATGGCAGTAGTCACAGCTCACCTGAGGTGTCTACGATTCCGAGTGTTTCCCTATCTAGACGACTGGCTCCTATCTGCCACCACCAAGCATCTGCTTCAACAAGCCAGGGATCTAACTTTGGACATTTGCAATCAGCTGGGTATTACAGTCAATTTTCAAAAATCTGCCTTGTTGCCTTGGTCACCATATTACATTTATAGGCCCAGATCTAGACACCTTCTCTATGGTAGCACGTATTCCAAGAGAAAGAGTTGTAGCACTCAGACAACAGATACTTCACCTCCTTCCCAAGACCAAAGTGAAAGTAAAGATAATTCTAAGATTACTAGGAACTTCCTGAAGACATTGGAGGATATGAATGTCTCACCAAACACCATCATATTGGGAGACTTCAACTACCATAACATAGACTGGGTGCATTATTCTAGCCCTAAGACCCTAGCCCAAAGGTTCCTGGAATTCATAAATTCAAATGCAATGGAACAGCTAGTCACCTCTCCCACAAGGGGAGATAATATACTAGACCTGATCATCACAAACATGGGGACAAAGTGCGCCACACCAGAAGTATACCCCTCACTAGTGAGATCTGACCACAAACTAATCACCCTGGATATACATATCCCACCACCACCCCCAACACAAAAGACTACAGTGAAAAACTTCTCAAAAGCTGACTTTACACTTCTTAAGACTGAGATGGTATCCTTTAAGCCCACTGGGCCAGTGGAAACCACATCCCACAATGCTGAATCCTTCACAAATGCTTTCTACGGACATCTCCAAGAATGCATGGATCATGCAATCCCAAATAAAACCAAGACCCTCTCCACCAAGGGCAGGCATCCTGTCTGGTGGACCCCAGCCATAAACAAATTGTATAACAAAAGAAGGAAGCTACTGCACAACAGAGCAAAATCCCATAAAGAGAAGGCATCTCTGATCAGCACTAGTAGAAAGCTACAGTTCCTCATAAAAACATCTAAGGCCAACTTTGAGAGAAAAATTGCTATGGACACTAAAGATAACTGCAAGGCCTTCTTCTGCTATGTTAGAAACCTGGGCGGAAACCCTCAGATATGCTCAGAGTTAGTTCACAATGACAAAAAATACACTGAACCCACAGATATTGCCAACATTCTGGCAGACAGGTTCAGTGCAAATTTCTCCTCTCCCTCACCCCCAAAAGAAGAAATACTTATCCCAGCTGAATGTAACCTCCCTGTCATCTCAGATGTCCAGATGAGAACCGCCCTCAGCAAAGCTAAAAGCACAGTATCAATGGGACCTGACGGTATTCCGGGTTGCGTGCTACGTGAACTCCAAGAGGAGCTAAACCCGCACATAAAAATGTTATTTAAACTTAGCCTTACTACAGGATATGTACCTGAACACTGGCGTACAGCAACAGTGGTCCCACTCCACAAAGGAGGCACCTCTACAGACCCTGGTAACTACCGCCCCATAAGCTTAACCAGCCTGGTCTGTAAAGGTATGGAAAGAATCATTATGGAACTCATAAACAGAGACATTGGGGACCTACAGACACTTGATCCCACCCAGTTCGGCTTTGTAAAGGGCAGATCCTGCCTTTTGAACCTGGTTGACTTTTTTGAAACAGTCACTAGAGCCATTGACGAGGGTAAAGCAGTCCATACAGCCTACCTGGACTTGGCTAAAGCTTTCAACACAATACCCCACTCAGGCATCATAGACAAGCTCAACAGCTTAAATGTAAATCCATATGTCACAAGATGGGTTGCAAACTGGCTAAAGGATAGAACCCATAAAGTCAAAATCACTGGAGCCATGTCAGACTCAAAGCCAGTCACAAGTGGTGTCCCACAGGGCTCTGTCCTGGGACCCCTCTTGTTCAGCATTTATTTCTCAGATGTGAAAGCAAACATGGGAGGGTTGTGGCTGACAAAGTTCGCAGATGACTGCAAACTAGGCGCCATAGTCGATACACCAGCTGACACATACATCCTACAGAAAGGCCTCACTGAAACGGACAACTGGTGTCGGAGTCATGGCCTTAAACTAAATGCCAAGAAATGTATAGTCATCCCTTTGGGAAAAACAAAGTACCCACAAATTATCACATAGACAGTAACCCACTGAGTACGGAAAAATAATCAGAGACCTGGGGACCCAAGTTGATAGTGACCTCTCATTTGACACCCACGTTGCCAAAGTGGTTAGAAAGACTTTCTACCTTGCCCACCTTATCATGAAGGGATTCACATCCAGATCAAAGGAGGTCATTGTACCCCTATACTCCTCCCTTATCAGGCCCATGATTGAGTACAATGCCCTATTTGGTATGTACCTCACCCGGCACTTGCAACAGCTGGAGAGACCCCAAAAGTACCTCACCAAGAGGATCAAGGGTCTCCAACATATGTCATATGCTGCCAGACTAAAGAAACTCCAGCTCTATTCAGTAGCATACCGCCTACTCAGAGGTGATCTGTGCCTGACGTACAAGGCCATGTCCAATCAGGAATTGATGGACATGCTCCACCTCAAAAAATCCAAATCCATCAGAACCACGAGAGCTAAAGATTTAAACCTCAGCACAAATATGAATAGGACATGCTGGAGGGACAGATTCATAACTCAGAGGCTTCCCATACTCTGGAACAGAATTCCAGTTCATGTTAGGCAGAGCCCCTCACTGACTCTCTTCAAGAGAAATATTGACGAGTGGATTGGAGATCGTAGGTTTACCCCGGGGGTCATCTCTGTGTCACTACTAGACAGAGGCACAGTAAACTAATTCTGTTATGTAAGGGGGTCTTCACTGTGTCACTACTAGACAGAGGCACAGTATTCTAAATCTATTCTGTACACTGTTGTACCATTACATGGGGTGGCGAAAGCCACATCACTATGGCTAGGCTTATAAATGCCCTAGGGCAGATAGCCTAGTACTAAACTATGAAACTATGAAACTATGAATGGCTTCCAAGATTACACTGGTCCTTCTTGCCAGAATGCACATGAGGATCCTTCAATGGCTGTTATTCTCCCAATGGTCACTTCAA
>NC_056729.1:1661972973-1662037973 GCF_019279795.1 Protopterus annectens
GAATTGAGTAGTGTTAGAGGTGTTTCTCATATTAGAAGGAAGTTTATTCCAGGCTAAGGACACATTGTGGTTATAAAGGTATTTATCTATGTTTTTGTTGGGCTTACAAATGGCAAGCAGTTGTTGGTTGGAGCTTCTGAGAGGTCTGGAGGGGGTATAGAATGAGACTAGAGTTGAGAAGGAGGGACATGCTGTAGGTTTGTAGAAGATGGAGCGGGGGGTTTGTAGTTGTGCTAGGAGTAGTTGATGGGGGTATTCAGGCCATTGGAGTTGTTTTAATGAAATACATTGGTGAGATCTATAAGGTTGGTTAGTGGCAAATTTGGTGATTGTATTGTAGGTTTGCTCTACCTGGGTGATTAAGGTGGTTTGGAGGTGTGTAAGAATGGGAGCAGCGTAGAGAAGGCCGGGGAGCAGGAACGCGAATGGGAGCAGCGTAGAGAAGGCCGGGCAGCAGGAACGCGAATGGGAGCAGCGCAGAGAAGGCCGGGGAGCAGGAACGCGAATGGGAGCAGCGTAGAGAAGGCCGGGCAGCAGGAACGCGAATGGGAGCAGCGCAGAGAAGGCCGGGGAGCAGGAACGCGAATGGGAGCAGCGTAGAGAAGGCCGGGTAGCAGGAACGCTCTCACTAGGGAGAGTTTAGTTTCAGGACTAAGGAATTGTTTGTTGCAATATGATAGTCCTCATTTTTGATGGGTCTTCTGGATGGTCTGGTGAATATGTTGGTCGAATTTAAGCTGGTCAACTATAATGGTGCCGAGGAGTTTTGTATAAGGATCTGGTGTGATGATAGTATTATCAAGAGAGGAAATGGAGAAGGTGGATTTATGCTCTGAGAGTGAATTAAGAAGGAAGAGTAAGAGTTTAGTTTTCTTTGGGTTAAGGATAAGCTGGTTCTCAGTGAGCCATTTTTTTGATGGAATTGGAAGTGCTTTGTGTAAGGGAAAGTAGCTGAGATGGGTTATCTGAGGATGTGATGAGTGCTGCGTCATCAGCATACTGGATAAGAGTAGAGTGGCTGCAGACGGAATGAAGATTGTTGGTAAAGATATTGAATAGAATGGGGTCCAGGATAGAGCCCTGTGGGACTTCTGTATTTATGGGTAGGAATGGGAAGCATAAAGTAAGCCATCGGACAAATTGTAGTCTATTATAGAGGTAGCTGGAGAACCACTGCACTGTGGCTCAAGAGAGATTAAGATCAGTTAGTTTTGTAAGAAGTCTAGAGTGGGAAAGAGTATCGAAAGCGTTGGATAGATCGAGGAAAAGGCATGATACAGGTTGGATATTGTCTCTGGTTTCAGCAACAGTATGCGTGAAAGAAAGGAGGGCGGTAGCAGTACTGTGGTAAGTCCTGAAACTGTGTTGTGTGGGGGTTAAGAGGTTTTCCTGTATGAGGTGTTTAAGGAGTTGAGTGTGAACACACTCTTCTAGAATTTTAGAAAGAGGAGATAAGATGGAAATTGGGTGGAAGTTAGAGGGGTCTGTGTAGTTACCTCCTTTGAGCAGTGGCATGGTAAAGAAGGACTTCCAAATGTTAGGAACTGTGTTTTCTTGAACTGACTGATTAATAAGTATAGAGATGGGAAAAGCTATGGAGTCAGCTGCTAGTTTGACGAAGAGAGGGGGTAGTTTGTCAGCTGAAGGGGAATAAGGCTTGAGTTTAGGAAGAAGAGATTTGATGTAGGAGGTGGAAACAGGTTTACGGGAGAAAGGGGTATTATTACTATTTGTAGAGGGGAGGATAGAGTGTGATGAACAGGTGCTTTGTTCAGAGTGAATTACTTTATGGATGGTGTTTATGAAGTAGTTATTGAGGAGGGTAGCTGTATCAAGTGCTGTGTTGTTAGTGATGGGGTTTGGGGTAGAGGATTTGCCGGGGTGTATGATTTTATTTCTGGTGGACCAGAATTTTTTAGGGCTGGAGAGGTGATTGGTTTGAGCTGAATTATAAAAGTTTTTCTTGTCTTGATAAATGTGTTTTTTTAGTGAGGTTTCTAATCTCCTTGTAGCTTTGTAGTAGGGTTGGGGATTTGGTTTTCTGCCAGGTTTTCCATATACTATCTCTTTTGTGTATGAAGGAGTGCTTCTCTCTCGATAGCCAAGGTGCATGGTTGGCTTTAATCCTAATTTTTCTTTGGAGGGGCAAGTGAGTCTAAAATATTGAGGAAAGTTTGGTTAAATGCATCTACAGCTTCACTAAGGGGAAGATGGTAAAGGAAGGACCAATTAATGGATGCTAGAGTAGAGTTTAATGACTCAGCATTGAAAGAAGATAGTTTATGGCAGTCTCTGTTACAATCTCTGTAAAAGTAGGATCTAGGTGGTGGGATAGAGCATCTTTGGATGTGAATGGGAAGGTGATATCTAACAGAGATGGGAAGGGTGCAGGGGTTATGGTAGAGATAAGACTTATTAGTGAAGATCCAGTCAAGCATGGTAGTGGTGCCAGTAGCTTTATTACTACGAGTAGGGGATGTGATAAGTTGACTGAAACCTTGGAGATTTGTAGCTATGTCTGGAGGATCTGATGATGTTTGGGGGAATCTGATGATGTCTTGGGGATCTGATTATAGGTTCATAGGTTCATACTAGGCTATCTGCCCTAGGGCATTTATAAGCCTAGCCAGAATGTGTTTGGCTTTCACCACCCATTTTAAATTAATTTTGCTATGCCCTTTTTCGAGGTTAGTATACTGTGCCTCTGTCTAACAGTGACACAGAAGTGATACCCGGGGTAAACCTACGATCTCCCATCCACTCATCAAGATTCCTCTTGAAGAGAGTCAATGAGGGACTCTGCCTAACCTAGACTGGGATTTTATTCCAGAGTGAAGGAAGCCTCTGGGTTACGAATCTGTCCCTCCAGCATGTCCTATTTATTTCAGTGCTGAGGTTCAAGTCTCTCGAGCGCATAGCTCGATGGGATTTGGATTTTCTGAGGTGCAGCATGTCCATTAATTCCGGGTTGGACATGGCTTTATAGGTCAGGCACAGATCGCCTCTGAGCAGGTGGTATGCCACTGAGAAGAGCTGGAGTTTCTTTAACCGGGCAGCATATGGCATCTGTTTGAGCCCTTTGATCCTCTTGGTGAGGTACTTTTGGGGTCTTTCCAGTTGCTGCAGGTGTCTGGTAAAGTACATCCCAAAAGGGGCATTGTACTCAATTATGGGCCTGATGAGGGATGAGTAAAGGGGCACGATGACCTCCCCTGATCTAGATGTGAATCCCTTCATGATTAGGTGGGCTATATAAAATGTTTTTCTAACCACTTTGGCCACGTGGTTGTCAAATGAGAGATTGCTATCAACTTGGGTCCCCAGGTCCCTAATTACTTCTTCTGTACTTAATGGATTACCACCTATGTGGTAATTTGTGGGCACTTTGTTTTTGCCAAAGGGGATGACTATACACTTTTTGGCGTTTAGCTTGAGGCCATGGCTCTGGCACCAGTTGTCTGTTTCTATGAGGCCCTTTTGGAGGATGCTTGTGTCGGCTGGAGAGTCGATTATGGCTCCCAGTTTGCAGTCATCTGCAAACTTGGTCAGCCACAGTCCTTCCGTGTTGGCTTGTACCTAAGAGAAATATATACCAAACAAGAGAGGTCCCAGGACTGAGCCTTGTGGGATGCCACTTGTAACTGGTTTGGAGTCTGACATGGCTCCAGCAATTCTAACCATGTGGGTTCTGTCCTTGAGCCAGTTTGCAACCCATCTAGTGACATAGGGGTTTATATTTAAGCTGGTGAGCTTATCTATAATGCCCGAGTGGGGTATTGTATCGAAGGCTTTTGCGAGGTCCAGGTAGGCAGTGTGAACCACCTTCCCTTCGTCAATGGCCTTGGTGACTGTTTCAAAGAAATTTACCAGGTTTAAGAGGCAGGATCTGCCCTTAACAAAGCCAAACTGGGTAGGATCCAGTGTCTGTAGGTCCCCAATATCTTTATTTATGAGGTCCATGATGATCCTTTCCATAGCTTTGCAGACCAAGCTAGTCAGGCTTTTGGGGCGATAGTTTCCAGGATCCGTTGAGGCACCACCTTTGTGGAGAGGGACCACTGTTGCTGTATGCCACTCTTTGGGTACATATCCTGTAGTAAGGCTGAGATTGAACAGTAGTTTTATGTTTGGGTTTAGCTCTTCTTGGAGTTCATGTAGGACGCAGCCCGGGACACTGTCATTGATTCTGTGTTTTTTGCTTTGGAGAGGGCGGCTCTTACCTGAGCATCTGAGATGTCAGGGGGGCAGCACTCTGCTGGGATAGATATTTGCCCTTTTGGTGGGGAGGGGGGTGAGAAGTTTGCGCTGAACCTGTCAGCTAGGATGTTGGCAATGTCTGTGGGTTCGGTGTATTTTTTGTCATTTTGGACTAATTCTGAGCATATCTGGGAATTCCCACCCAGATTCCTAACATAACTAAAGAAAGCCTTGTGATTATCCTTAGTGTCCTGTGCAATTTTTCTCTCGAAGCTGGCCTTAGACGATTTTATGAGTGCCCGTAGTTTTTTGCTAATACTGATCAGAGATGCCTTCCCTTTTTGGGATTTTGCTCTATCATGTAGTAGCTTCCTCCTTCTATTGTATAGTTTGTTAATAGCTGGGGTCCACCAGACAGGACATCTGCCTTTGGAGGATTGGGTCTTGGTTTTATTTGGGATTGCATGATCCATGCATTCCTGAAGGTGTTCATAGAATGCATTTATAAAGGATTCTGCGGTCTGGGCTGTATTTTCCACAGGCCCGGGGGCTTTGAAGGATTCCACCTCGGTTTTGAGGAGTATGAAATTTGCTTTAGAGATGTTTTTCACTGTGGTTTTCTGGGCAGGGGGTGAGGTCAGGATGTGAATATCCAGTGAGATTAGTTTATGGTCTGATCTTACCAGTGAGAGATACACTTCTGGTCTGGAGCATAGAGTCCCCATGTTGGTGATGATCAGGTCCAGTATGTTTTCTCCTCTTGTGGGAGTGGTAACAAGTTGTTCCATAGCATTTGAGTTTATAAATTCTAGGAATCTTTTGGCTAGGGTGTTGGAGCTAGAGTAATGCTCCCAGTCTATGTTTGGGTAGTTGAAGTCGCCCAATATAATGGTGTTTGGAGAGACATTCATATTTTCCAGTGTTCTCAGGAAGGCTGAGTGGGGTTCCTGGGTTTGGGAGGGTGGTCTGTAGCAGGCTATAAACTGGAAGGCAGTTTTACCCACTGTTAGTTGCACTTGGATAGTCTCTGATGCTTCGTGCTGTGCCACCAACCTGGAGGTGTGGGTATCTTTGACGAATATTGATACTCCCCCTCCTTTTGTGGTTCGGCCCAAGTTTTGGGGCCGAAAAGCATGGTATGAGGTATAACCTGGTAGTGCTGGGGTGCTCTCGGGAGCCTTGAACCAGGTTTCTGTTACTGCACAGATATCGATGCTCTCCATGCTAAGGAGAGTTTGGAGTGCATGCATCTTGAGGTTTAGACTTATGGCGTTGAGTAGCATTACTCTTAGTTTCTTATCCTTTGAGATACCTATGGAGGTGAGTTTGTCTTTTGAGCCTTGCCTAAAAAAGGCACTATGGGGGTAGCAAGAGCCTTTGCCAATATCTGAAAGCCCAGGGGTGACAGGTGTAAGCTGTCCCTAGCGAAGCATCGTGGCTTGTCGAGCATGTCATCCCAGGCTGACAGGCATTGGATCGCCTTTGAATGACACCAATACTTAAGCCAATTGTTGAAATTGATCATTTTGTCTTCATATTGTGGCATCATTCTTGGTGAGGGTAAGATGCTACTCAAGGTCAGGGTCATACCGGCCTGGGCTACATGCTCAGAGAGCTCCTCTATGTCTCTTTTCATGTAGTCCAGGGAGGTACATCTCAGGCCATTCACACCAGCATGAACAATGACTGAGTCATATTTGTACTTGCCTTGGAGTGACCTGAGTACTTGTGTTATGCGGCAGATCCTAGCGCCCGACAGGCAGCTCACCGTGACCTTCTCCTTGTTCAGCCTGGTGAGCGGGACGTCAGTGTGCCTGATGATAGAGTCACCTATTACAAGTGTATCAGGTGTGTTGTTTAGCCTTAAGGGCTGTGACTGTTCAGCACACTGGCTTTGTGAGCTATGTGTTGCACATGTTTTGTTTTGGGGTAGCGGTTGCTTGAGGTCTCTGCTGCTTAGGCAGATTTTTATTTAGAGCCTCCGAGTATGTTTTTGTGTGTTTATGTGTTTGGTTTGCTGTCGTGGTAGGTCTATGTGAGACTGGAATTGTAGTGAGTGTGGTTTCCTTCTCCTCCTGACTGGTTACGCCAGTACTGAGTTGAGAGAGCTTAGCCTCCAGTTTGGCTATATGGTTGCATCTCTCACATGTGTTGGAATTTGTTGGGAGGAGGAGAGGGTTGTCTGTGTTCATGAGGCAGTTGTAACATTGCCTCAAGATTCCCAGATTCACCAGCTGGACCGGAGAGGAGATTGATAACTGACCTTTGGACATGCTAGAATAGTATTGGGAATTCCTTTATAATTGAAAAAAGGGCCAATGGGGAACAAGGTACTCAAGGGGAGTTTGTGAGGGTGTAGTGCTTTTAATTTTTTAGTGCTGACTTATATAATTGCTTTAGTGAGCAAGTGCCAGGTAACTTAAATGCAATGTGTTACAGGTAACTTAAATGCAAAAACGACAAACAGTAACTTTCTTTCAAGTGAAACAAGGAAATAAGTACAGTAAGCAATGCAGATATCACTAGGGATCCACAGAAGCGCTGAAAAGCCGCGTTTTAGGTGGAGTTAGCGTTTCAGGGAAATAACAAGCAAACAAACCACAAGCATACAAACAAAGTTAGATTCAGCAGGCCTGGATCTTGTCTATGCTACAGCAAACAAGGTGTACCAATTTCAGTAAGAAACAGTTCAAATATGCAGGCACTATAAGCCTTTAACCAGAAATTCCCAGCTGAGAAGGGCAGAGTCCAGCCTCTCCTCCCACAAGAGTGCAGACCGCGAACCTTCTTAATGCAAAATAACTGGCCTTAGAAGTCAGTTTTATCTCACAAGCAGCATAACCACATATACAATATGCAGCATAACCACGTATACAATATGCAGCATAACCACACATACAATATGCAGCATAACCACATATACAATATGCAGCATAACCACATATACAATATGCAGCATAACCACATATACAATATGCAGCATAACCACATATACAATATGCAGCATAACCACATATACAATATGCAGCATAACCACATATACAATATGCAGCATAACCACATATACAATATGCAGCATAACCACATATACAATATGCTTGCCTCATTTGCTGATCTAGCGTACACTAGGCTGACAGCTTTAAGAGGAACAATTTGTGTAACATATAAAATATGTAAAAACAGCAGACCACAAACTGCCAGGCAACACAAATAAATGCTGAGTTAACAAGCAGGTAACAACAATTCAACATCAAAATGCTTGAAGGCGATTTCAGCATTAGCAAGACAAAGGAAAACATGCTTAGTTAACCTATAGCACTGGAGATGTCAATATTATGCACTGTATACTCAGGGTGTATATGGGTAAGCCAACATAAGTGCACTTAGAAATGAAGTGGAAACAGAAATCCAGCATTTCACTTGTTTAAGTATCAAACTAGATTCAGAATACAATCTGCTAGCAAGTGTTACCTACCCTTCTGGTATAACTTTGATTCTTTTAGTCCTTGTAGTGTGTCTGAGCAAGTTACGTAACCAGATGATTCTCCCTGTCCTCTGTCACTTGTGTCTAGTGATTTGTATGTATGTAGTGGATCTTACCTCATTAAAAAAATGAAGAAAATGAAAAGAAAGTATAAAAAGCAGTATGCCACAAGATCTGATCCCACAGAGTAGTTATCCACATATGCCACAAGATCTGATCCCACAGAGTAGTTATCCACATATGCCACAAGATCTGATCCCACAGAGTAGTTATCCACAGAAATCGTTTCTACTACCCTTTTCGTGTTGTAAGTTTGGCAACCCATCTGGTTCAGTGTCATCTAATCTGTACATGGTCTCACCTTAGTTTTTGGATGTGATTTCTGCCATGACAGCATTTCTTAGCCAGTGCTGATAGCTCCAACATCTTTAAACAAGTTTACAGCAAGAAAGGAGGGACATGTATTACTAATTCATAGGTTCATAGGTTGGTACTAGGCTTTTGACCCTAGGGCCTATACAAGCCTAGCCATAACAATTCCCTGGCTATTTCTTCCCAGAATATTTACTTCCCTGGTCCCCTGTCTAGCAGGGCGACTGACATGATCCCCGGGGTGAATTTCCTATCTCCCATCCAATCATCAAGGTTCCTTTTGAAGAGGGCCAGAGAGGCACTCAGCTTGACATGTATGGGCAGTCTATTCCAGAGTATGGGGAGTCTCTGGGTCAGGAACCTATCCCTCCAGCATGTTTTGTTCATTGTGATGACCAGGTTTAGATCCCTGGAGCATGTGGCTCTGAGGGATTGGGATTTCTTTAAGTGGAGCATGTCCAACAGCACTGGGTTTAACTTGGCCTTGTATGCTAAGCAGAGATCACCTCTGAGTAGGCGATATGCCACAGAGTATAGCTGGAGTTTTTCAGACAGTCAGCATAGGGCATCTGCTTTAGGCCTGTGATTCTTTTAGTGAGGTATTTCTGTGGCCTTTCCAGTTATTGCAGATGTCTTGTAAGGTACATACCAAATGGGGCATTGTACTCTATAATGGGTCTAATGAGGGATGATGAGTACAGTGAGACAATGACCTCCTTTTTTTCAGGATGAAAAGCCCTTAGTGATGAGGTGTGACACATAGAAGGATTTCCTGACTGTTGTGGCTATGTGGTTATCGAAGGTGAGACCACTGTCCACATGTGTCCCTAAGTCCCTTATCACACTTTTGGTGTTTAGTGTACTGCCACTTATGTGGTAATTCATGGGTGCATGTTTTTTCCCAAAGGGGATAACTATACATTTCTTGGCATTGAGCTTGAGCCCATGGCTCTGGCACCAAGCATCTGTTTCTGTAAGGCCCTTTTGTAGAATATCCACATAATTTGAGGATTCAGTAATGGCTCCCAGTTTGTAGTCATCTGCGAACTTTGTTAGCCAGAGTCCCTTAGTGCTGGTCTGTACTTCAAAGAAGTAGATGCCAAACAAGAGTGGTCCCAGGACTGAACCCTGAGGTACTCTGCTTGTCACTTGTCTGGAGCTGGATTTTTGAGTCGGCTACTTTTACACCAGTTGGCAACCCATCAAGTGATGTAGGGATTAATGCCCAGCTTAGTAAGTTTATCCATGATTCCAGAGTGGGGGATGGTGACGAAGGCCTTGGCAAGGTCCATATAGGCTGTGTGGACCGCCTTACCATTGTCCACGGCTCTGGAGACTGATTTGAAGAAGTCATCCAGGCTGAGGAGACAAGATCGGCCCTTTATAAACCAAACTGGGTGGTGTCCAGTGTTTGAAGGTTGCCAATGTCTTTGTTTATAAGTTCCATGATAATGCGTTCCATGGCTTTGAAGATCAGGCTCATCAGACTGATGGGATGATAGTTTCCGGGATCCAAGGTGGATCTCCCCTTGTTGAGTGGGATAAATGTAGCTGTGTGTCACTCATTGGGCATGAAGCCTGAGTTGAGGCTATGATTAAATATGACACTTATGTGAGGTGCCAGTTCATTTTGTAGTTCATGTGGTACACAGCCCGGGGCATTATCTGTACAATATCATCTCATACAAAATCAGATCCATCTAAAGTCAGACCAGAAGACTATAAAAAAGGAGAGGACCTGTGAAGAATGCCTGTTCTTGTAACTAAGTCAGTTTTCTTTTTTTCATAAATACCTATAATCTTTTGTTAATATATACCACACAAATCCCAAGTAAGTGCAATATTTATTTATAGTATCCCTATCAAGTACAATATTAGGCAGACAACTTAGGCAAAGAGCAATATGTAAGGTCCCTTTTATTTAGTTGGGCAGTTATTATAACTTAGGGGAGGGTATACTTATTCTGTATTCAAGTGTTGGAATTTTTCTGCTCTTTTGTATAGGTACTGGGAGTAGGATTGTATATGTTAGTTGTGTTCATTCTTTTACTTGTATATGTCAATTATCATTTTGTGAAATCACTCCCCTTCAACTATTTAAATTTATTGGCCATCCTACTGTGTTTCATAGTACCAGAATACAAAAGTGACCACCCCCTTTCAATCTATCTTGCTGTTTTTCTAAAATAGTGACTCCCCACTAAAACTTAACTTTTTAGATAGGTGAAACTTTAGTTACCTACTTTCAAATCTAACTCCTCTAGTGCACACTGCAGTGTTTAGGATAAACCATTTTTTTCATCTTACCTTTAAGCATCTCTGTGACTAGCACTTGCTCTAAAACCTGCTGGAAAGCACTAGAAAGCCTTAAACTGATACAAGCACTCAACTCGCCTTGTTAATAAGGAGAAATTAATCAAAGGCACTAAACAGCCTATAATTGCAAAGTACCTTGCTAAAGTAAGGGAAAACAGCTGTTGTACATTACAAAAAAAGCACCAAACCAGGCATGTCCAAGGGTCAGCTTCCGGTGATTTCTCCTGTCCACCTGGTGAATCTGGGCATACTGGGGCAATGTAGCAATTGCCTCATGTACACAGACAACCCTCTCATCCTACCACCCAATGCTACAACCTGCGAGAGATGTACTTACATAGCCAAACTGGAAGCAAAGCTTTCTCCACCCAAGATTGTGCTAAACAGTCAAGAGGAGAAGGTTAACACCCGCACTACACCTCAAGCAACACATAGCCCTTCTAAGCCCACACCACCAACACCCTCACATAGCAACACTAAACCCTCATAAGTGGAGACCCTTAACAGTAACCTGCCCAAGCAACAAGGACCTCTGAAGCTGAAACGCAAACAAACACCAATTACAACCAAAGTGTCACATAGCTCACAACACCAGTTTGCCAACCAAAAACAGCCCCTAAGGCAAGACAATGTACCCAACACTTCAGTCATAGGTGACTCTATAGTCAGGCACACTGATGTCCCACTCACCAGGCAGAACAAGGAAAAAATTAGTCAGCTGCCTGTCAGGTGCCAGGATCCACCACATAATGCATGCACTCAAGTCACTCCACAAGTACAAATATGACTCTGTCATTGTTCATGTTGGAGTGAATGACTTGAGACGTACCTCCCTAGACTACATGAAAAGAGACATGGAAGAGCTCTTGGATCATGTGGCCCAGGCAGGTATGACCCTAGCCTTGAGTAGCATCCTGCCTTCACCCAGAATTATACCACAGTATAAGGACAAAATGATTGACTTCAACAATTGGCTAAGCTTCTGGTGTCATTCAAAGGGGATCCAGTATCTGTCTACTTGGGATGACATAATCCACAGACCATGATGTTTTGCCAGAGATGGTCTGCACCTGTTGCCCCTGGGATTCAGGTTACTGGCTGAGGCTCTCGCCACTCCTATAGTGCCTTTTTTAGGCAAAGTTCAAAGGACAAAACCACCACCGTAACAGGTACAAATATGTAAAATCTGAAGGTAATGCTACTCAATGCTAGAAGTCTAAACCTCAAAATGCACTCTCTCGAGGCACTCCTAAAAATAGAGAACATCGATATCTGTGCAGTAACTGAGACCTGGTTCAAGGCTTCAGAGTGCACCCCTGCAATACCAGGCTAAAACTCTTACCACACTTTTCGGTCACCAAACCAAGACCGAAACACTAAAGGTGGAGGAGTGTCCATATTCACCAAGGATATTCACACCACTAGGCTAGCTGCCCAACACAATGCATCTGAAATTCTCCAGGTGCAACTAACACTAGATAAGACTGCAATCCAAATTGTAGCTTGCTACAGATCCCCCACCATGCCCCAAGATTCTCACTACACCTTTCTAAACATACTGGAAAATATTAAGATACAACCAAACACCCTAATACTGGGTGATTTCAACTACACTGCCATTAACTGGGAAAACTACTCGGGTACCAACACCTTTGCCCAACGGTTCTTGGAATTCATAAATTTCAATGCCCTGGATCAACTAATCCATAGTCCCACCATGGGCTCCAATATCCTAGGCCTGGTCATTACCAACATAGGAAATTGATGCTCCACACCTATGGTCACCCCCTCGTTGGTCAGGTCTGACCATAAGCTAATCACCCTTGACATCCACATCCCACCCCCACCCCCCAGTAAGGATACCTCCATAAAAAACTTCTCCAAAGCCAACTTCATGCTAGTCAAGTCAGAACTGACAAACTTCATGACACCCATGCAGAGAGGAACTGAAAATTCGACTGCTGAATCCCACACTAAGGCACTGTACAAGCACATCCACTCATGCATGATCCAAGACACTCTCCTCCAAAAAAAAGGAAGCCAATCTGGTGGTCATCTGCCATAAACAAACTTTACAACAAAAGGAAGAAACTGTTGCAGAAAAGAGGAAAATCCCAGGATGAAAAATCTCCCTTACCAGCCTCAGTAAGAAGCTGAGATTCGTCATAAAATCCTCCAAAGCAAGATACGAAAAAAAAATTGCCAAAGATTCCAAAGATAACCACAAAGCATTCTATAGCTATTTCAAGAATCTAAATGGCAATTCTCAGATCTGCTCTGAGCTACAACAGAATGGCATTAAATATACTGATCCCAAGGATGGATTGATTCAGTGCCAACCCCCCCCTTACCCCCCAAAGGGCCCATCTCAATACTGAAAGATTGCCAAATTCCAGTAATAATGGCCACACAGGTAAAAATCGCACTCTCCAAAGTTAAGAATACAGCATCCATGGGACCAGACGACATCCCGGGCTGTGTACTACATGAACTACAAAATGCACTAGCACCTTACCTAAGTGTCATGTTTAATCATAGCCTCACCTCAGGCTTTGTGCCCACTGAGTGGCACACAGCTACAGTTATCCCACTCCAACAAGGGGGGAATCCACCTTGGATCCTGGGAACTACTGCCCCGTCAGTCTGACGAGCCTGATTTACAAGGCCATGGAACATATTATCATGGAACTTATAAACAAAGACATTGGCAATCTTCAAACACTGGACCCCACCCAGTTTGGGTTCGTGAAGGGTCGATCTTGTCTACTGAACCTGACTGACTTCTTTGAATCAGTCTCCAGAGCTGTGGATGAGGGTAAGGCAGTCCACACAGCCTATCTGGACCTTGCCAAGGTCTTCGACACCATCCCCCACTTTGGAATCATAGATAAACTTATGTCACTCGATGGGTTGCCAACTGGCTTACTGACAGAACCCACACTGTAAAAGTAGCCGACTCCAAATCCAGCTCCAGACAAGTGGAAAGTGGAGTACCTCAGGGTTCAGTCCTGGGACTGCTCTTGTTTGGCATCTACTTCTCTGAAGTACAGGCCAGCACTAAGGGACTCTGGCTAACAAAGTTCGCAGATGACTGCAAACTGGGAGCCATTATTGAATACCCAAATGATGTGGATATTCTACAAAATGGCCTTACAGAAACAGATGCTTGGTGCCAGAGCCACGGGCTCAAGCTCAATGCCAAGAGATTTATAGTTATCCCCTTTGGGAAAAAACATGTACCCGTGAATTACCACATAAGTGGCAGTACACTAAACACCGAATGTGTGATAAGAGACTTAGGCACACAGGTGGACAGTGGTCTCACCTTTGATAACCACAACTCCACAACATTCATGAAATCCTTCTATGTGGCAGACCTCATCACTAAGGGCTTTTCATCCAGGAAAAAGGAGGTCATTGTCCCACTGTACTCATCCCTCATTAGACCCATTATAGAATACAACACCCTGTTTGGTATGTACCTCTCAAGACATCTGCAATAACTGGAAAGGCCACAGAAATATCTCACTAAAAGAATCATAGGCCTAAAGCAGATTCCCTATGCTGACCATCTAAAAAAACTCCACCTATACTCTGTCGTATATCGTCTACTCAGAGGCGATTTCTGCTTAACATACAAGGCCATGTCAAACCCAGAGCTGCTGGACATGCTACACTTAAAGAAATCCCAATCCCTCAGAGCCACATGCTCCAGAGATCTAAACCTTATCATCACAATAAGCAAAACATGCTGGAGGGATAGGCTCCTGACCCAAAGACTCCCCAGACTCTGGAATTGACTGCCCATACATGTCAAGCAGAGCGCCTCTTTGGTCCTCTTTAAAAGGAACCTTGACGATTGGATGGGAGATAGGAAATTCACCCCGGGGATCACGTCAGTCACCCTGCTAGACAGGGGTCCAGGGAAGTAAATAGTGTGGGAAGAAATAGCCAGGGAATTGTTATGGCTAGGCTTGTATAGCCCCTAGGGCTGATAGCCTAGTACCAACCTATGATCCTATGAACCTATGAACCTATGAACCTATGTTGTTTTTCTTTCTGTTGATGATGCATTGATGCACAACATTGCATTTAGGTTACACGTGTGTCCTAAATGACAATAAAGTTTACTTTGAATCTGAATAAAAAACAGGATTTGAGAATGTTTTCCCAAGTCACCAAGAGTACTTTGAGAATTGGCTTAGTGTTCATCTTAAAATGCATGTGACAGAGAAACTTTACATCTGATGAGTAATGAGTCATAGTGTATTAACATGAAGACCTTGAAAACATCCAGAAAAGCAGACTTCGTAAGTCTGCTCTTAATGGCGTTCCAGGATATGGATTCATTTAAAAAGGTGCAGCGGTTAGCATTGCTGCCTCGCAGCAAGAGGTTCTCCGGTTTGATTCTCGGCTGGGGTGCCTTCTGTGCGGAGTCTGCATGTCCTCCCTGTGGTCGTGTGGGTTTCTTCTGGGTGCTCCAGTTTCCTCCCACATCCCAAAGACATGCAGTAGGTGGACTGGACTCTCTAAATTGGCCCTAGGTGTGAGTGTGCGTGTGTGTGTGCCTTCTGTGGAAGGTTGGGCGCCAGGCTGGCAACTCGACACTGTCAAACTCCACTGCCAGTCATGAGCATACAGATGATCCGCTGTGGTGACCCCTAACCGGGAAAAGACAAAAGAAGAAGATTGCACTTATATTTCAGTATCTGCACAACAAGCCATACCTATCTAAATGTACGGATTTTGGTGCATTCACTCATTTATTTAAGATTTAGGAATACAAAGTAGGGAATCACATCTGTAGTTCAATAGTGAGATACGACCCCGTCCTTTTGGTATAAGAGACACCTTAGCCTGTTTTGAAGCACCAGGAAATATACTAGCCTTTATGTAAGCAAGTAAGTAAATAAATAAATAGAAAAACATAGACTGATAGATAAATATTTGCAAAGTAACGTCTTGGATTAACTGCAGTCACTGTAATTTTTAGAAATCTGCACAATGGTCTATGTAATCTGAGTATATAATTTGCCATTAACTCATGAGGAACTTCAAAATCAGTTTATTTTATACAGTGCAGAGGGGCAGTTTTTACCTCTGAGTGGAACTGGAATGGGAGGTATTACAGAACAGACCCCAGTGTCTGCAGACTTTACAAATATTGGTGCAAATTTGTATCAAAAGATTTTCTGCAGCTGAATAACTCATACAACCATCTCTCCTATTACATCTGCTGGAAGAATACACAGATTGTGTGTGTGTGTGTGTGTGTGTGTGTGTGGAGGCGTGCACATGCATGAATTTATGCATACGTTTGATCCTGTGGGTATGTATTGAGGAGACACTGGTTAATGTTTGTGTAATACATGCTAGAAAGCATGTGTGTTCTTAGCATAAGTCTACTGAAGCAAACAGTTCAGCTAAGGTCCATTAGGACACACCAAAGCAAAATCTCCCAGTATCAAATAGGATGAGTCAAACTGGCAAACTTGTCAAAAAACACCTATGAGGAATTCTGGTATCATCAATTTCAGAGTGGAAGCAAGCACCTCCCACACAAGATCCCTGATTCAGTATACTAAGTGCATGGTTGCACAAATGTGAAGAAAAAAAGAGTAGCACCCTGTAAAGGTGGAAAACAGGATTTTACAACTGTGATCTTTCAATAATGTTGTTGCATGTGTAACATTCCAATACTTATAGATTTAGGGAGACTGCATCAGAGAGATGTCTTCTCTTTACATCTCAGTCATCCTCATCAACCCCCATTTTTTTATTTTTCTACATGGGGTCCAGGTGTAGTGTCAACTGCAGCATCTCTATCGATGCAGTACCACTCTCCTACCTTCATCGCCAGTCATGCCTGACTAACGCAGATCTTCTCTCACACAATCTATTCATCTCTTTTCTGGATGCCCTTGTTTCCTCTTGCTTTCTTTCTGTCGATCCCAATTTTTTTTCAGCAGATTGTCTTCTTCTTTCATGAACATATGCTTGAATCACTGTAATTTATTTTCTTTGAACTTCTTGGTAATTGGAGCGAATTTGGCTTCTGCTCTGATGTCATTATTTCTTTGTCTCTCCCAATGTCTGCATCCTACAACCTATCTCAGGCACTTTATCATCATCACTCCCAGCTCCCTCCACCCCTCTGCCTTTACTGTTCAGGTAAATATACTAATGTATATTGTACTATACAATACTGTAATAGTACTGGTTGCAAAAATGTTTTGTACACCATACTTTTAAGCTTCTTTGGCATTCTTCTGTCTTACAGTACCTTTGACAATCTGTGCCAGTTGGCTGCATCCCCTCTGATTCTAGCTTTGACCTTCTCATTCAGACTTCCCTTCCCCACAACCACCCCTTTTGATACTTAAAGCACCTATTCCACCACTTTTCCTTCTATCTCAGTTTTTAGCTTCTTCCGATTCTCCCATTTGCTGCCATAACAAATGTCCTGTCTGTACCTAGTTTCATCCCATGTGCCTTGCGTTTTGTATTCCATTCCACTATCATTTGATGAAGTTTTTGTCCAGTGTCTGTCTGTAATGCCACATGACATGCATACAACAGCTTTGTTGATCTGTCCCCTCTGACATGTTTGTTAATATAGTCCATCACCAGTACGGACAACAGTGGGCTCAGAGCTGAACCCTTATGCTCACCCATTTCCATCTAGAACCCCTCTTTCAGCCAGTATAGTGTTTGTTCTTGTAACACTGGGCCCTTGTACATAGCCTACACTAATTCTACCAATGTTTCTGAGAAGTAAAACCACTACAGAACTGCCCATATTTACTTTCTTGAAACCTTATCAATGCTTTCTCCAAGTCTAGAAAAGCTCTGTTGGACTCATTCCTCATCTTTAGAATTTTTATGCAATGTGAGGAGTCTGATGCATCTCTACTGTGCACATGTCTTTATGTCCCATTTGTTGTTGTATATTGGCACTAGTATGCTTATTCTCCAGTCATCTAGGATATGGCTTTCTGTCTGAACTGCTATGAGTACCGCCAGAGCCATTTTTTCCAATTTCACCTTGCATCTTTATCATATCTACTGTGACCTTGTCTAAGCCTGATACTTTCCTTGGTGCTGTTCTTACGTCTTCTTCTATGATAGGCTCCTTTTCTTTTATCATCATAGGCTGCGTCTGAGGGTTTACAGTTTCTGTGGGGTTTTCTTCATTCAGAAGCTGCTGGAAGTACTTCTTCCATCTGCCATTGCTGTCGTATGGATTGTTGAGCGGGTTGTTGCTGACATCCTTTATAACGGGTGTTTGTTGACTATCTTCTTTATCTTTTTGTCTTTGCCATACAGCCTGAGAGAGGTTCTTTGTGCTACCTGCTGGTTCACTTAACAGAAGGTTCTTTACTGTTGGAACTGTTCTCTTAGCTTCTTTGTTAGAAAAACAATATTTCTTCTTAGCCTGGTCTCTTTTCTATCTCCCACTTTTTCCTGCACTCCTTTCTTTTGATGACTTTCTGGACTTCTGCAGTTTGCTACCACCTTTCCTTATGTACGTTATTTCCATACCTGGCTCAGCTGCATATCTGTTCTGTAGGCCTCACACATGTTGTTTTGGGTTACTGCCATTCTTCTTCATCTCCACCTATTTCTTCTTCTTCCTGAGCTCCTACAGCCTTGCGTATTTCCTAGAATGTCTGTGCTTTCATTCCAGTCAACTTCCAGGTCTTCAATCTGGTCTCTGTTAACCTTAGAGCAGGGGTATAGCCAGGAAATTCCATTTTGTACCCACAAACTCTTTTTGCTGCCCCGACCCACCTGGCATCTAAAAAATGGGCTCATCTTTAAAACTGTTGCCCCAACCAGTTAATAAATGTAGACTTCATTAAAAGTGGTCCCTTTAAAACTATTAAAAATATTATTTTTATATTACTAATCCTCTCTATAAGCAGGTTATGTATGTACCTGTTGTTAGAGGGATCACTTTAGACAATTTTAGACATAATATAACCTGAAAAAGCTACAATGTTTCTGAGATCTGCAAAGAACAAATGTACTCTGTGGAGTGCAAAGAGTATGCCTGGCTACACCATTGCTTTAGAGCCTTCTCTGACTATTGCTTGCAGCTGATTTTGGCAATCAGTGGTTTATGCTGTGGGCTAACTCTTTCACAGGGGACTTTGTAATCACTGATTCTACTCCAAATGCCCTTTCCTTATTAGGAGGAAGTCTACCTGAGTTACATGTTGGCCACTCTTGTATGTGATCTTGTGACTGTCTCTCTTGCTGAGCCATGTTTCACCACAATCAAACTATTTGCCAGACAGAAGTCTAGAATGGCTTCCCCTCCTTTATTCCTGTTGCCCCACCCATGTAGACCCAGTCAGTCCACATATCCTGTTCTGTCTGTTCCCAATACGTGCATTTAAGCCTCTCACTATCAATACCAATTCATGTTGTCCTGCTTTATCTATAAGTCCTTCAGCTACTGCCTGAATGCACCCTTTCCCTGACTATCACACCCCTGCTCTGGGGTACAGGCTGAGATTATGAATACTGACCTATCATTATTCTTCTTCTTCTGGCTTTTCCTGGTTAGGGGTCGCCACAGCGGATCATCTGTCCGCTCATGATTGGCAGTGGAGTTTTACGGTGTCGAGTTGCCAGCCCGGCGCCCAACCTTCCACAGAAGGCACACACACACACTCACACCTAGGGCCAATTTTGAGTGTCCAATCCACCTACTGCATGTCTTTGGGATGAAACCGGAGCACCCGGAGGAAACCCACGCAACCACAGGGAGGACATGCAGACTCCGCACAGAAGGCACCCCAACTGAGAATCGAACCGTAGAACCTTTTGCTGTGAGGCGGCAATGCTAACCACTGCACCATCATGGCCGCCAACCTATCTTTATACTAATTGCCATAAGTCTGTCACAAATTCTGATAACATCCCTCACTACTTTCTGAGGACTGTCACTCAGCATAATTCCCACATCATTTCTATTCTGTCCTTCCCATGAGTAGTATACCTATATCTGTCTATTTATGTGTGTGAACACATGGGTGCTTGTGCATGTGTGCATGCATTTGTCTGTGTGTGTGTGTGTGTGTGTGTGTGTGTGTGTGTGTGTGTGTGTGTGTGTGTGTGTGTGTGTGTGTGTATAGATAGAAAAACAGATAGATACATACATATACATTTGAATATCACTGTTCAGTGTTTTCTTGAACAGGGATTCCTTGGAAATCATTTGTTGGCTCATGTTAAAGCAAAACAGTGATTATTTGAGACTGTTGAATTATTTATTTTTTATTTAACATGTGTTTACTAGGAAAGAGTCTATTTTCAGTGGAGGTCCAAGGAGAAACACTCCAGCTACAATGTATTTGAAATGTAGGAGGAAACCCATGGAAATGCAAACTCCACACAGAAGGCACCTGAGCTAAGAATCAAACAGGAGAACCTCTTGCTGTGAGATGACAATGCTAACCACTGTACCATTGAGCCACCCAACTACCTAACTGATTGCTGTTTCAATACTGTCTGGGAATATTTTTCCTTTCCCGAATGTTGTGTGCTTCTGAGTTTGGTATTTATAAGTTAATTGGATCTTAGGGGTTTAGTGTTGGTTAAAAAGTAAAAACATTTCTGAAGACTGTAAGCTGTGTGTAAGAAACAAAAATGCCAACACATGCACATTAATTATTCACAAAACCAAATGCTCGATGTTAAGAGCTTTCATCATTTAATTTAAAACTTCTTTAGAAATAAAAAAAAAATATTTTCACATGATTTTAAAGTCTAGTCATAAGATGACATACTTTTCTACAATAAATTATAATGAAAACAGGACAGCCTTAATTACTTATTAGAACTCCTCCGATAAATTATTAATAATACACTAATAATAATCAAACTTTTCTCTTCAAAACACATTTAACTTTCACTGCATCATTTAACCGGGGGAAACACTTTTCCTTAGCACTCTCACAGGCAGAGTATAAATACCTTCATGCTGTTGAATCCAAACAAAATACCAGTGCATTCTTTGTACACTCCACATTGTGCAAGTCTGTCCAAAATGTCTATTGTTTGTGTTGGTCTTTGAAGACAAAGACCGGCTAGCTGAAGCAGCAAAGATACAAGTTCTATTGATCTGATCAAGGCCAGATAAAAGGATAAATAACTGTGGGGGTCTAGTATCAGCAGACCCTTTCTTTTTACACTTACTGACCCAACTATTTGAAATGAAGATGGTGTAATAGAGGCTCACAGACATAATTTGATAACAGTGACCATTGCAGGTGCTCCAAATATAGCTAGTACAGTTTGTCATGCAAGGGTCTCTTATATAAAGGTGACCTTGTAGGCCCAGGTCTTTAACTGACTTAAACATGTAACAAAAGAAGAAAAGGTGTCTTCAATTAGAAAACCAATGGAAATAAGCAAATGGGAACAGATAAATGCTCCTAGCCATAGGTAGCTGGCCAGTAACACAGACAATGGTAAGGAAGTGCTAGACCTGTTACCTAGTGAAGCACTACCAGGTTAGTACTATTAAAACTAACTGGGTACATCATTTTCTTTAATGTGAATTAAAGATATTTCACTTCCCAAGTTTGAAGCTTCTTTTCGATGGGATACAGATTTCTCCTCTTTTTCTTCTGAGCGAAGTTTCCGTTTCCTGTGCTATTCCTCTCTTTTGGACTGGATTAGTAGGGATGTATTTAGGCTCTCCAGCTGTGGAATATACAACTAGTAAATATACCTGTATACAGAGATTTTTTTTTTGTGCTACCTTGTACTACACTGTCATGTTAAACTAACTGATACTTCTTTACCGTTTTTGAAAAAAACAGTGGATTATAGACACTCATGCCTTCAGTAAAGTCGAATTCATAGTTTGTGGAGATTATGTTGTTGAAGTCATACCTTCTCTTTCTTCCTATTTACAGTGAGCTACATTGGAAATTATAGCTGATGAAAATCTCGGGTCTATGTTATAACAGCAAATGATCAAAAGATCAAACGCTCTTATTTCGACCCCAAAAGAACGAAAACAAAAAAGAGCGAACAGACAGAACAGCAAATTTTTCCCCCAAGGAAAAAATTTGCTGTTCCCAAAAAACAAAACAAAAAAAAAAACACACACTAAACGCTATTTTAAGTGAGGGGGGGCTTTGCCCCCACACCCCCCTACTTAAATATACCAACTCCGAGATCTCACTACAGTGCCGAAAACGGCAAAGTGATGGAAGTGGCCAAGTGGCTTCTTTCCCAGGGAAAGAATTTGCTTAAAAGCCACTTCGTCATTTTGCGTTTTCGACATTTACAGTTTGACGAAGATGCATTCGACATAATACGTCTTCGTTCTTCTGACAGGAACCCGAAAATCTCTACTGTAAATATACATGGGTTTGAAAACTCAGTAAAAAGAAATATGGTCATGGTGTATTTTAAGAAGCCAAAAGGCCAATGTTATATTTTTCTTTTATCAAGAAAAGCATTTAATGTCCCCAAGACATCATTCAGAATTGAGCTGGTTGGGTTATAAGCTGACAGCATCATCATGATGCTTTTCAGATAAGAGATGAGGGGTAGAAGGTTTGGTCACCCATATGGTCATAGGTTCATATGCTCATAAATTCATAGTTGTGTACTAGGCTGATGACACTGTGGCCTTTTTAACCTTAGCCATGCATCCTGAATCTTTGACAATTTCTGGTACCCTTGGTAATATGAGCAGGGGCTTGGGAGATGAAACATTTACAAGCTGGTCCCTGACCTGGGAGATAAACCATTTACAGGCTGCCTGTGTCCATCATAGACATAGGAGTTAAACCAGGGATGAATTTCTGTTTCCTAATCCAATTGTCCAAGTTACACTTGAAGGGAGGAACTCTGCTTCACATGGATGGGGAGCCTGTTCCAGAGAAGAGGTAGTCTCTGGGATAAATATCTGTCTCTCCAGTATGGCCTATTTATAGCACAGGAAAGGTTTAAGCCATTAGAATGGGTAATTCTGGAGCTGTTTGTTTTGTGAATTTGCAGGAGGTCTATCAGAGTGCAGTCAGACAATGTCATGTATGCCAGGCATAGATCTCACCTCAACAGCCTGTAGAAGATAAAGCACTGGGATAGGGCATTGAGGTGGTCTGCATAGGACATGTTATTTATGCCCTGTATTCCTTTAGTGAGGAACCTCTGTGAATCTTTCAATGTTGGATACGCCTGGTTAGGTACATAAAAAAGGAGACATTGATGGGTGCCAAATACAGTGGAACAATGACTTCCTTGTATCTAGATGCTATAGCCTTGCTTATAAGTTGCACAATATAGAATGATTTCCTTACTACTACAGAAAATTGAAGTTCAAAGGCTATATTACTGTCAATGTGTGTCTTCAAGTCCCTCACTACTGGGTCTACTCTTAGGGATGTGTTGTCTATATGGTAGTTACCAGGGGTTGCTGACTTACTGATGGATACTATTATACATTTCTCAGTATTTAGCTTTAATTCATTGCTCTGACATCAGTCATTTGCCTGTGTCAGCTCTTCCTGAAGAACATTAATGTCAGTGGGAGATTCTATGACTGCTGCTAATTTGCAATCATCTGCAAATTTAGTCAGGCTGTGGCGCTTGAAGTTAGCCTTGACAAGTAGATGCCAAAAAGGGAGCAATCCCAGGACCAATCCCTGAGGGTCTCTGCTGGTGACTAGCCTCTTTGTAGAGGTGAACTCCCCAGTTCTAACTTCCTGGGTCCTTTATGTGAGCCAGCTGGCTATCCACTGGGTAACATAAGGGTTTATATCTAGCATCTTGAGTTTGTCAACAATGTCTGAGTGGGTATTGTGTTAAATGCCTTGGCCAGGTCAAGGTAAGCAGTGTGAACTGTTTTGCCCTCACACTTGCTTTGGTGAATTTCTCAAAGAAGTCGAGCAGATTGAGAAGGCAAGACCTGCCCTTGATGCAACCAAGCTGGGATGAGTCCAGTGTCTGGAGGTTTCCTATGTCATTAATGACCATTTCTATGATAATTCTTTCCATGGGTTTAAATACGAGACTAATCAGACTAATGGGTCTGTAGTTCCAGGAATCCAATGATGATCTTCCGTTGTATAGAGGGATGACTGTTACAGTCCTCCATTCATGTAGCATGAAGCTTGTGAGGAGACTATAGCTGAACAGTGACACCAGTGATCCTGATAAGTCATACAGCAAGCTATTTAGAAGGCAACATGGGATATTATCAGGGCCAATCAAAACTGTATTCTTGGCCTTAGAGAGTGCATCATGCTCCCTACTGATAGTTTGGAGGGGTTCTTTTAAATGATATTTCCTGAAGAGCAGCTTGGAATGGGGGGTTTAAGATGCATATGAGTGTAGCAAAACTTATGGGTCTGAAGTTTCCAGGGTCTGTACATGGTCCACTTTTGTGTAGATGGATGATGGTTGCTGCTCTCCATTCATGAAGCCTGCATGGAAGGTATGGTTGAGAAATGATTTTAGATGACCTGATAGGCCAGCTCTCACCTCCAAACAATGATCAATGAAGCATCCTTTTCAACAGAGGAGGGAGTGGGCTTGAGACCCTTAGGAGGGGTATAATGCTGTTATGGAAGGAGTGGAGAAATTGTTCATGAAAAAAACTGAGGGAGTACACAAGCTAGGGAAAAAAAAGACAGAGTACTCAGGCCTAGAAACAAAATGTGAGGAAGATGAAGTAAAGCAAAAAAGAAGGTCAATGTGGTTAGTCAGTAATATGAGGCTATCTTTTGGGGTAAAAGTTAGGGCATACAAGAGGAGGAAATGAGAACATGAGAAAGGAAGTGCTCGTTAAAACTGGTGTTAGAAAACTGAAAACTTAAGGTAACATATCAAAGTGCAAAAAGACTTTCAAGCTGGTGACATTTTTTTTTACTTTTTATTTTTATTAAGATTGCCATGGATGTACACCATACATTAAGTTCAAAATTGACTGTAGGTGAAGTGCAAAGGGCAGAAAATAAATGCATGATGTAATAAGAAAGATATAAAATTGATAGATATTGCTGCTGCTAAATTGTAATTTTTCATCATAATGAGTGTACTGGGGTCCCTAATCCAAGTATTTTCTTGTTATCCACTCTAACCCCCTCTTTGTTGGTTATATGATTATAGGTCCATAGGTAGGTACTAGGCTATTGGCCCAAGGGCCTACGTAAGCCTAGCCAACAAGGTTCCCTGGCTTACGCCACCCAAGAAAGTTATTTTCCTGTGCCCTTGTCAAGCAGAGTCACAGAAGTGATCCCCGGGGTGAATTTCCTATCTCCCATCCAATCATCAAGATTTTTCTTGAAGAGTGCTAATGAGGAACTTTGCTTGACATAGATGGGTAGCTTGTTTCAGAGTATGGGAAGTCTCTGGGACATGAATCTATCCCTCCAGCATGTCTTGTTTATTGTGGTGACAAGGTTGAGGTCCCTAGAGCATGTAGCTCGGAGGGATTGGGATTTCTTTAGGTGTAGCATGTCGAACAGCTCTGGGTTTGACATAGCTTTATATGTTAGGCAGAGATCACCTCGGAGTAGGCGATATGCCATGGAGTAAAGCTGGAGTTTTTTGAGACAGTCAGTGTAGGGCATCTGTTTGAGGTCGGTAATCCTCTCTGTGAGGTACTTCTGTGGCCTTTCCAGCTGCTGCAGATGTCTTGTGAGGTACATTCCAAAAGGGGCGTTGTACTCTATAATGGGTCTAATGAGTGACGGGTAGAGGGGAACAATGACCTCTTTTTTCCTGGATGAGAACTCTTTTGTGATGAGGTGTGCCACTGTGGTGATGTGATTATCAAAGAAGAGATTACTGTCCACCTGGGTCCCAAGGTCTCTTATCACACATTCGGTGTTAAGTAGACTGCTGCTTATGTGGTAGTTCATGGGTACAGAGTTTTTACCGAAGAGGATGACAATGCACTTTTTGGCATTGAGCTTGAAGCCATGGCTCTGACACCAGGCATTTGTCTCAGTGATACCCTTCTGTAGGATGATAATTGTTTAATTAATAAAGAGAAGTTTAGCAAACACACACCATTAAGGAAATATGAAATATGAAATATGAAAGGAAAAGGACTGAAGATTAGCTACATTTACAAAGAAGCAAGTAAGTAGGGAAGTTAGAGAAAGATATGCATAATTAGAGGAAGATCTTTCATGAACAGGCATATCAATATTCAGATGAATAAATGGGCAAAGAAGCATTACAGAAAGATAGCAAACTTAAAAAGAGGATGGTGAGGAAACTGACACTGGAAAAGTGAGCCACTAAATAAATAAATACTTTTGATTATCATGTATGAAGTAAAAAGAGACATTCAACAAAATAGCCTTTAATAATGGCAATGATCTCAGTCCCTTCACAGAGAAAATGTAAAGGTACTTAAGGCATTTGAATCCGTGTGATCTACTCTAGAATTATCAAAAAAAAAAAAAGAGAGAACAGAAATGATAACATCACTAATCAATATTTTAACAAAGTTTGAGGGAATAGCAAAAATGACAGAGCGGAATTTAAAATATTATTAGTTTGACTTCCTTTATAGGGAAAGCTATGAAATCACGACTGAAGGAAACAAAATGTTAAATATCTGAAACTCTGTAAAGCATAAGACCTGGGTAACCATGATATTAAAGCAGCATTATTCTGTAATGATATTCTCTTTAGACTGAAGGAGCTAAACTAAACTGTTCCATGTAAAAGGGTAGTGAAGTGAAACAAGCACCTAAAAGGTCAGTGGGGCGTTAGGATGGCTAAAACATTATCTGTAAAGCAGTGCATAAAAGGTTATAGTAAAAGGAGCTCAACCATGTAAAAATATGGTGTCCAGCTAAGTACTACCAGATTCAGACCCAGGGTTAGACTTTTCTCAACATCCTTAAAAGCAGCCTTGCCAAAGGCCAGGAAAGGAAATGTTGATCTTTTGCTGATGATGCAGATATGTGTAACAGGGTGGCTATGACAGTGGGCGCAAACAAGATGAGAATAGACTTGTCATAACAGAGAAATGGTCTAAAAGATTATAGTTTAACTTCAATGCAAAATGATCTACTTTGTAAACAGCCAGGAATTTTGTACACAGCTGGAGAGAGAAGACATGATAGCAACAATAAGAGGAAAGGGACCTTGAGTGGTTTATCAGATTTGTTTGTTTATTCCTCACTGATGAATATGCAAACTATGTTACTAATAAAACAGCAAGAAAGGTTACTGGAATACTGAAATTAATATTTCAAAGAAACATCTGTAGTACAAATTAAGGCTGTTAGCCAGAAATATTATAGGAAAGCATCACTTGTCTATGTTCTGCATCAGAAAAGAAGATTAAAAGAGTTTAACATGGTCTTGAGGAAAGGCGGTAGAAGGGGGTATGATAGAAGTGTTTTCAAGTACTGCAAAGGAATCCATGCAGTCATAATGGCTATCATCTATCAGTTTTTATAACTGTTTTAATATAGTTCATGGGGGTCTGGACCTTATCCAGGCTTCCAATTGGTGCAAAGCAGGAACCAACCTCAGAAGGAATTTATCAAACACAACATTCTCACACATCCAAATTCATGCCTACAATGTACTGCCATAAATGTAAGCCTTTATCATAACTGTAAAATTCCTTCGGGTATTGACACACGTCAGCAATATTTTGGTAAATTTGGGGTAAGCTTGGCTAGGCTTAAAATGTGCCTTGGGCCAGTAGCCTAGTAACCAGCTATGAACCTATAAGTCAACCTGCAAACATATTTGCCATTACAAAAATGACCAAATGAGAATAAAGTTTGAGGACAGAATGATACAAAATGAGATGATCCATAGTGCCTAACCAATCAGACACAAATCTCACAAATTCAGGAAGGCCCAACAGAAAGCTAAATTAAAGGCTTTCATAACACAGAAAAGCTGATGGATGGTTAGAACAATTTTTCTTAAGAAGCGGCAAGGCATACTTCCTCAAATGTCTAGAATTTTCCAGAATGTCCAGTTGTTGTCTCATATTTTTAGTCTGTTCCTCATAACATTTGTGGCTTTCAGGCAAACCATAAAGGACTGTAGACTTTTGAGTGTCAAACTTCATGTCATTCAGAAAAGGAATGCCGATGCAAAACCTGTTATTTTATCAACTTTCTTAGTTTATAAGTACAATATTTAAAATATGTACCTCATGTTGGACCTTTGATCTATGCACCCCCTCCCCCCCCCCATTATTTTGTCTCTGTCCAGAATGCTTGGGCCAAGAGGTTAAGAGATATGCACTAAAGTCTAAAGCAGTGAATGAGTTCAAGAACATATGGGCAAGGCATAAGATTAAACTTGCAAAGGACATGTTGGGGCACATACTTTTACATCATAGAAGCTTCATCTTAACCTGAGAAAATAACAGGAAAGCTTTGGGCTGGTCACATGACAGTTTGCTTTCAAAAAAGTGTTTGTGTGTTATGTGTCTCTGAATGCCTTATACATTTCTTTCAACAAAGCACAACAAACATTAAAAGAAAAGGATGGGCTCCTTGTTTAATAGACCATAAGCATGCTACATGTGCTACAAATGAAAAACAAATCTAGAAATATCCCAGCTACACTACTCAAAAAAGAGACAGAGACAGAGACAGAGAGAGAGATACACATAAAAGTATACTTCATTGTTTCTTAGTTTATTGGACTACAAAATGCCAGACAGATGGAGTTCCCCATTATCAAGCAAAAAAACATGATGTAACTCAACAATTTAGCTTAGCTTTACAAGCAAGTGGTACAATTAAAATGCTAACAAAATGCTCATTAAACAGGAAAGTGTTAGCCATTCACGTATAGTAATGGATTAACACCAATCTCAGTAAGAAAAGAACAGACCTATCAATGTTATAATGGATTCTTTTAAATCAGTTGCTACTAAAACAAATTCCTAATGTCTGTAATCTAGGCCATTAGCACATTTGAGTAGAAGAAAGTATAAGTGCACAGCACCCTATCAATTCTAATCAGAATCTGGTTCCTTGTTAATCTGCTATTTATCATGCTACCAAATGCAAATGGCACATAAAACACACTGTTGTGTATTTCAGAAGCTGAAAAGGAACTCTGAAATATAAAGCTTTCCCTGTGTTGTTTGTCCATTTATATGTATGTATGTCTGCATGTGTGTATTTTCACTAAGTTCAAAACTGACGGTCCTCTTAAAAAACAACTTATTCAGCCTTGAAGCAATTATTCATTTCTCTTTTGGTGGTCATTCCCTGACTTGACAAAATTCTCTGAAGCCCATAGTTTGGACTACAAAAGATTCACTGACACTTTGTTCGTAACAGGTTATTGTTGCACTACTAAAAGCAAGCATAAAAAGTAGCGTATGCAACAGATGTATAGAAGACAACGCAAGTACAAAGATCAGTAGCTTCAGCTGCCATCAAGCTTAGCATTTACTTAAGCAATAACCGATGACGTGGTGTGGTGTATTGAAGATTTACCCACGGTTGGTGTGGTTTAATCACGAGGGCGAAGCCCGAGTGATTAAATAAAGCCAAGCTTGGGTAAATTTCAATATAACACAATCACGGAGTCATTTATTGCTATTATACAATGACATTATTTAAGAAAAAAATACTTAACTTTTCTTAAATAATGTCTTTGTATAACGGCGCATTACTGTTCTTCAGCTGGTTGTGGTACACTGCTTCCTTATTTTGATGTACTGAATATGTGTATGGGGCTTGCGTCCCACACATACCCAGTACATCGATGCTTAGAAACAGAAGCAACGGAGAAAAGAAAGTCTTTGTTGCTCTGTTTTTTTTCTTTTTTTATTTGTTAAAAAAAATGTTTTTAGCACTTTATACCAACGGAAAAAAGTCTGGGCGACCGGACCTTTTTCCATTGGTATATTGTGGGATTTACAACAAGCACGCTGGCCAATCAGAGTGCACATTTTGGAATATTAATGGGGGGGTTATTATAGTCACACACACACACACATGCACGCACATGCACACACACCAGGATTATTTCTGGAAGAAGTTATTGACTTCTTCTGAATGTAAAAGGAAATTTATTCCATATTTTTAAAGGGTTTAGATTGAATGTAACTTATCTGTCATGTTTTATTCTTCTCTTAAATATGTATGTCAATATTGCTTAGCACCTTCTGTTGTCAGCTCCCCAGTAATGCTAGTCATGCAAAGAATTTCAAACAATACCAGCTTATACTTTGTCTTATAACCTCGGCAGAGGTCACCTATACAAAAAAAGACTAAATTGGCTGTTTGTAAAGTTCTTCAGATTGGAGTTTTCCACTTTTATAAATTTTCAAGTAACGAATCACTGCATCAAGTTGTTTTCAGTAACTTGTCAATGCCTAGAAAATTTACCAATGTATTGAATAATGGGACAGATCAATGAATTATACAGTGATACAGCGATCTATTTGGAGTGAATATGCATCCTTTTAGAATTGAATGGGCTACAGAATGTGCTTTTTAGACATTAACAGATAACATGCTGGTCAATATTTAAGCTGTCGTTTACATCATCCCTAGATTTTTAATCCAGGTGTTTTTCTTTTTTAAATAATTTGACCATTTATTTTATAATTAGTATTTATGTCCTTTGTTCCATATTTCATTATGCTAGATTTACTGACATTAAAGATAAGGACATTACTTATGTAGCTGGGGTGCAAAATAGTCATTCTTTCACTTTCATTCTTATAGAATGTTGGGACATTACAGAACAGGTGGGGGGTGGCATCATGGTTAAGGTGTGTATGCCACAGATACATACATGGTACAGAGTTTGATCATCACCTTTGGTCGTTACTGTCTGGTTATTAGCTAAGCATGTAGCAGGCTGATTGCTTAGTGTTTAGCTATGAACTTATTATTGAAGTCATTTTGTTATCCAGTTTGAAGTTACCAACATATTTGATTGCCCATAACCCATTTCCCAGTTTTTATATATGAGGACAGTCAAGGAAAAGTAGCCCTGGTACACAGACATGTGAGACACTACTGATAAAACTTTATTGTTGCAGACAGGTAGCTCTACCACACTGACTTGTGTCTTGTTCTTTAATCAATACTTTACCCAGTTGAATTATGCATAGATTTACATTTAATGTTTTTAATTAGACAAGTACTACCTTCTTTGGACTAGAGAGGACTACCTTTGCAAAGTTACTAAGCAGAGTGCACTGTCTGCCCTTTAGATAGTGATGGTTTGCTGTTATGTTTTTTAAAGATATTCACAAGATTCTGAATGCGCAAGATCTCCCCTAATAAACACAGAATGTTTAAGATATAAAATATTTAAGCCAACACACAATACCCCTCTTGGGCATCATAGATAAGCTATCCAGCTTAAATATAAACCCCTATGTCACAAGATGGGTCGCAAACTGGCTCAAAGACAGAACCCACAGAGTGAGAGTTGCTGGAGCCATGTCAGACTCGAAACCGGTCACAAGTGGCATCCCACAGGTTCTGTCTTGGGACCACTCTTGTTCAGTATATACTTTTCCGAGGTACAGGCAAACGTGGGAGGACTATAGCTCACCAAGTTCGCAGACGACTGCAAACTGGGCGCCATAATCAACTCTCCAGCTGACACAAACATCCTTCAAAAAGGTCTCACAGAGACAGATAACTGGTGCCAGCGCCATGGTTTAAAGCTAAATGCCAAAAAATGTATAGTCATACCCTTTGGCAAAAACAATGTGCCCACAAATTACCACATAGGTGGAAACCCATTAAGTACAGAGAAAGTTATTAGGGACCTGGGGACTCAAGTTGATAGCAATCTCTCCTTTGAAAACCACATTGCCAAAGTGGTTAGAAAGACCTTCTACATAGCCCACCTCATCATGAAGGGTTTCACATCTAGATCAAGAGAGGTAATCGTGCCCCTTTATTCATCCCTCATCAGGCCCATCATAGAATACAATGCCCCTTTTGGGATGTACTTTACCCGACACCTGCAGCAATTAGAAAGACCCCAAAAGTATCTCACCAAGAGGATCAAGGGTCTCAAACAGATGCCATATGCTGCTCTGTTAAAAAAACTCCAGCTCTACTCAGTTGCATACCGCCTACTTTGAGGCGATCTATGCCTGACATACAAAGCTATGTCAAATTCAGAATTAATGGACATGCTCTACCTCGGTAAATCTAAATGCCTTAGAGCCACACGCTCGAGGGACTTGAACCTCAGCACAGAAATAAATAGAACTTGCTGGAGGGACAGGTTCATAACCCAGAGGCTCCCTTCACTCTGGAATAGAATTCCAGTTCATGTGAGGCAGAGCACCTCACTGAATCTCTTCAAGAAGAATCTCGATAGGTGGATGAGGGATCGTAGGTTTGTCCCAGGGATTATTCCCATGTCACTATTAGACAGAGGCACAGTAAACTAAACCATAAAAAGGGCACAGTATACTCAAATCAAGGGGTGGCGTAAGCCATACAGAATCGGGCTAGGCTTATAATTGCCCCAGGGCAGATAGCCTAGTATGAACCTATGAACCTATGAACCTATGAACTGTGTTATATTAGATGTGCTCCATTGTGATTCTTTCCATGGTTTTACATAGAATACTGATCAGGTCGAAGGATTTAAAACTATATGACTGTAATAGGACAACCCACACACACACACACACACACACACACACACACACACACACACACACACACACACACACACACACACACAAAACCCTGTGAACTGGTATCACAACAGCTTATTGCCATAAGTGAGGGACATGTACATATGATAACATTTTTTTTAAATGGCTGACAGGGTATTATAGGTTCATAGGTTTGTACTAAGTTAATGACCCTGGAGCCTTTACAAGCCTAGCCCATGGAAGTGCCATGGCATCATGCCGCCCGGAGTTAGTTCCCAGTGCCTCTATCAAGTAGAGCCACTGGAGTGATCCCCAGGGTGAACTTTCTAAAATTAGATTTTTCCCCTGACTCTGTGTGCCTGATTTCTGGTCCCATGGAAACTGAGTTTTTAAATTTTATCAATGTCAGTAGATATATCTGTAGTTATATAAGAGATGTCTTTCCACATCTCACTATGTCTTTGCTTAGTGCAATGTTTACACACATTCTTGTTCTTACAGTATGCCACTGAACAGTTAATTACTGTGCTAATTGGGTAAAATGTTTAGACATTCTTTTCCTCAGAAAAGAGCACCTAAGGAACTTGTTCAGAATCACACAGCAGGCAAATGGAGACTGTGGGAATCAAACCATGGACTATGAATGGAGCTCACCAGCAGATCATATCTTTATTCCTCTGGAATATGCTTCCAGATAGTCATTCTTTCATATTCTGGTACCCATTAGTATATTCATTATAGTGTGGAGCTGATGTGAATTTCTGGAGGCAATAGATATAAAGCATGGGATCATTTCTGGACAGAATGCTAGTCTAGACTGACAGCTACAGTCTTTCCTAAATTTAGATTATAGGTTCATAGGTGTGCACTGGGCTAATGGCCCTGAAGCATTTACAAGCCTAGCCCATAGAAGGTCAGGTGGCATGATGCCAGGGTAATCCTATGGGCTGGGCTTGTAAAATCTCCATAGCCATTAGCCTAGTACACACCTATGAACCTAAGTGCCCTGGCATTATGCCACCTGACGTTAGTTCCCAATGCCTCTATCAAGTAGACCCACTGGGGTGATCCGCGGGGTGAACTTTCTATTTCCCATCCACTCATCAAGATTTCTCTTGCAGAGGCCCAGTGAGGTGCTCTGCTTGAGATGTATGGGAAGTATATTCCAGAGCATGGGCAGTCTCTGGGTTATGAACCTGTCCCTCCATCATGTTCTGTTGATTGTGGTAATGAGGTCAAGGTCTCTGGAGCATGTGGTGTGGAGAGATTAGGATTTCTTTAGATGTAGCATTGCTAAAACTGTTGCAAAAAAGAGTAAAATTCCATGATTGGAGGAACTCCCTGGTCAGCCTCAGCAAGAAGCTGAGATCTCTCATAAAATCCTCCAAAGCTAGTTATGAAAACAAAATCACCACTGATTCTAAAGACAGCCACAAAGCATTCTATAGCTATGTCAAGAATCTCAATGGCAACACTCAGATCTGCTCTGAGTTACAGCACAATGGCACTAAATATACAGAACCAACTGATATTGCCAACATCCTGGCAGATAGGTTCAGTGCTAACTTTACTCCCCTCTCACCCCTTAAAAGGCCCATCTCCATACCGGAAGAATGCAAAGTTTCTGTAATCACAGCTGCACAGGTAAAAACCACACTCTCCAAAGCCAAGAACACAGCATCCATGGGACCTGACAACATCCCAGGCTGCATTCTACATGAACTACAGAACCAACTGGCACCCCACCTAAGTACCATGTTCAATCATAGCCTTACCTCAGGCTTTGTGCCCATTGAATGGTGCACAGCGACGGTCATACCACTCCACAAAGGGAGAGCCACCACAGACCCTGGGAACTACTGCCCCATTCGCCTGATGAGCCTGGTCTGCAAGGCTATGGAACGTACCATCATGGAACTTTTAAACAATGACATGGGTAATCTCCAAACTCTGAACCCTACCCAGTTCGGGTTTGTAAAAGGCAGATTATGTCTCCTAAACCTGATAGACTTCTTTGAAGCGGTCACCAAAGCCGTAGATGAGGGTAAGGTGGTTCACACAGCCTATCTAGATCTCGCTAAGGATTTTGACACCATCCCCCACTCTGGAATTATAGATAAACTCAATAAACTAGGTATAAATCCCTATGTCACAAGATGGGTTGCCAAATGGCTCATTGACAGAACCCACACTGTGAAAGTAGTAGACTCCAAATCCGAATTCAGACCAGTGAGAAGCAGAGTACCACAGGGTTCAGTCCTCCTCTCCTGTTTGGTATCTACTTCTCTGAAGTACAGGCTAACACAGAAGGTCTTTGGTTAACAAGTTTTGCAGATTACTGCAAACTAGGAGCCATAATCGAAACTCCTAATGATGTGGACAACCTACAAAAGGGCCTCACTGAGACAGATGCCTGGTGTCAAAGCCATGGCCTCAAGCTCAATGCCAAAAAGTGCATTGTCATCCCTTTTGGTAAAAAGTCTGTACCCATGAACTACCACATAGGCGATAGTCTACTTAACACCGAAAGTGTCATAAGAGACTTTGGGATGCAGGTAGACAGTAGTCTCTCTTTTGATAATCAAATTGCCACAGTAGTCAGGAAATCCTTCTACATGGCACAGCTCATCACAAAAGGTTTCTCATCCAGGAAAAAAGAGGTTATCATTCCCCTCTACTTGTCACTCATTAGACCCATTATAGAATATAGCACCCCTTTTGGTATGTACCTCACAAGACATCTACAACAACTGGAAAGGCTGCTGAAATACCTCACAAAGAGGTTTACCAGCCTCAAACAGATGCCCTATGCAGACCATCTCAAAAAACTCCAGCTTTACTCCATTGCATATTGCCTACTCAGAGGCGATCTCTGCCAGACATACTAAGCTATGTCAAACCCAGAACTGTTGGACATGCTCCCCTTAAAGAAATCCCATTCCCTCCGAGCTACACGCTCTAGGGGCCTAAACCTTGCCACAACAGTAAACAGAACATGCTGGAGGGATAGATTCTTGTCCCAGAGACTTCCCATACTCTGGAACAAACTACCTATCTGTATCAAACAAAGCTCCTCATTAGGACTCTTTAAGAAAAATCTTGATGATTGGATGGGAGATAGGAAATTCACCCCAGGGATCACTTCTGCAGCTCTGCTCGACAGGGGCACAGGAAAATCATTTTCTTGGGCGGCCAAAGCCAGGATACCTTTTTGGCTAGGCTTATATAGGCCCTAGGGCCATTTGCCTAGTACCTACCGATGAACCTAACAGAGCTGGGTCAGTCATGGCTTTGTAAGTAAAGCAGAGATCACCTCTTAGTAGACAATATGAGACAGAGGATAGCTTTAGTTTTTTGAGTCTGTCTGTGTAGAACATTTGTTTAAGGCCTAGGATCCTCTTCATGGGGTAGTTCTGTGGCTTTTCCAGCTGTTACATGTGTCTAGTGAGGTACATGCCAAATGGGGCATTATACTCGATGATTGGTCTAATGAGGGAAGAGTAGAGAGAGATGATGACCTCTTTCTTCTGGATGCAAAAACCTTGGTAATAAGATGTGCCACATAGATGGACTTTCTGACCACATTGGCAATGTGGTGGTCAAAGGAGAGGTTGCTGTAAACCTGTATCCCTAGATCTATATAACGCCTTCAGTGTTTAGTGGGCTCCTATCGATGTGGTATAAATGGGAACTGAGTTTTTCCCAAAGGGGATGATGATGCATTTTTTGGCATTAAGCTTAAGGCCTTGGTTTTGACACCAGTCATTGGGCTCAGTGAGGCATTTCTGTAGGATGTCTACATCACTTGGGGAGTTAGTAATGGCTCCCAGCTTGCAGTTGTCTGTGAACTTGGTCAGACAGAGTCCCTCCGTGTTGGCCTGGACTTCTGAGAAGTAGATGCCAAACAGGAGAGGACCCAGGACCGATCCCTGTGGGACTCCACTTGTGACTGGTCAACAGTCTGACTTGGAGTCCACTACTTTCACACTGTGGGTTCTATCTGTGAGCCAGTTTGCAACCCACCTAGTGATATAGGGGTTGAGGCCTAGTTTGGTGAATTTATGGTAAGTTTAGTTTTTATAGCACTTAGTTAAACATTTGTATTATATGCAGCTGAAGCAATAATATAACAAAGCAATATTTTACTTAATAGACTATCCCTGATTAGATTTTTAAGGGTGCCAAGCTTCTATATGAGTGTTGAATTTGGACAGTTTCTGACTCTTAAAACATAATTGTATACAGTACCTCTGCTACCTAACCAAACATGACAGACTCGTTTGGAGCATTTTCCTCCTATGCCTGCTGTCCTCAGAGTCTTAGTGGACCAATTTTACATCTGTTTTGTCCATTTAGTGATGCGAACTGGATGGCAGACCCCTGAGATGGTCATAATTCAGGGTTAGTAGTTGTAATGGCCTCCTAATAAGTACCTCTCTATAAGCTCAGTGTAGCAATGTTGAGATTCACACACACATCCACATTCTTGTACTCATTCCTCATGCCTCACCTTTAAATGAGGTGATATAGTTGTACTCATTCCTCATGCCCCACCTTTAAATGAGGTGATATACACATTAGCTACTCACTGTCACCAAGCCAGCTTTATGGTACACAATACATTCAGCAAACCAACAATCCCTGCAGCAGAGGCAGGAGACCTGTCTCTCCAGCAGGGGACTTGCAGGTGTGGAGCATTTCTAAAAGTCAGCCAATGTCAATTAAGCCAAAGGCGGGTTATATCAGAGGGTGATGTCAACCATGGCATGTCTCTTCACACCACATAAATGGTATCACTAAACAAGAAGTGTCACAATACTTTGCTTTTGCCCTTTCCTACTCAACAAGCCAGGGATGATGTCTTAGGAATACCAGTGGGCTGGTCAAACGACTGAGGATATGGGAAGTAGGATATCCCTACGCCTGAACTCCAGTGTCATCACTGATCTTTTTGTAGTAAAATGTGCAACTGTTTTACAAAGCAGCCATATACTCCAGCAAAATACTGATTCTCTGTTCCAAGGCGTAGAGCTTTAGTCAGATGTCTTGCTGCCATATGAGTGAAGTTTGAATGTTCTTCTTATATCATTATTGTTTCCTACAGACACTTTAGGATTCCATCCAAAAGTCATTATGCATAGACTGACTTGTTACTCTTAACAAAAGAACCTCAGATTCCCAAAGATTTGTACCGTGGATCAAATGTTTTCCCTTATAAAAGAGTCTTTGACTTTGTGGTATTTACCCAGGTAACAAAACAATTAAAATAAGCAAACAAACATGCAAACACTAACAAACTAAACAAATAAAATAGATAAATGATGAATTAAATAAATGAATAAATACATACATACATAAATAAATAATTTCAGTCTTCCAGAGTAAAAAAATACCATATTTACAAGAGTCACGAAAGGAGGTACTGGCAGCCCAACTGTCTAGGATTTTGTAAATAATTGTATGTCATTGGTGAATATTGAAATGATTTGTGTAAGATGCCTGTGTTACAACTGTATTAGAACTGTATGTTATGTGTATATTAAACTGCTGGTACAGGAGTGTGTGTTGAAAATGTATCTTGTAAAGTACTGAGCTTAAAGTTGTATCCACAGTGTACCCTGCTGGAAGAGAACAGAAATGTACATACATTATTGTAACTGCTTAAATGTATATATTTTAACAATGGAAACTGAGAGACACTTGCATATTTATTTGGTGACACTGTGTAGGCCACTCCTAATAGCCTTTCTCTTGGTCAAACTACCATTTGTATTGATAACAACATTACACAGTAAGATTGGACACCCTCTGTTAAGGCATTAAAGTAACTGATAAGGAGTGGCTGGTGGCAGTGATAACTACCTTATAGTCTGGGCAAAAGGGGGCATAGCTAGTAAACCTGTGCCAGCCATTCCCAGGTGTGTGTGTGTGTGTGTGTGTGTGTGTGTGTGTGTGTGTGTGTGTGTGTGTGTGTGTGTGTGTGTGTGTATGTATGTGTGTGTGTGTGTGTGTGTGTGTGTGTGTGTGTGTGTGTGTGTGTGTGTGTGTGTGTGTGTGTGTGTGTAAATCAAACCTCAAAGAGTATGTGTGTCAGCAACTTGGGTAGGGACACAAAGCACTAGTTGGACAGAGAGGGTACTTGTCTTTGCTTGGCAACTCAGTTGAGATCTCAACTCTATAGCCGTGCGAGTGGGGCACCTTAATGGGGATTTGATGAAAGAGGGAGAAACCGCCTCGGACTGACTATGGTCTCTGTGTGCTGTTAAGGGAAATTGCACCTGATGAAGAGAGCTGTATCTGGTAATGCTGTATGTGTACATGTCAAGCTCCAAATGTACATGCCCTCACTGTTGCCAGTGGTGAGGATTGAGGTTCCTTGATTACTGGGCCAGTGGTGGGGCATCACAACAAGTGTAAGAAATAATGAATTACAAGTCTAAGAAATAATGACTGGACCACTCTCTCCTTATTACACATACATTCATACTGCACAACACAATAGGGAGCAAGAATGCTAACATCCATTTGTTAACCAGGTAGGAGTTAACCAAGGAGTGATATGATTGCAGTGTCTGGCTAAATGACTTGCTCAAAGTCAGAGAGTAGGCAAATAACAGCTAAGAGACTCAATCCATGCACCACAGGAGGTATAGCTGACAGCTGTAACCCTCTTCACCAGCTCCCAGCAAAGATTGCACAGTTTAAGCATATACACATTCCAAAGCTACATTTGTTTTAGGGATTGTCTTTTCCATCTTTTCCATTTTTGCTTTCACAAAAAAAGATAAATGGTTTAACTTTATGGGATCAATCGAGGAGCATAAAACAAAGGTACTGTAAACTTGAACAAATATTGTAAGCTGTTATTTGACACAGATCCGCAATATCATGTTCTTAGAAATCTATACAAAGAAAAAACATGGATACTAAGATTGAACCTTTTCTGACAGAGAAAAAAAAACAATTCTTGCTTATCCTGAGAACAATGTGAGTGCACTTGAGAAATGGCAAACACAACCAATCTATCCAGAGTAATAAGTCAAAGGTCAATAAGCTGAAGAGTAGCAGAGATGTTTGGAAATGCATCTATGAAGCATTTTGTAGTAGTCCTGGAGAAAATTATTTTCTGCCCAACTCAGGCATATGAGAAAAAAAAACAGGTATTAAAGTGATATAAAGTCATCCTGAAATTAAGGGCCATAACTATGATGGCTACTGTCCTAAGTTTATATATATTTATATATATATATATATATATATATATATATATATATATATATATATATATGTATATAGATACATAGATAAATATACACATACATTTATATATGTGTGTGAGTGTGTGTGTGTGTGTGTGTGTGTGTGTGTGTGTGTGTGTGTGTGTGTGTGTGTGTGTGTGTGTGTGTGTCTGTGTGTGTATCTATATCTATATCTATATATCTATATATATATATTCATATAGTCTTTACCTGTATATGTTTACCATTTATACAGTCACTTGTCCAAGAATATTGAAAAGAATTATACATATTATTAACTCCTCCTTTGAATGACAATTTCTGAGACGTGGAAGTAAACCAGATAATTATTCCCATGTTTCTATTATGTCACCCATTTTCCACTGCAAATTACAGGCCCACTATCCCTATAATAAACAATGTAAGAACACAATATATCCTTAATTTGCAGCTGCAAGAAAATAAATGAAAAAAGAAAAAGTGGATAGTGTCACAGGTTAATGCATCCAATTAAATTTGACCAAGACATTAGGCAGTAAGTCAGAAAAGAATTGAACTACAGGTTAGTGGTTGCAATGAACACATGGTGAGCACAGGTGGAGTAAAAAACATGCTCTTGTAAACAAATGTATTGCTTTCCTATCATGACAGACAAACCAATAAGAAAATACAGCCTCAGGAATGTATTTCCCATTCCCCCAAAAAGTGCAACATAAAACTGATGAAGTTATGAAGTTGCACTGGACACTTTGCATCCGACCTCGTCCTATAATGTTGTTGAACATTTTGAAGTGTTCACAGATGACTATGATAGATCATTCTGGAGCATTTTATTAATTTATTTATTTAACATTTTGTTTATCGGGAAAGTCTGACTGGGTTAGTGCCCATTTTCAGCAGTGGCCCGGGGAGAAGTGCTCCAGAGACAATTAGCAAATTGCACAATTACATTGAATTACATTGATTTGTACACTTTAGAATAGGACAAACTGTATATACCATAAATTCACATTGATAGATATGACAGATATTTTTACATGCAATACTTTAAGCAATCTTGCACAGTAGAATACAGACATAAGGTTTCTATGTATCATAAAAATTTACATTGATGTATAGGACAGACAAATATACATACAATAGTTCAAAGCCAAACTGCAGAATAGATACAGACATAAGGTTTATATGGGAAGAAAATATCCACAAGAGAAGTTGACTTTGCAAGTTATATGATTCAGATAGAAAATATACTATGTAATGGATAAAAGGGCATTATTATTGTAGTGCGATTATTTTGTAAGTCATGTAGGACACGGATGAGAAATGAAAGAAGTTACAGAGGAGGGAGAAAGGGTGGTGGGAGGTTAGGTATTAAAGAATAATGTGTGAAGTATGTAAGGCAGAAGCAAGAGGAGTGCAAAGGTTAAGAGACAGCATAGCCAACTTTAGGCATAGGCCAACTAGGCAGCTGCCGAGGGTGCTGCTGTGGCAGGGGCGCTTTTCCAGTATTTATTTGGTTTAGGTAGACCAGGATGGGGGGCACCAGAAGGTGTGGCAGGGGGCACCGTGGAGCCCTTTTGCCTAGGACACCAGTTGACCTAAGGCCGCTCTTGAGAGACAGGATAGTGTTGGGAAAAGTTGGAGTATGGGGGAGGGAGTAAGAGATTAAGTTAGGTGAGTAGAAATAGAGTGATATGTTAAGGGTTAGGTGAAGAGGGAACCTAGTTAGGTAAAGGATTGCTAAGTAGGATGAGGGGGAAGAGAGAATGATTAGGGTATTAGTAGGAGGGTAATAGGGGAAGAGTAGATTTATGGTTAGTTATCTGTGAGGGGTGGGAGAGGAGGTTATAGTAGTAAAGGAGTAGATATAATTACATATGCTGGGCACAAAGTGGAAGGACTGTAGATCGGGAAGGTAATGGACAAGAACAAAAAGTACAAAATCTAAGAGAGGAGTCTCGTAACTGTTTTATTAAACCAATTTAGCGCTTTTGTCCAAAGTTAGACTGGACTTCATCAGAATGCCATTAAAATCGAACTGGATGGTTTTATACTAAAAAGGCAGTCACATGGTTCACAACACTGATTAGATGCTTGCCGTTAAAAACATTCTTGAAAAGACTGTACACAGTAACTAGGAAAAAACTTTTTATAAGAACTAAACCTTAAATATTAGTAATAGAAAGGTAAGCCAAAAATATATTTATACAACTACACTTATTAAAACGTGAATATTCTAGTACATTGCAAAACTTCAAAGAAAAACGATGTAAGACCCAGTTTTACAAGACAAAAGCAACCTTCAGTTTTAAACCACTGTTGATTAAGGTTGTTTCTTTTAGCCCAGGAAAAACAGTGGCATTACCTTTTAGCTGCCACTGCAATTCTTTATATTCTAAAAAAATCATCAGCAGGCCCTCCCCTTTCTCCCAAGTTTATGCGGTTAAGAACAAAGAATTTGAAGGGGTGGGAGCTGTGTCCCTTGATGTGTTTATATAGGGCATTTCTTTCATCATTCTTTTTAACCAGCCCTTTGGGTCCTTTTTGTTTTCCCCTATATAGAGCCCATTACATGACTGGCAGTTTGCCACATAAACCACAGCTTTACTACCATGGTCATATTTCTGTTTTAGGTATTACTTTTCCATAATTCTCAAGTAAAAAACAGGTACCGTTCAAAATTAAACAACAGTGGGAACAGTGACCACACTTTGACACTCTACCCTTTTCCCTTGAGGTATTAGTCCTTTCTAATAAAGATTTGAAACAGGTGTCTTTTTTGTATACAATGTTAAGGGTCACACCTTTCACCCTAATGTATTCCAGGTCTATACAAAACAGGTTCCAGTTTTTTTCTATGATGGATTTAATGTTGAAAAAATCTGTGTTAAAGGGCAACACTACTGCTTTGTTGTGTACCCCTTGGGTTATCAAGTTGATCTCATTGTTGATCAAGGTTCTAACCCAGTCACCCCTACAAGCAGTGGGTTGAAGTGTCCTAAAGTTCTTTTATTTTTAACTTCAATGAGAATTTCACTCAAAAAGTGTTCAGGATACCCTCTACTTAAGATACTTTCAACGTTTTACACTCAGTGTTGAATGTAAAATCATTCAACAGCATGCAAGCTAACCATACGTACTGAGCTTTGACAAGGCACTTCTTTTGATTAATTGGGTGTCATCTATCACAATGCAACAATGAGTTAAAATAAGTGGGATTCCTGCATATTTTTTGAGATGGATACGTTCAAATAATTAACCTTTTCTGCCTGCAATTCCATGTAAACCTTAAAAAAAAATCAGTTGATGTCTGTATATATTAGAAAAATTGTTCTAATCTGTCATGGGTATCTGTCCAAAATAAAATAATGTCATCCAAATAATGACCATAGACAGACCAGCTGTTCCTGTATTCAGATGTGAAAATGTAATTATTCTCAAACTGGGCCAGTACCATGTTTGCAAAGGTAGGGGCACAAGCCGCCCCCATCACTACCCCACTGGTCTGTCTGAATAGCTGGTTCTCAAAGATAATAAAATTGTTTTCAAGAACAGCCTCCATTAGTTGCCTAGCATTAGAAATTTGCCCTTTTCCCCACCTGGGTGGGTTTGAAATACTATGCTTTGTGTGATAGTCCATATGTTGGACAACCCGTTACTTTCCCTGGGAAAGTAATTTGTTGAACTGAACGTTCGTGGAAGTGAATGTTCACTGTATATGGTTCGATGAATGAACGTTCGTGGAAATGAACCTTCAATAAAGTAATATAGCCCTCTCTAGAACATATCCTTGTGTGCTTTTTTCAAGACTGATGGCATAGATGCCACTTCAGAAGAAAATGGTTCTACTTGAGCAAACCTTTTATATGTATTAACAGTCAAAAGAACTTTGAACCTGTACTGCCAGTGTATATGCCAAATTTTATTATGAGGGTGACTGGCAAGAAATGATCTTCATGACTTCAAAAAATCTGTTGTGAGGCCCTCACTCTACAATGGGGCCCACATCTCAGTTAATCCTGATGAGAAGTCATTTTCCTTCAGTAAAACAGATGGTCTTATCTGAATGCCTTAATTATTATGGGGGTAGCTATCACTCCTTTAATGCTATTTTATATTAATTAGCTCCGTTAATTCTGTTGGTGGCCACTCTGATTCTGTTAATCCTGACAGGCCCTCTTCATTCTTATCATATTATTGGGCCACCTGATTCTGTTAATCTCACTATTGCCTTCTGACATTGTTATTCTTGTTAGGAGTTCTTGAAGCAGTATTGCAGAGACACCCTGACTGGTAATTTTGTTGGGGCCTCCTGTTTCACTTCCTTACTATAACAGTCTGACTTCATTAATCATTCTGTGAACATTTTGACTTTGTGAATTCTGCTGGGCAGTCCCTTTAATCATGCTGGGGGCACTTTGTTTTAATTATTGCTGATAAGGCCCCTGAATCTTTTAATTCTGTGCGGGCCCATGATTCCTCTCATCTCAGGTGGTTGTGCTGATTGTATTACTTTTGCTGTGGTTTCTTGGCTGTTTTAATTCATCAGTGGGCCCCTAAATCTATTAAATCTGTTACAGGTTTCCCAAAAACTATAAAGACGATTTTAATCATTTTCTAGGTATGTGATTTGGAAACAAAGCAGTGTCCTTGTAAGAAACTTCCACAAAATGTATTTAATCAGTTGCTTACTTGCAAATAACATGCTGAACAACTTCATTTATCTGACTGAATAAGTAAATTAATGCTTTTCCCTGCTGTATTACACTGAAGAATGAGATAGTTACATTTTAATGACTTTTTAGTGGATTAAACTAGGGTAGTTTATGTTTACACTGGATGCTACCATATATTCATTTCTTGTTGATTTTATAACAATGTTTATTTTATTGATCTCATAATTTGTATAAGCTGCCTTAAATGGCATCATTAATTTCTAATTGTTCCCTTTATATTGTTAAGCTAAATATTCATGAGTTGTTAACCTCCATTTTTATTTCTAGTTTTACTGTAATGTCACAGTGCATAGCTAAAAATGGAACAGTGGATATTTCAGCCTAAAGGGTTAGCTAACAATAAATAAAAATAAAATGTTTTTGTCTATAGTTTCATTGTTTCATAGTTTGGTACTAGGCTATCTGCCCTGGGGCATTTATAAGCCTAGCCATAGTGATGTGGCTTTCGCCACCCCATGTAATGGTACAAAAGTGTACAGAATAGATTTAGAATACTGTGCCTATGTCGAGTAGTTACACAGTTAAGACCCCCTTACATAATATAATTAGTTTACTGTGCCTCTGTCTAGTAGTGACACAGAGATGACTCCTGGGGTAAACCTACAATCTGCCATCCACTCGTCAAGATTTCTCTTGAAGAGAGTCAGTGAGGAGCTCTGCCTAACATGAACTGGGATTCTGTTCCAGAGTATGGGAAGCCTCTGAGTTATGAATCTGTCCCTCCAGCATGTCCTATTCATATTTGTGCTGAGGTTCAAATCTTTAGCTCTCGTGGTTCTGATGGATTTGGATTTTTTGAGGTGGAGCATGTCCATCAATTCCTGATTGGACATGGCCTTGTACGTTAGGCACAGATCACCTCTGAGTAGGCGGTATGCTACTGAATAGAGTTAGAGTTTCTTTAGTCTGGCAGCATATGACATATGTTGGAGACCCTTGATCCTCTTGGTGAGGTACTTTTGGGGTCTCTCTAGCTGTTGCAAGTGCCGGGTGAGGTACATACCAAATGGGGCATTGTACTCAATCATGGGCCTGATAAGGGAGGAGTACAGGGGCACAATGACCTCCTTTGATCTGGATGTGAATCCCTTCATGATAAGGTGGGCAAGGTAGAAAGTCTTTCTAACCACTTTGGCAACGTGGGTGTCAAATGAGAGGTCACTATCGACTTGGGTCCCCAGGTCTCTGATTACTTTTTCCGTACTCAGTGGGTTACTGCCTATGTGATAATTTGTGGGCACTTTGTTTTTCCCAAAGGAGATGACTATACATTTTTTGGCATTTAGTTTAAGGCCATGACTCCGGCACCAGTTGTCAGTTTCAGTGAGGCCTTTCTGTAGGATGTATGCGTCAGCTGGTGTATCGACTATGGCGCCTAGTTTGCAGTCATCTGCAAACTTTGTCAGCCACAGCCCTCCCGTGTTTGCTTTCACATCTGAGAAATAAATGCCGAACAAAAGGGGTCCCAGGACAGAGCCCTGTGGGACACCACTTGTCACTGGCTTTGAGTCTGACATGGCTCCAGCGATTTTGACTTTATGGGTTCTATCCTTTAGCCAGATTGCCACCCATCTTGTGACATATGGATTTACATTTAAGCTGTTGAGCTTGTCTATGATGCCAGAGTGGGGTATTGTGTTGAAAGCTTTAGCCAAGTCCAGGTAGGCTGTATGGACTGCTTTGCCCTCGTCAATGGCTCTACTGACTGTTTCAAAAAAGTCAACCAGGTTTAAAAGGCAGGATCTGCCTTTTACAAAGCCGAACTGGGTGGGATCAAGTGTCTGTAAGTCACCAATGTCTCTGTTTATTAGTTCCATAATGATTCTTTCCATAGCTTTGCAGACCAGGCTGGTTAAGCTTATGGGGCGGTAGTTACCAGGGTCAGTAGAGGTGCCTCCTTTGTGGAGTGGGACTACTGTTGCTGTACGCCAGTTTTCAGGTACATATCCTGTAGTAAGGCTAAGGTTAAATAGCATTTTTATGTGTGGGTTTAGCTCCTCTTGGAGTTCACGTAGCACGCAACCCGGGATACCGTCAGGTCCCATTGATGCTGTGTTTTTAGCTTTGCTGAGGGTGGTTCTCACCTGGACATCTGAGATGACAGGAAGGTTACATTCAGCTGGGATAAGTATTTCTTCTTTTGGGGGTGAGGGAGGGGTGAAATTTGCACTGAACCTGTCTGCCAGAATGTTGGCAATATCTGTGGGTTCAGTGAATTTTTTGTCATTGTGAACTAACTCTGAACATATCTGAGGGTTTCCGCCCAGGTTTTTAACATAGCTGAAGAAGGCCTTGTGGTTATCTTTAGTGTCCATAGCGATTTTTCTCTCAAAGTTGGCCTTGGATGTTTTTATGAGAGAACGTAGCTTTCTACTAGTGCTGATCAGAGATGCCTTCTCTTTATGGGATTTTGCTCTGTCGTGCAGTAGCTTCCTTCTTTTGTTATACAATTTGTTTATGGCTGGGGTCCACCAGACAGGACGCCTGCCCTTGGTGGAGAGGGTCTTGGTTTTATTTGGGATTGCATGATCCATGCATTCTTGGAGATGTCCTTAGAAGGCATTTGTGAAGGATTCTGCATTGTGGGATGTGGTTTCCACTGTCCCGGTGGGCTTAAAGGATACCATCTCAGTTTTAAGAAGTGTAAAGTCGGCTTTTGAGAAGTTTTTCACTGTAGTCTTTTGTGTTGGGGGTGGAGGTGGGATATGTATATCCAGGGTGATTAGTTTGTGGTCAGATCTCACTAGTGAAGGGTATACTTCCGGTGTGGAGCACTTTGTCCCCATGTTTGTGATGATCAGGTCTAGTATATTATCTTCCCTTGTGGGAGAGGTGACTAGCTGTTCCATTGCATTTGAATTTATGAATTCCAGGAACCTTTGGGCTAGGGTGTTTGGGCTAGAATAATGCACCCAGTCTATGTTAGGGTAGTTGAAGTCTCCCAATATGATGGTGTTTGGTGATACATTCATATCCTCAAATGTCTTCAGGAAGGCTGAGTGGGGTTCCTGAGATTGGGAGGGTGGTCTGTAACATGCTACCAGTTGTATAGCAGTTTTGCCTATGGTTAGTTGCACCTGGATGGTCTCTGATGCTTCATGTGTTGCCACTAACCTGGAGGTGTGGGTGTCCTTGATGAATATGGACACTCCCCCTCCCTTTTTGGTTTGGCCCGAGTTTTGGGGCCGAAAAGCATGATACAAGGTATAGCCTGGTAGCGCTGGGGTGCTCTCAGGAACCTTGAACCAAGTTTCAGTTACTGCACAGACATCAATGTCCTCCATACTGAGGAGTGCTTCGAGAGCCTGCATCTTGAGATTTAGACTTCTGGCGTTGAGCGGCATTACCCTTAATTTTTTTCCATTTTTGTTTTCTACGGAGGTGGGTTTGTCTTTTGAGCTTTGCCTAAAAAAGGCACTATGGGGGAGGCAAGAGCCTTAGCCAATATCCGGAAGCCCAGTGGTGACAGATGCAAGCAGTCCCTTGCGAAACAGCGTGGCTTGTCCAGCATGTCATCCCAAGCAGACAGACATTGGATCCCCCTAGAATGACACCAGTATTTGAGCCAATTATTAAAGCTGGTCATCTTGTCTTTGTATTGTGGCATCATTCTTGGTGAGGGCAAGATGCTGCTCAGGGTCAGGGTCATACCAGCCTGGGCTACATAATCAGAGAGCTCCTCTAGGTCTCTTTTCATGTAGTCCAGGGAGGTACGTCTCAGGTCATTCACGCCGGCATGGACAATGACGGAGTCATATTTGTACTTGCTTTGGAGTGACCTGAGTGCGTGTGTTATGTGGCAGATCCTAGCTCCCGATAAGCAGCTCACCGTTACCCTCTCCTTGTTCAGCCTGGTAAGTGGAACGTCAGTGTGTCTGACTATAGAGTCACCGATTACTAGTGTATCAGGCATGGTGTTTGGCCTTAAGGGCTGTGATTGTTTGACACACTGATTTATTGAAGTATGTGATGCATGTGTTATGTTTTGAGGTGGTGGATTTTTGGGTGTCTGCTTTGGGAGCCTCTGTTGTTTTGGTAAGTTTTTTGTTAGAGCCTCCGAGTATGTCTTTGTGTTTTTATGTGTTTGGTTTGCAGTTGTGGTAGGTCTATGTGGGACTGGGTTTGGTGTGTGTGTGGTTACCTTCTCCTCCTGACTGGTCTTGCCAGTCCTGAGTTGAGAGAATTCAGCCTCCAGTTTGGCTATATAGTTGCATCTCTCACATATATTTGTGTTTGTTGGGAGGAGGAGTGGGTTGTCTGTGTACATGAGACAATTGTAGCATTGTCTCAAGATTCCCAGATTAACCAGCTGAACCGGAGAGGATGCCAGCAATCTACCACTCGACATGCTAGAATATTATAAGGGAGTGCTGTGCCTTTAAGGGAAGTGGGTACTCACAGGGAAGGTAGGTGGATGTAGTGCTTACTTTAGTTAGCGAGTGCTTACTTAGAAGAGAGGTTTTGAGAACAAGTGCTAGGCTTATAATAAAGCGATTAGACTAGATTATTATAATAGTAGAGCTTTCTTAAGGGAAAATTTGAAGAGCAGGCTTAGCGGAGCCAGAAAATGTTTAACCTTGTTTAACCGGCGCTGCGTTATGCGCACAACCGCGCAAAGCCGTGCAAATGCGGATTTTAAACAGGGAACTTCAAAAGAAATGGTCCAAAACAACCAATTACTACAAGCTCTTGTGCTGAGGTCACTCCTTCAGGGACAGATAGGCTGCTCAAGGCTCCCCACTCCCACTGGTGAGCAAAGAAACTTCCTTCTATCCAAGTAAGGCAATGGACACCACAGGAACTACACCACAGCCCAGAATACAGCAAAACCTGTATACTGGTCTAAACTAGTCGAGGAGAGGCGGGAAAACAAGGATATTTTTTTGTTTTTTTTTGTTTCTGAAATAGAAAGCACGCAGAAATGGAGGAAACAGTAATAAATCAGTTACACAGGCTAGCACACTTTAGTGGGCAGCCTCAACAGTTAAATTAACAAACAAACAAACAACTTTCGACCAATTTCGACTAAATGAAACTTTAAGTGCAGATAATATATAATGCAATAAACAGTTAAAAAAACAGTTTAAGCTTGTTCAAGGTAAGCAAGAGAAGGTATTTCAGGTAAAAAATAGGAAAAAATACTTAAATCAGGAAAGTGGTCGCTTTTCTCAGTTCTCTGCTACTAGGACCACTCTGCAGGACCACGAGGAGCTGTTGCTGAGTAGTATAGCCAGAAAAAAATGCTCAGAGGCGGATTTTAAACAGGGAACTTCAAAAGAGCTAGAAATGGCCCAAAACAACCAATTAGTGTAATAAGCACAGGTTAGCAAGCAATAAATAAAAATTGTTGTCAATACTGCAATAAGCATATTTGTTTTTGTTAGAGGTCTGACTACTGACCAGAAAAATTGAAGAAAAAAATATCCCAAGACTTGTATATTGTTGTTGTGTCTTTACTGCTTTTCCCGGTTAGGGGTCGCCACAGCGGAACTCCGGTCCGCTAATGATTGGCAATTGATTTTTACGTGCCGAGTTGCCAGCCCTGAAACATAACCTTCAACGAAGGCACACCCATTCACGCATGTCTCCACGCAGAAGACGCTCTAGCTGAGAATCGAACCAGACAGCGTCTTACTGTGAGGCGACAACACTCCCGCAGCACCACCACAGCGGATCTTCAAAAATGTACCATGGTAAGTTTCATATAAAAAGAAAAAAAACTAGAATATTAGCTGAGAGGAGGCTTTATCAACCCACTAGGGGGTTGTTGGAAGGGGAAAAAGCAGTATACTATACAGTTTGTGTTAATCAGTGCTAGTACATGGGCATAGCCATTGTGCTTTAAGGTGTAATATTAGGTGATGCCTGAAGAGTGGTAATGATGAAAGTAATTGTAGGCTGCTGGGGAGTCTGTTCCAAAACTTACCCACAGAATTAGAGAAGAGGGAGTCCCCTGCCTTATTATGGGATTTCTGGATGGTTACTTGTAATTTATTTGCTGAGCGAAGGGTAGTAAGATTTGTATATGGAGAGATTAGGCTACTGAGAATAGGAGTATTGTTGGTATGAAAGTGTACCTTATGGGTAATGGTAAGTTGTTGAAATAGTAGCTGGTTTTGGAGTTCTAGCCATCCTAGCTGTTTGAGATTTATACAGTGATGGGTTCTATATGGTGAGCCAGGGACAAATCTGGCAATGTTGTTATAGGAAGTTGCCAGTTTGTTTAGGTTAGTTTTGATAGATGAAGCATAGAATAGGGTAGAGATCAGGTGGGTATGGGCGATGGTGGTTCTGGCTTCAGGGGTGAGGAAGGATTTTACCCTATATAGTGATCCAAGTTTTCTGTTAACAGTTTTAATAGTAGTGTTAATGTGTGTGTCAAAGTTAAGATTACGATCAATTGTTACGCCTAAAACTTTGGTGGTCAGATCAGGTGCAATTACAGTACCATTGCTAGATTTAACAGTAAGATCAATAGGGGGGACTTTAGTGTGAGAGTAAATATCAGTAATTTTATTTTTTGGGTGTTTAGTAGGAAGCAACGTTGCAAGAACCATTTTTTCAACCGAGTTAAATACTGTCTGGGTGATGGTTTGGAGCTCAGCAGATGAGGTGGCAGAACACACTAGTGTGGAATCATCTGCATATTGTATACAGGTAGATTGTGGAATAGTTAGCTGTAGATCATTGATAAAGATAGAGAAGAGGAGAGGTCCCAGGATGGAGCCTTGTGGGACCCCAAGAGTAACAGGAAGAAGAGCGGAAAGGTTATTGTCCCAGAGGACAGCCTGCTGTCTGTTTTCTAGGTAGGACTTAAGCCACTGTAATGTCTTTGTCTTGAGTGAGAATTGTTCTAGTATATGTAGTAGGAATTGATGGTTCACCATATCAAAGGCTTTTGATAGGTCTATGAAGAGTGCAGTGGAGAGCCTGTTGTTGTTGCAATGCTTATTGATGGAGTCAGAGAAGGATAGCAGGGCAGAGTTGTACTATGGAAAGGCCTAAAGCCATGTTGACAGGCTGATAGAAGGTTGTTTTGGAGAAGGTGATCAAGTAGCTGGTGGTGGATATATTTTTCCATTATTTTGGCTAGGGGAGAGAGTAGGGCTATGGGGCAAAAGTTAGATATTTCAGTTGAGTTACCACCCTTATGAAGTGGAATTATGTGAGAGATTTTCCAGAGAGATGGGATGGAACCTTCAGTAATGGTTCTGTTGATTAGTATGGAAATATGATAGGAAAGTACTTTGGCTGTGATTTGCAGGTATTCAGCTGGTAGGAGATCAGCTGATGGGGTACATGGTTTAAGTTTAGTCAGTAGGGTAAAGCACTCAGGTCATTGGACCACAGTATATTTATTTTTGATGTAAATAGAGACACTTCCACTTTTAGTCCCTGCCTGTGTAATACTGGTCTAAATGTGTGGAAGGCATTACAACCTCTCTCTGTTAGTGTGCTCTCTGCGACTTTAAACCACGTCTCACTGACAGCACAGACATCAGCATTCTCTAGGGTAAAGAGAGCTTCTAGGGAGTGGAGTTTTTTGTTTAGGCTCCTAGGATTGAGGAGTAAAACCTTTAGATTTTCTTGGTTTTGATTTCCTATGTCGGAAGTACTGTCAATTAGGCATTTCATAAAAAAAGCACAATGGGGGAAGGCAATTCTTTAGCTAATATTCGAAAGCCTAGAGTGGAGAGGTGCAGACCATTCCTGGCAAAGCAGCGTGGTCTGTTAACCATCTCCTTCCATGCTGACAAATATTGTATCCCCTGAGAATGACACCAGAAACTAAGCCAATTATTAGAGTCAATCATATTTTGTTTGTATTGTGGCATCATCCTTGGAGAAGGTAAAATGCTGCTCAGTGCTAGGCGCATACCAGCCTGAGACACATATTCTAAATGCTCTATGATGTCTCTCTTCATATAGTCTACGGAGGTATGTCTCCGGTCATTTACTCCCACATGGACTATGACTGAGTAGTATTGGTAATGGTGGTCCAATGACCTGAGTGCTTTTGGTTATAAGGTCATTAATGCAGCGGCCCAGCAACTTGTTACTATCTTAAAATAAAAAAAGACAGTTTACAAAATATCAGTAAGTGGTCACTTTCACTTAATGGATAGCATAGGAGAAAAAAAATGGCAAAGATGGGAGGGAAAGTGATGTATAAATAAGGAGAGGAGAAAAGGGCCTAGAATAACATATCTCTAAATGGGTCCACTTTGTAATTTCGAAAGCCCAAAATCTTGAGTTTTGATACATCAAACTCAAAACATCGAGATTTTGGAATCTCAAAACTACAAAGTGGTGCAAAAAAAAAAACTAAGTAAAAGAATGTTTCTGCAGGGGACCAAGCCCCCCTGCACCCCCCACACCCCCTGCAACGTAAATAAACCATCTCCGAGTTTGCTCTACAGTGAAGAGAATGGTAATGCTCCCGTTACGCTTACCATTCTCGCCACTGTAGCGTGATCTCGAAGATGGTATATTCAATTTGCAGGGGGTGTGGGGGTTGCAGGGGGGCTTGCCTCCCTGCAAAAACAGTTTTTAGTGTTTTTATTGTTTGTTTTTTTTTTTACTTTGTAATTTCGAGATTCCAAAATCTCGAGTTTCTGGGATTGGTATTTTGAAACTCGAGATTTTGGGCTTTCGAAATTACAAAGTGGACCCCTCTAAACATATATCTTTCATTCCAGCAACTCTGTATACTCAATTTTGTTACATACTATGTTTGACATTTCAACTGTAGATCCTAAACAGTACATACAGTTTTAATGTACATACATATCTGGTTCACAGTTAAAAATGGCAGAATGTTTTAATAAATGTATAAGTGAATAACTGTACATGCGTTCTTCTTGTACAATGGAAAAACTCCTACCATGTTACTTCATGATTGCATTTTGTAATGTTCTCTTTATTTATATCTGTAATAATTGTGGAGCTTTTCTCCCCAGGTCTTCACTGACATGAGTTGAATCCTGGTTGGACTTTCCCTGTAAGAACAGAAAAAAGAATACTCCATCCATCCTGAACCCCTTTTTCCTATTTTGCATATGGGGTCAAAAGTTCATCATTTTGATTAATAGGATATAGTGGACTGGTCTACCCTACACCCATGGTTTGTACTTGCAAGCAGAAAATGATAAGGTCTGCAATTAGTTATTAGAATGCAATAAGCAGGTAATTTATCAATACAAAATTAAAATACATATGCAGTCAGATATTTACATTAAAAGATAAGGCAATTTAAAAGAAAAGGTAGTACAGTTATATCCCATCTTGGGATTTTTACTATGGACCATGAAATCCTGATTTAGTACTATGTACCTCCTGAGTCTACCTTCCAGAGTCCATGATTGCTATGCAAACATGATGCTTTTATCTCTAAGTGTATTCTTAGCAAATTTTTCCTGGTGTTTATTCATTTATATACAAAATAAAACTTGCAAATGAGCTGGGAACAGTCGTTCAATGAAGCAGCAGGAAACAGCTGTTTTTAAGTCATCTTGCTTTTGTCCAAGATGTATAGTGGGCATTAAGCCCTTACGTCCTTCTGTTTGCAATGCAACAGTGGTGATCTTACTAGTGTCATCATGACTTGATTGCCACTATCTCTTTATAGGTTCATAGGTTCATAGGTGTGTACTAGGCTAATGGCCCTGGAGCCTTTACAAGCCTAGCCCATAGGATTACCCTGGCATCGTGCCACCCGACCTTAGTTACCAGTGCCTCTATCAAGTAGAGCCACTGGAGTGATCACCGGGGTGAATTTTCTATTTCCCATCCACTCATCATGATTTCTCTTGAAGACAGCCAGTGAGGCCCTCCACTTGATATGTATGGGAAGTCTATTCCATAGCATGGACAGTCTCTGGGCTATGAACCTATCCTTCCAGCTTGTTCTGTTGATTGTGGTAAAGAGGTTGAGGTCTTTGGAGCGTGTAGTGTGGAGGGATTGGGATTTCTTTAGATGTAGCATTTCTAACAGAGTTTGATCAGACATGGCTTTGTAAGTGAAGCAGAGATTGCCTCTAAGTAGGTGATATGAGACAGAGAATAGTTGTCTAAGATCCTCTTTGTGAGGTATTTTTGCAGCCACTACAGTTGTTGCAGGTGTCTAGTGAGGTACATGCCAAATGGGGCATTGTACTCAATGATTGGCCTAATAAGGGAAGAGTAGAAGCAGACAATGACCTCTTTCTTCCTGGATGCAAAACTCTTAGTAATGAGATGTGCCACATAGAAGGACTTTCTGACCACAGTGGCAATGTGGTGGTCAAAAGAGAGGCTGCTGTCAACATGTGTTCCCAGATCTCTTATGAAACCTTCTGTGTTCAGTGGACTATCATCGATGTGGTAATTCATGGGAACTGGGTTTTTCCCAAAAGGGATGACGACACTTTTTTTTGGCATTGAGCTTAAGGCCATGTTTCTGACACCAGTCATTGGTCTCAGTGAGGCCTTTCTATAGGATGGCAGCATCACTTCAGGAGTTAATTATGGCTCCCAACTTGCAATCGTCTGCAAACTTTGGCAGCCAGAGTCCCTTCATGTTAGCCTGGACTTCAGAGAAATAGATATCAAACAGGAGAGGACCCACGACCGATCCCTGTGGGACTCCACTCGTGACTTGTCAACAGTCTGACTTGGAGTCAGCTACTTTCACACTATGGGTTCTATCTGTGAGCCAGTTTGCAACCCACCTAGTGATATAGGGGTTGATGCCTAGCTTAGTGAGTTTTTCTATGATTCTTGAGTTGTCAGTGGTATCAAAGGTCTTGGCCAGATCAAGGTAGGCTGCATGAACCACATTGCCTTCATCCACAGCTCTGGTGACTGACTCAAAGAAGTCAACCAAGTTGAGCAGGCATGAGCTACCCTTCACAAAAGCAAACTGTGTGGGATCCAGAGTTTGGAGGTTCCCTATATCGCTGTTTATTAGGTCCATGATGATGCGTTCCATAGCTTTGCATATCAGACTTGTCAGGCTAATGGGGTGATAGTTTCCAGGGTCTGTAGTCACTCCTACTTTGTGGGGAGGGATAACTGTAGCAGTGTGCCATTTGGTAGGGACAAAGCCTGAGGTGAGGCTGTGATTGAACAGAACACACAGGTGAGGTGCCATTTCACTCTGTAGTTCATAAAGAAAACACCCAGGGATATTGTCAGGTCCCATAGAAACTGTATTCCTGGCCTTGGACACTGCTGTTTTAACCTGTGCAGCAGTAATACTGGGTGCCTGGAAATCTACTGATATTGTGATTGGTCCTTTGGATGGGGAGAGAGGGGTAAAGTTGGCACTGAATCTGTCTGCCATTATATTGGCAATATCTGTTGGCTCAGTATAGGAGGTGCCATTGTGCACCAGCTCCAAGCAAATGTGGGTATTGCCATGGAGATTCTTTACATAACTATAGAAGGCCTTGTAGTTGCTTTACTATCTGCTGCAATTCTGTTTTCATAGCTAGGTTTAGAGGATTTGATGAGGGATCTCAACTTTTTGTTGAGGCTGATAAGGGAGTTTTTCCAGTCTTGGGACTTCACCTTATTCCGCATCAGTTTCCTCCTTCTGTTGTAGAGTTTGTTTATGGCAGGGGACCACCAGATCGACTTCCTTTTTTTTGGAGGAGAGTGTCTTGGTTCTATTGGGTATGGCCAGATCCATACATTTGCGTATGTGTTCGTACAGGGCATCAGTGTATGATTCAACAGTCATGCAGCTGTTCTCCAATAGCACAGGTTCCATGAAGTTAGCCACCTCTGTTTTTAGGAGCCCAAAGTTAGCTTTGGAGAAGATTTTCATGGTGGTTACCTTTGCAGGGGGGGGGGGGGGGCAGATGTGGATTTCCAAGGTGATTAGTTTGTGGTTGGATCTAACCAGGGAGGAGTTGACTACTGGTACAGAAAAACGGTCACCCATATTAGTAATGATCAGGTCAAGGATGTTGCTACCTCTAGTGGGGGTAAGAATGAGCTGGTCCAGGGCATTGGAATTAATGAATTCCAGGAAATGTTGGGCAAGTATATTGGTGCATGAGTAGTTTTCCCAGTTAATAGCTGCACCTGAAGTATCTCTGATGTGTCATGTTGGGCTACCAGTCTGGAGGTGTAAGCATCCTTTATGAATATTGAAACACCACCGCCTTTGGAGCTTCGGTCCAAGTTCTGGGGCCGAAAGGTATGTAATGAGTTATAGCCTGGTAGTGCAGGGGTGCTTTCTGCTGCCTTGAACCAGGTCTCTGTTACAGTACAAATGTCGATGTTCTTCATTTTAAGCAGTGCTTCGAGAGTGTGTATTTTGAGATTTAGACTTCTAGCGTTGAGCAGCATGACCCTCAGATCGCATTTGTTTGTAGCTGTTACAGTGGTAATTTGATGTTTGGAACACTGCCTAAAAATGCACAATAGGGGTGGCAAGAACCTTGGCCAGTATCCGGAAGCACAGGGGTGACAGATGCAGGCCATCTCTGGCAAAGCATCTAGGTCTGTCAGTCATGTCATCCCAGTTAGACAAATATTGAATCCCCTTAGAATGACACCAGAAACTGAGCTAGTTGTTGAAATCAATCATTTTCTGCTTGTAATGTGGTATCATTCTGGGTGATGGTAGGAGGCTGCTCAGGGCTAGGGTCATACCCATCTGGGATACATAATCCAGGAGCTCCTCCAAGTCTCTTTTCATGTAGCCCAGGGAGGAATGTCTCAGGTCATTCACACCCACATGTAAAATGACAGAGTCATATTTGTACCTGTTATTGAGGGACCTGAGTGTGTGCGTTATGTGGCAGATCTTGGCACCTGACAGGCAGCTGACTATTACTTTACCCTTATTCAACCTAGTGAGTGGGACATCAGTGTGCATCACTATCGAGTCACCTATGACTAGTGTGTTGAGCATGCGGTTTTGCCTTAGGGGCTTTGGTTGAGTGGCATACTGTTTAGGAGAGTTGTGTGTCTCATGATTAGTGTTGTGTTCTGGTGGTTGAGTGTGTTTCTGCCTTGGAGGTCTCTGCTGTTTGGGTAGATTTTTATTGAGAGCCTCCATGAAGGTGGGTGTGTGGTTTGTATTTTTATGTGAAGACAGTGCTGGTGTGTGTTCTGGAGGGCTATGTGATTCATGTGTTGTGGTGCAAGTGTTGACCTTCTCTTCTTGACCAGCTATTCCGGTCTTGGCTGCAAAGTGCACGGCTTCCAGTTTGGATATATAAGTGCATTTCTCACAAGTCTGTGTGTTGGGAGGTAAGAGGAGAGGGTTGTCAGTGTACATGAGGCAGTTGCTACATTGCCTCAGGATGCCCAAGCTCACCAGTCTAATAGGTTATTCTTCCTGACAGACATTAATCCTTTCTGTCTCCTTTAAGCACAGAATATTACAGTCATTAGCATTACTCCTTCCGATCATTTAGACTTGTCGCTGTGATAATTACTAACAGTGGCATGAGCATAAAGTCACTGTTTAATATCTTGGTTCTTATATACAGAGCCATATGCAGCCTGTGTCCAGTCTATGTGAAGCGGCTTTTGCTGTTGTGCTGTAGTCCATACTCTAAACATTGATAAGTGACAAGTTTACAGTGGTGTCCATTCTGTGGTTAGAGTCACCTGGTATATGTTAATTTGCTTGCTTCATGCCTGTCCCGTAGAAGTCACTAACCTTTCGCTGTTACAGGCATGTGATACTGAGGCCTTGTTCTGAAAGTCTATAAAGACTTTTTTTTAAGCATCTATTTCATCTCAAGGAAGGAATTTATATAAAGGCCTTTACAAGCCTAGCCATGTTATACCCATGTTCCCTAATTGACTTTGGTTAGATGATTGTTATTCACAGAGCAAGTCTATGATCAGCACTGACTGCCCCTATTCATGAGGAACATAGGTGCCACCCCTGAGGTGTATTTGTGGTCTTCCATCCACTTGTGTAGTCTGCACTTGAATACGCTTATTGAGGATTTCTGTTTCACAGGAATTGGGAGTTTATTCCAGAGGAGCTGCAATTTCTGGGAGATATATCTGTCTCTCCAGCATGTTCTGTTAATGTCACAGGATAGTATGAGATCCCTGGAGTGACTCTTGTTTCATTTGATTTGCTGATGTGCAACATTTCCGTTAAGGCAAGGTCAGAGACTGCTCTGTAGGCCAGGAACACTTCACCTCTCAGTAGCCTGTAGGATACAGAGTACATGTTTTTTTACAGATGAGTATAGTTTAATAAATTTAGATGATTAATACATTATTTGAACTGCTGTTTGTTTATTTAATTTAATGATCTTTAGTCACTGTCTTGTTTGTGTGTAAACTGCTTAGGTGATGCAGTCTAAAGGTTTTAACCAAAATAAAGGACTGGAAAATACTAGACCTTAAATTTGATATATTAACAATGGTAAACACAATGCTCAGACCAAAAGCAAGAAATTTAGTTTAGAGTTTAAAACATTCATCCAGTTCAGTAAGGACTTTAGTGTGTGTGTGTGTGTGTGTGTGTGTGTGTGTGTGTGTGTGTGTGTGTGTGTGTGTGTGTGTGTGTGTGTGTGTGTGTGTGTGTGTGTGTTCATGTGTATATACAAACACACACACACATATATATATATATATATATATATATATATATATATATATATATATATATATATACACATACACATATATATAGATATAGATATGTGTGTATACATGGATGTAACTTAAAAAGTAGACAGTACAGTTGTGTAAGAAAGCTTATCACTACACTAGGTGTTTGAATGATCACTGCTGCAGTAACATTAGCTATATGGGTTATATCCTGCATATGATATAATAGCAGGTCAGCTTCCAGAGCTTGAGGGCACCTTCCAAGTGGTCAGACCATTAGTCAGCATGAGCTGAGCGGACTAAAAAGACAGGTTTGTGCATTGAGCCCTTCAGAGCTTTGGTGCCAGCATGGGGAGGGAGTCTGAGTCCTGAAAGTATAATACTAGGAACAACAGATGTTGAGAGCTAGTGGGGTCCTGGGACTTGGTATAATAATTAAAGTGTTTACCTCACAGACACAAGGTACAGAGTTTGATTCTTACCTTTGATAGTGAAATTCGCTATGCTTAAAATGGCCCACAAGGGCTGTAAGCCTAGTACGTAGCCATGAAGGTATGAATTTATGAATAAAAATAGATGTTAACAACTGGGTATAAACAAACAGTGGGGGGTGGAGAGAGGGATCAGCTATTGCAGCAGTGATCACTCAAAGCATCTCCTGTTATGGTAAATTTGCTTTCACAACCATACAATGTTCTTCATCTTGGTCATGGCTACAATAACCTAAGATATAAAGATAGATCGCCATAGCTTACACATTTTCGGAGGTAGAAGGGGAAGGATCTAGGACCCCCCTGGAGAATGGTCCTAGCAAAGCCTAATCTAGACCTACAGAAGGAATCAAGATTGTAATGCCTTGCAAATGTATGTACAGAGGACTAAGTTGCCCCTTTTACAATATTTCTAGAATCCACCCATTGCCAAAAAAACATGGATGAGGCAAAGGCTTTTGTAGAGTGGACCTTGATCCAGTCTGGAATAGTTTTACTGTGGTGAGCATAACAAATGGTAATTGCCTGAGACAACCATTTGCAAATAGTCTGTTCTGGCACAGATTGCCCATTCTTTTACATTCACAAGGAATGAACAATTGATGCAAAGATCTCAAAGATTTAATTCTGTCAAGATAGTACCTGAGTTGTCTGTTGACATCCAAGGTATGGAGCATCCTTTTCCCCTCATTTTTAGGTTCAGGAAAAAAATGGGGGGAAGTATAGTTTGGCTTAATGTAAACTCAGATACCACTCTGGGCACAAAAGGAGGACTAGTTCTCAAAGCTTTTGTGGAAAATGAGAAAGGGTTGCCTCAACATTAGAGCTTGTAGGTCATATACCTTTCTTGCAGAGGTCAGAGCAATCACTAAAACAGCTTTCCATGTTAAGAACCTCAAGTCAGCCAGATTAGGTGGTTCAAATGGAGCAAGTGTCAGCTTCTCTAACACAAAATTAAGATCCCAAGGAGAGGCCACCAGTTTTCTTGGAGGCCTGTTATGCCAGACCTCATTGAAAAACATTTTGACACAAGAATGAATTGAAGGAGGAGGACCCATGGGTATATATGTTGAAACGGCCAACAAATGAACCTAGATGGGGTAGTAACAAAGGTGACAGGATAGTAATTCACACACATATTTTGCAAAAACCAGAGAAACACAAACCCTGAAGGCTGCTGGTTACTTTGGTACCAACTATTTGCTAATATATAATCTTCTAGTAATAGGCTTTTTTGCCTCCATTGGTACCGGCTGCTTATCCTCATTAAACAGGTGCTTAAAGGGAATTAACACCCTGTCATCCAGGCAGTCAGGTGAAGTTGACTGGGTTCAGTGCCTATGAAACACCTTTGATCTTATAGGAGTAGATCCATTCTGTGAGGAAGCTTGTGGCAATTGCACCAGGCCATTTACAAAAGAAAGGAGAACCACTGTCTTATGGGCTAAAATTAGTCACCACAATGATCCTGCAAATTTCTTCTGAAACCTCAGATTTACCCTGGATATCAGTGGAAAGGGTGGAAAGGCATACAGGAACATTCCTGTCTAAGGAAGGGCAAAGGCATCTGTCTTCTAGGCCTTCATGGATGGAGTCCTAGAGCAGAAGCTTGCCAGTTGATTGTTCAGAGAGGAGATAAATGGGTCTGCTTGAGGTAATTCACACAGATGGATCAAATCTTGAAGACCCCCTTGATCTTGTTTCTATTCCTGAGGGTCTGTCCTTGTCCTATTCAGGTTGTCTGACACACTTTCACTGTGACAGAATGTAGGATTCCTGTATTGTGAGATGGTGCTGTGAAGCTAAATCCCAAGCTAGCATTGGTAATCTGCAAAGGGGTAACACCTTTTTCTCCCTTGTTTGTTGATGTACCACATAATTGTGGTGTTGTTTGTGACAACTTAAAGATGCCCAAAGATTATTTAAAGAGTTGAATGCTTTGAACAAGGCAAGCCTCCATTTTGTATTTATGTGCTTGCATTTGTCATTAATGGCTCACACACCTTGAGCTTTTCTTCCTCCTGAAACTGCTCCCCAAGCAAAGTCCAAGGCTTCTGTGGTGACTTGATTGCTTTGGAGCAGGGAAGGAGAAGGGAAGACCTGGGTTTAGGAAAATTTGCTGTCTCCACCAAGTGATTTCTCTTTTGACAAACCACAACACTCTGATTTTAAAAGGCAAAGGATGTTGGTGTTGGGACCAAAGACACTTCTGATGCTATTGCAACTTTCTCATTTGGTGTCTTGCCAAGGATATTATGTGAATCACAGAAATCTGACTGAAAAAATCTTAGATCTAGATATAGATCTATTTTTTCTGTGACAGAAAAGTTCTTTAAACTGAGGTGTCTGGCTAACACCAAGGAACACAATCCTGTGTGAAGGATTCAAAAAGATTTCTGAATGTTCTCTTGGAATCGCAACTTGTGTAAGACACCTGTCACCGAAGTGAGAGATTCCTGACATTTCAAAACGGACATTACAAAGATAAACAAGTCATCTAAATATGGGAAAGTAGTCTGCAATGAGCTATAACTGGAGCTAGGCACTTTGTGAACACTCATGGTGCAGTGTATAGTCCAATAAGTAAGACAGAGAACTGATAATGTGACCCAGTCTGACAAAACCTTAAGAAACGTCTGCAGTCTGGATGAAAAGGAATGTGATGTTAAGTACCTTTTAGGTCTAGTGTTACCAGGAAACTTAAATGAGGAAGAAGAGGTAAAAGGTCATGAGGTGACACCATTTTGAATTTGGGCACCATCACAAATTGGTTAAGGAGCTGCTCTCCAAGCATTTTCTTTCTTTGGCACTAAAAACACCCTTGAATAAAAACCTTTTGCATCCTGGGAAGGAGGAACTGGTTATATCATTCCATAATACAGCATACGTTGATGGACAGGAGGAAATAGAAGAGTTTGATCTGGTGGTTGAGAAATCACTCCCTGGAAAGGAGGAATTTCCTCCCACGGACATCTGTAACTTTGGTGAATGATTTTCAGAACCCATTTGTCTGAAACTATCTGTTGCAAAAGGGCAAATTGGAGATTCAGAATTTTGGAAAGGAAAAGGAATTGCCAGGGTAGGAGAGGGGGGATAATGTCCGTTAAACAGTTATTCTGACTTGTTGGAATGTCATTGGTTGGGGGAGGTCCTGAATTGAATTTCTGCAGAAATTGCATGCAGGTTTAGAAAATCATTTAAAAAGAATTGGAAAAGGGGGGGTGCAAAATCATAGAGATTCCATGTAACAGCTTACCCCTTTTATTACACTTTTTGATAACCTGCGCAGTAGAGGGACCAACAACTAAATCTCTATCCAACAGAGAATTTTAAATCTCAATTTTCATATAATCTGGGAGGTTCTGAGAATACAATCAGGCAAACTTCCTCAAAACAACACCAGTGGCCACAGCCCTGGCAGAAGTATCAACTAAGTCATACACACACTGTAAACAGTGAGTTGTGACCTGTAATATGGAAGAAATTAAAGTATTTAAGCCAGATATTTTCTCACAAGAAAAAAAAAATACAGATAAAACGCTCTTCATACTTTCATAATTATTTGGAATAAACTTTATCATATGAGCCTGACAATTAAAAATTCTGAAAATGAAATTTACAGAAGCATATACCTTTTTCCCATACTTATCAACATTCGTTCCATCCTAGTCAGAAAGAGTAGAACTAGAATTAACCAAATGTTTAGCCATGTAAAATTAGTTAAAGTTATAGCTGCTTGGTCAGGCTTGGGATGAGTGTATAAAAACTTAAATGTCTGAGTAATTTTATATATTCTATCTTCCTTTTTGGGGGTAGCAGGCTGACTATCAGGAAAACTGTATGACACAAACATCCTCCAATGCTGACAGAACTGGAGGAAGGGGTGAAGGTTCTGGAAATTCTTTCTGTAGCAGTTTACAGTGTTTTCTGAGGGACTGAGAAATATGTGCTCTCCCACTGAAAATATTGGCACATTCTGGAAATAGTCTCAGAGAAAGAGAAATCCCCACAGGGAGAATCAGAAACTAAGCTTTCCTCTGAGTCTGATAAAGAAATCTGAGAAGAAATCCCTGTATCTGTCCCTTCGCCTTCCTGTACAAATTCCAAATCTTGAATCTCTTTAGGAAACTAAGCATTCCTCTTTCCTGTTACCAGAAACCACCTTATAAGAAGAATCAGTAGCCTGAAATAGACACTCAGTCAGACCCAGTAAACTACTCCTGTCTAAGGAAATTTGAGGAAGAGATACATGCTTAGTTTTCTGTTTGTTTTTGACAGGAAAAATGTGGCCAACAGTCTTATTAATGGCAACAGCAGCTTCTCTAGGGATGGGCACAACACTCTTACTAAACAGGGAAGTATTTCTTATCCCCTCTCCCAGGGCCAACAAGATTGGCTATCCCTTGCCACTGAGGGGACCCCAACAGCCACAGAGGATGTGGCTAACCTTGATCCATAGTGGTTGTAGTTGTTACACCAAAGAGATCTGGGGTAAAAGATGAACTGTCTAAGGAACAAGCTATGGTCACAATAGAGACACCTGCCTGTGGCTGAGGCAAATTGTTAGCCTGCCATGTTAGCAAAGGCTTTTTGCTTATTATTTTTTTTTTTGTGGCTGAAGAAGGACTGCCTGTGGGACTGGTAGTTTATTCAAGCCAAAAATGGTGCCACTTTCCCGGAGAAAAAAAGAAGCATAAGTTGGTAAAAATTTAAAACTGTTAAAAGCACTTTTCTTAAAAAAAAAAAAAAAAAAAAAAAGTAGTTAAAAGCACATGGGAGATAGATGCTCCACACCAGTGGTCACCCCCTCATTGGCCAGGCCTGACCATAAGAAAATCACCTTTGACATCCACATCCCACCCCCACCACCCAGTAAGGAAACCTCCTTAAAAAACTTCTCCAAAGCCAACTTCATGCTACTGAAGTCAGAAGTGACAAACTTCACAACACCCACGCAGACGGGATCTGGAAGTTCGACTGCAAAATCCTACACTAAGGCACTGTACTTGTGCATGAATCGTGCCATCCCAAATAGAACCAAGATGCTCTTCTCCAAAAAAAGGAAGCCAATCTGGTGGTCCCCTGCTATAAACAAACTATACAACAGAATGAAGAAACTGTTGCAGAAAAGAGGAAAATCCCAGGATGCAAAAAACTCCCTCACCAGCCTCAGTAAGAAGCTGAGATCCCTCATAAAATCCTCAAAAGCTAGTTACGAAAATAAAATTGCCAAAGATTCCAAAGACAACCACAAGACATTCTATAGTTATGTCAAGAATCTAAATGGCAATGCTCAGATCTGCTCTGAGCTACAACAGAATGGCATTAAATATACTGATCCCAAGGATAATGCCAATATCCTGGCAGATTGATTTAGTGCCAACTTCACCCCCTCTCACCCCCTAAAGGGCCCATCTCAATAGCAAAAGATTGCCAAATTCCGATAATCACGGCCCCACAGGTAGAAACCACACTCTCCAAAGCTAAGAATACAGCATCCATAGGACCAGATGACATCCCAGGCTGTGTACTACATGAACTACAAAATGAACTGGCACTTCACCTAAGTGTCATGTTTAATCATAGCCTCACCTCAGGCTTCGTGCCCACTGAGTGGCGCACAGCTACAGTTATCCCACTCCACAAGGGAGGATCCGCCTTGGATCCCAGGAACTACCAACCCATCAGTCTGACAAGCCTGATCTGCAAGAGCATGGAACGCATTATCATGGAACTTATAAATAAAGACATTGGCAACCTTCAAACACAGGACCCCACCCAGTTTTGGTTTGTGAAGGGCCGATCTTGTCTCCTGAATCTGATTGACTTCTTCGAATCAGTGTCCAGAGCTGTGGACGAGGGTAAGGTGGTCCACACAGCCTATCTGGACCTCGCCAAGGCCTTCGACACCATCCCCCACTCTGGAATCATAGAAAAACTTACTAAGCTGGACATAAATCCCTACTTCAC
>NC_056729.1:1662042973-1662065473 GCF_019279795.1 Protopterus annectens
TGGATGGGAGAAAGGAAATTTACCCCAGGGATCACGTCAGTCGCCCTGCTAGACAGGGGTCCAGGGAAGTAAATAGTGTGGGAAGTAATAGCCAGGGAATTGTTATGGCTAAGCTTGTATAGACCCTAGGGCCGATAGCCTAGTACCAACCTATGAACCTATGAACCTAACTGAGAGCAATCATTGAATATTCCCAAGAACAGAACAGAACACCCTACCGGAAGGTCTAACACAGACAAATGCTTGGTGCCAAAGCCATAGTTTAAAATTTAGTGGAAAGAAATGCATTGTAGTACCTTTTTGGAAGTTTACTACCCCGGATAACTACAGCATCAATAAAATACCTTTAAAAGGTGATTCAGTTATTAGGGATTTGGGAAGTCATGTAGATAGCAACGTAGTCTTTGAACAACATGTGTCTAAGGTACTAAGAAAATCTTTCTATGTTGCTCAACTTATAAGTAAGAGCTTGTCATCTAGGTCCAGATAGGTCATCATATCAATGTACTCAGCCATCATCATACCCATCAAAGAGTATAACACCCTCATCAATATGTACCTGACCACACACATGCAGCAACCTGAATGTTCATAAAGGTTCCTTACAAAAAGAATGCATTGAGTAAGCACAATGTTCTATGCTGATCTCCTCAAAGCCATGTCTCTTTATTCAGTATCATACAGACTTCTGAAAGATGATCTTTGCCTGGCATACACGGCATCCCTGGTCTCTAGTTTAATGAACTTTTTGCACATCTGCAAAACAAACAACATCAAAACTACTAGATTAGAAGACCTACATTTTGCTTGGGACATAAATAGGACATGTCGGAGAGACAGATATGTTTCTCAGAGAATTCCCATTCTCTGGAACAGGCTCCCCATCCATGTGGAGCAGAGCTCCTTCCTACCCCTATTTAGGTGGGAACACGGACACAATTCTTGGCTGGGCTTATAAGGTCCTCCAGGCCAGTAGCTTAGTATCATCCTATAAACCTAGGAACCTATAAGTGCAACTTGGACCAGTGGATCAGTAATCAAGAAATTCAGCCCTGCTCTGGTGCCTATGTTTCTGATGGAATGAGGCAGTCAATAAATCATCCCATATATAAATCAAATTTGTGGGTCACATGTTGGTTGCACAGCTTGGCTTAAGGGCCCTAGTGGTCATTAGCCTAGTACACACCTATGGACCTATGAACCTATGATGGTTATTTATTCTCTGTATGACACTCCTCACTGAGTTTTTGCTCCACATTCTTTAAGAATTGTGCACAAGGATGACTTTCTGAGGATCTAGGCACCCAATCTTTGATGTAATATGTACTTGATTGCTGAGAAAAATCCATGGGGCTCCTAGGAGGGTGGAGTAGCTGCTGATAAGGCAGCTGGTCAGATCTCTGTGAAGTACTATGTAATTAGCATCAGATCCAAGCTGTCCGCCTCCTTTCCCATAATTGCCTATTGTACTGATAAGTGCATCAAAAGTTTATCATCTATTAAACAAAGCATATTGCTTTAGTTACTGCTACTGACTTAACGTGGAGTCTGACTTGTTTATTAAAGCTGGTAAATAACATAAGGAATTTCTGGACTTTATTTCAAGTTATAACACTTTTATTTTGCTAAGAAGGCAGGATTAAAGAATTTCAGCAACTACATAAACACGAGGAAGACAAAAAAACAACTGTAGTTATACTGCTGCAAAAGGCTGGAACATTTTAATGAGATTATAAATGAACTGGCTATTGGCTGTAATAATGGAGTAGGATTACACCCCACCCTCCTCCTAAAGTAGGAAAACTAGCTATTGGCTGTAATAATGGAGTAGGATTACACCCCACCCTCCTCCTAAAGTAGGAAAACTAGCTATTGACCGCATCATCCTATCCTCTTCTAGATGACCTTACTAGTGTCCCAAATCTGCTCTTTAATGCAGATTGTCAGCAGCATAGACAGAGGTAAATTTAGCTATCAACTGAGAGACAAATCCATATGCAGAATAAATTATGCACTCATCGAAAGAATATTGTTAGAAAATACCTTTACATTTTAAAATGCTTTAAAATTGTTTTAACAGTGGAAACAAAAAATAAAATGTACAGGACTTGCAACTTAGATTGAATTAACATTCAAAGGAGTAAAAGATAATTGTAACAACTGTGTAGATTGCACAAATATGGCATGAAAACTGTTATATGTGCTTTAGTAAGATGCAGGCAATTCCTCTCTGCAGTTTAAACAAGTAAATGGTATATTTGTGTGGGAAATGACATATTAGAAGAAGTTATAATCACCAAATAAAAGGAAGCTCATCAGAAAGCATTTGTTGAGAAAGCTGAGTGTAAATTTGCACTGATTTCTCACAAAATGTTCTGGGTTAACTCATGCCTCGTGCAAATAAAAATAGAAGGCAAGTCTATGTATTTTGAAAGGGATAGTAGAAGATGTGTGCTTTGATAAATTAAATGAAATTTTGATAAATAAAACTGATCTTGTACTGAAACTTAAACAGTAGGAAAACATTGAAGCAGTGTGAGTGCTGATATAAAAGTTACATATAATGAATAAAAGTTAAATGCACTGACCCTAGTTGGCAGTGGCACAAAAATTATTTTGACTTTTGAAAGTGAAACTAGAAAAATTACTTGTTAAACATGAAACTGTATTTAAAGATTCAGTACAATGACATAAACCTCAAGATGCACGCACTTGAAACTCTCCTTAGCATGGAGAACATCGATATCTGTGCAGTAACAGAAACCTGGTTCAGGGCTCCCGAGAGCACCCCAGCACTACCAGGTTATACCTCATACCATGCTTTTCGGCCCCAAAACTTGGACTGAACCACAAAAGGAGGGGGAGTATCGATATTCATCAAAGATACCCACACCTCCAGGTTGGTGGCAAAGCACGAAGCATCAGAGACTATCCATGTGCAACTAACAGTGGGTAAAACTGCCTTCCAGTTTATAGCCTGCTACAGACCACCCTCCCAAACCCAGGAACCCCACTCGGCCTTCCTGAGAACACTGGAAAATATGAAGGTCTCTCCAAACACCATTATATTGGGCGACTTCAACTACCCAAACATAGACTGGGAGCATTACTCTAGCTCCAACACCCTAGCCCAAAGGTTCCTAGAATTTATAAACTCAAATGCTATGGAACAACTTGTTACCACTCCCACAAGAGGGGAAAACATACTGGACCTGATCATCACCAACATGGGGACTCTATGCTCCAGACCAGAAGTGTATCCCTCACTGGTAAGATCAGACCATAAACTAATCTCACTGGATATTCACATCCCGAACCCACCCCCTGCCCAGAAAACCACAGTGAAAAACTTCTCTAAAGCAAATTTCACACTCCTCAAAACTGAGGTGGAATCCTTCAAAGCCCCCGGGCCTGTGGAAAATACGGCCCAGACCGCAGAATCCTTTATAAACGCATTCTATGAACACCTTCAGGAATGCATGGATCATGGAGGGGTGGCCTAATGGTTAAGGTGTTTGCCTTACAAACACAAGGTGCAGGGTTTGACTCTCACAAGGGATAATTGGCTAGGCTTAAAATGGCTCACAAGGGCAGTTAGCTTAGTACTAACCTATGAACCTATGAACCTATGAACCTAAGACCCAATCCTCCAAAGGCAGACGTCCTGTCTGGTGGACCCCAGCCATAAACAAACTATACAATAGAAGGAGGAAGCTACTAAATGATAGAGCAAAATCCCAAAAAGGGAAGGCATCACTGATCAGTATTAGCAAAAAACTACGGGCACACATAAAATTGTCTAAGGCCAGCTTCGAGAGAAAAATTGCACAGGACACTAAGGATAATCACAAGGCTTTCTTTAGTTATGTTAGGAACCTGGGTTGGAATTCCCAGATATGCTCAGAATTAGTCCAAAATGACAAAAAATACACCGAACCCACAGACATTGCCAACATCCTAGCTGACAGGTTCAGCGCAAACTCCCCCTCCCCACCAAAAGGGCAAATATCTATCCCAGCAGAGTGCTGCCCCCCTGACATCTCAGATGCTCAGGTAAGAGCCGCCCTCTCCAAAGCAAAAAACACAGCATCAATGGGACCAGATGGTGTCCCGGGCTGCGTCCTACATGAACTCCAAGAAGAGCTAAACCAAACATAAAACTACTGTTCAATCTCAGCCTTACTACAGGATATGTGCCCAAAGAGTGGCGTACAGTAACAGTGGTCCCTCTCCATAAAGGTGGTGCCTCAATGGATCCTGGAAACTATCGCCCCATAAGCCTGACTAGCTTGGTCTGCAAAGCTATGGAAAGGATCATCATGGACCTCATAAATAAAGATATTGGGGACCTACAAACACTGGATCCTACCCAGTTCGGCTTTGTTAAGGGCAGATCCTGCCTCTTAAACCTGGTTAATTTCTTTGAAACAGTCACCAAGGCCATTGACGAGGGGAAGGTGGTCCACACAGCCTACCTGGACCTCGCAAAAGCCTTCGATACAATACCCCACTCGGGCATTATAGATAAGCTCACCAGCTTAAATATAAACCCCTATGTCACTAGATGGATTGCAAACTGGCTCAAGGACAGAACCCACATGGTTAGAATTGCTGGAGCCATATCAGACTCCAAACCAGTTACAAGTGGTGTCCCACAAGGCTCAGTCCTGGGACTTCTCTTGTTCGGTATATATTTCTTGGAGGTACAGGCCAACATGGAAGGACTGTGGCTGACCAAGTTCGCAGATGACTGCAAACTGGGCGCCATAATCGACTCTCCAGCCGACACAAGCATCCTCCAAAAGGGCCTCATAGAAACAGACAACTGGTGCCAGAGCCATGGCCTCAAGCTAAATGCCAAAAGTGTATAGTCATCCCTTTGGCAAAAACAAAGTGCCCACAAATTACCACATAGGTGGTAATCCATTAAGTACAGAAGAAGTAATTAGGGACCTGGGGACCCAAGTTGATAGCATTCTCTCATTTGACAACCACGTTGCCAAAGTGGTTAGAAAAACATTTTATATAGCCCACCTAATCATGAAGGGATTCACATCTAGATCAGGGAGGTCATCGTGCCTCTTTACTCATCCCTCATCAGGCCCATAATTGAGTACAATGCCCCTTTTGGGATGTACCTTACCAGACACCTGCAGCAACTGGAAAGACCCCAAAAGTACCTCACCAAGAGGATCAAAGGGCTCAAACAGATGCCATATGCTGCCCGGTTAAAGAAACTCCAGCTCTACTCAGTGGCATACCACCTGTTCAGAGGCGATCTGTGCCTGACGTATAAAGCCATGTCCAACCCGGAATTAATGGACATGCTGCACCTCAGAAAATCCAAATCCCATCGAGCTATGCGCTCGAGAGACTTGAACCTCAGCACTGAAATAAATAGGACATGCTGGAGGGACAGATTCATAATCCAGAGGCTCCCTTCACTCTGGAATAAAATCCCAGTCCAGGTTAGGCAGAGTCCCTCATTGACACTCTTCAAGAGGAATCTTGATGAGTGGATGGGAGATCGTAGGTTTACCCCGGGTATCACTTCTGCGTCACTGTTAGACAGAGGCACAGTATACTAACCTCGAAAAAGGGCATAGCAAAATAAATTTAAAATGGGTGGCAAAAGCCAAACACATTCTGGCTAGGCTTATAAATGCCCTAGGGCAGATAGCCTAGTATGAACCTATGAACCTATGAACCTATGACCGGTATTCGTGTTCAAACAGCTATGAAAAGTAGATGTTTTACATCCAAATCTCTTTCTCATAGTAATGTTGATTTACTATGTAGGCTGCCTGTTGCAGAAAAGACTACAGACATAGACACATAACTAAGAACTGATGCAAAATGTTATGAGCAATGAATAAGTGCATTCTAAGGACGGTAAACATTCTTCTGCAAAAAATGTAACAATTTCAGAGGTGCTGAACTAGCTTTTGAAAGTTATTCTAAAATAACTGAGCACAGCTTTCACCATATTTGTACAGAAGATTATCAGTAAGCCTCAAATATGGATATATACTTTGTGTCTCTCCAGCTATAGTCCTCCACACGTTCATTCTTTAGTAACCAGAATGTTGCATCAAATTCATTTTGGAATATTCCAGTCAGATAGCAAGCATAGTGACCTGGCTTGGTTCAATTGGTTGAAAAAGAAGTGAAATATGTAAATATGTTAAAAAAATGACAAGGAAACATTATGTAGCTAATGTACGTGTAACTAATGTACATTTACAATCATAACTGCAGTGGTGATGCTGCGGTAGCATTGTCGCCTCACAGTATGACGTCCTGTTTGATTCTCAGCTAGAGCGTCTTCTGTGTGGAGACATGCGTGAATGGGTGTACCTTCATTGAAGGTTGTGCATCAGAGCTGGCAACTCGGCATGTAAAAATCTACTGCCAATCATTAGCGAACCAGAGTTCCGCTGTGGCGACCCCTAACCAGGAAAAGCCGAAAGACACAACAACAAGTACATTTACAATCATAAGAATGGTCTGAGAATATATGGCCTAGAATCTATGAGGAATATGCTAGCCTATTCCCTGGGAAATGAAATATCTGATAATGGTCTTGTTTTACCAGTTATATGGGTACTGTACAGTTTCATGTTTCTTCTAATCACTTGGCAGAGAAGCTTGTAGAAACTCAGAAGGAAAGGATAACAAATAAAAGAAGATATGGAGTGGAGGGGTGGATTAAATTACTACTCTGATTTTTGTTCAGCCACAGAATAGAATTAAACTTCCAGTGATGGAAGGTTTTCCTCCATCACAAATGCTTGTGACATTAATGAGATATACATTTGACTTACTTTTGCCAGATTTGAAAGCAAACACCCAGAAAATAATAATGTAAGAGCTACTGCTGGCCTCATTCAACACTGATAATTAATTAATGAGCTCTATGTAACAGGGTAATATTATATATGAAATATGGCTTCACAAGAAGTGACAGAGCATTAGTTATACAATCCTTGCACATGACACCTTAGGGTGCATAACATAAAAGTAAATTAGACCTTAAATGTTAGACCTAATTTAGACAATATTTGATCAGAAGTGGGTACGTAAGGGATGGCCTGGGCAGTCTAAAGTACATCAGCCGCCTTAAATAAGAAGTGTCAAACAACTTTAATACAACCTTAAAAGACAAGCAGGTTCTGCAATAAAAGGCTGCCACCCACAGGTTTCTGGTTATTAATCACATCAAATGCAGCAGTACAAACATAAATGCACGACCTGGAGTGATGATTTATGGATCATAGGGCTCCCTCAAAGTCTGGAAAGGAGAGAATCAGTCTGTTTTCTTACTATTAATTTTTTAATAGTACATGACCCATCTGGGGCCAGACATTGATATGGCTCTGTCTTTGTTGAAACTAAGGGAAACCAAGACACTTGATATGCAAGCTGTATTTGCACTGAGCCCAAACATGGCCTGTGCAAAGTGTCAACAAACTCAAGGAGATTCTGCTCCTGAAATAGAATTAATTACTCTCTGAAAAAATATAAATGCTATTTAGTCAAGTAATGTGACACATCAAGCAAAAGTGAGAGTCAGCAAACTTAATATACCCCTTCTCATGTTAAATTGGTGAAGCAACATGCTTACATACCCTGAATAAGAAGATTTTCTGTACTCTTTTGAACAGAAATGTGAGGATCTCAAAGGTGGGGGACAGAGGTCCAGTGCATGGAGATCTCCCCTAATAGTCCCAGTAAAATGATGAGTTTAATTACTTGGGATCAACAGTTCAGAGTAATGGTGAGTGTCGAAGAGAGGTGAAGAAGAGAGTACAGGCAGGGTGGAGTGGGTGGAGAAGAGTTTCATGAGTGATTTGTGACAGACGAGTACCAGTAAGAGTGAAAGGGAAGGTCTACAAGAGGGTAGTGAGACCAGCTATGTTATGTGGGTTGGAGACAGTGGCATTGACAAAAAGGCAGGAGTCAGAGCTTGACATGGCAGAGTTGAAGATGTTAAGATTTACACTGGGTGTGACGAGGGTGTACAGGATTAGGAATAAGTATATTAGAGGGTCAACCCAGGTTGGAAGGTTTGGAGACAAAGCCAGAGAGGCAAGATTACATTGATTTGGACATGTGCTGAGGAGGGATGCAGAGTATATTGGGAAAAAGATGCTAATGATGAAGCTGCCAGGTAACAGGAAAAGAGGAAGGCCTAAGATAAGCTTTATGGATGTGGTGAGAGAGGACATGCAGGTGGTTGGTGTGACAGAGCAAGATGCAGAGGACAGGAAGAAATGGAAACAGTTGATACGCTGTGGCGACCCCTGACGGGAGCAGCCAAAAAAAGAAGAAGAATCCCAGTAAAATAACTATTCATCTTTTCTCATTGAAACTCTGAAACTCATGAAGGTTGGGGATAATATGATGTATTTATCCATACAGTGAAAAGCAAACAGGAGGGTGCACTGGTGCTGCCCAGAAAAGAAATTAGTAGGATGTAAATTGGCTTCATTCCAAGTCGGACTTTCCCAGTAAACAAATGTTAAATAAATAAATAAATAAACTGACATTACATTATGTTCGTCATAGTGGATGGTGAGGTGCTATTGTAGACAAATCTATATCCCCATGGACAGCACAGTGGTGCAGCGGTAGCCTTGTCATCTCACAGTAAGAGGTTTTCTGGTTCGATTCTTAGCTGGATTGCCTTCTGTGCGGAGTCTGTATGTCCTCCCTTCATTCATGTGGGTTTCCTCCAGGTGTTTCTTCCCACATTACAAAGACATGCATCTGGAGTGTTTCTCCCTGGGCCTCTGCTGAAAATTGGCTTTGTTCCAAGTCAGAGTTTCCCGGTTAACAAATGTTAAATAAATAAAAATTAATAAATAAAAATGTACCTAGCATTGCATCATAAGAGACAGGGTGCTTTGTCAGCCATATTAAGGAGAACACACTAACATCCAGGGACACCCTAGGTCCTGTAATACCATGATGTACCACATCAGTAACTGGGAAGATTATGAAGTACATGCTATCAAAAAGGAATTTGCAGCATCTGATCTCATAGACATGTTGCAAGAAGACAAGGCAGGAGGCCAAATGTACACAAATCTGACAGTGGTGACAGTGAAAGCCATATAGTTTAAGGCAGCAACATCCATCATGTTACTTGGAGGATGACAATGAACAGGATGGCACAGCAGTTATTGTAATGTGACAAAATATGATGCGCAAATTGCAGTCAAATGTAAGATTATTGGATGAAACTTTCCTGAATCAACCAGCAATATGTGAGCAGCTCTACACTGTGCACACAAAATGTCATTCCTCCTAGGATCAGTCATTTTGTTTCAACGCTCTATACCATGATGACACAGAAGACCATGACATCCTATGACTTGCTGTTTAGCTGTATGGTGGCCAGTGCTGCAGCTGCTGCTGAGGGACATATATAATGATGGACTTTGAGCGGACTTCATGTACTGCTGATCCTGTCCATTTTCCCATGACCAATTTGTGTGGGTGCACATTCCATCTTTATGAAATCCTATGTCACTATTTATACGAATTGGATCTGCAGCATCATTTACCCATCATACAGAGTAGAAGTTAAAAAGTTGCTAGCACTGGCATTTCTACCAGCACATCAGATACAAAATGCCTTCTGGGTAATGGATGAGAGTCAGACCAATGTTTTTACTACCATGTACAGATGGATTATTAGTTATCAGGAGTAGGTCAACAGCTGCAATGGGATAGAAAGACATATGAAGCCTTGATATGACCCCACCTTCTGGTATTCACATGACCTCATGCTGCTGTACCTCCCAAGAACACAGTGTAGAGGTGGTTTAGGAAACAGTGGTACCTGCTGTGGAGATATGCCACAACCACCCTGGATCTGCCTGTGGTCTTTTGAGGATAATAGGAGATGGTCGACATTCTAAGCAAGTGGCTTGTATGGGGGCTGTCAACACCACTGAAAAAGCACTGCTGAAAGCAAAGCATGGATCAACTTACAGCTATAGTATTCAAGTGGGACATATATAGCTGCGTGGGCTACATCTGAGCTGTGTCACATCTCCTGTACATGTAGTTCATCCTGTGTGTAAGCCCCACTAGTGACCCTCTACACTACACCTGCGATTGCCTCTGTGTAGTACCACATTTTGGGGTCCATCCATTCTCTGGACTGTGTGATCATATGTCACTGTGGCCACCCCTGGACATCTGTTTCTGCTTTTGATGATATGCCTTTGTGGATGTGCAAGTGGCACTTTTACATCCTATCATCCTGAAGACCACAGTGAATGTTAGCACGTTCCTGTAATCGATGTCTGAGATCCAGGAAAGGAACCAGCAACAGACAATGGTGACATACATGGGGACTAAATACATTTAAAACATTTAAGCAATATGTTTTCTTAGTCTGTTAAGTCCTATACAAATTTTTCATTATTTCAAAAATAATTAAATCCTAAAATCCCTCCCTATGGTCTACTAGGGTCTACACAACAATGATAGATCCGATACATTAGCAATTAAATCTAAATTCTTCTGTAATCCACTCAATAATGAAAAGACCAAAACATTTTAGCTGTTACATCAACATCAGTCTCTAGCCTCAAAGGCATATCTAAATCTTATAATTTCATTATGAATGTCAGTGTTTTCATTGGAAATGTATTTCTCTTCTTTGTGGTCATCTTATGATAAACCTTAAAATAAATAATAAGGGTAGCACAGTATATGGCAACATCTAGTGAATATATTCCATTCAAAAAAGTATATTACACAGAAGTTATGATTATGCACAACACTTGTCTTATGGCAATGAGAATGACTTTGCATTTCATGATGATACAGCTGCATTTTTCACATTTTCTATGACTGTACCAAAATCAGACTACTATCGAAATCCTTCCAAAATAAGTGAATATAGTGGCATACCAAAATAGGCTTGAATTGGAAAACTGCTGCATTAAACATCTTTCTAGAAGATATAGAAAAATAAGTAATATCTGGGTATAAGCCATTTTCTTGCACTTATCAAATTCTGTGCAACAATCAACTGGATTACTATAAGCGATATGATATAAAGGGTCTATATTATATTCGCGAACGCTTAGGTTGTCGAATACGGCTTGATCGACACCTAGTGAGCGAACGTTGGAAACAGCGAAATTTGAAATCCTGATTCGGCATAGTCAGCCCTTCTGCGGTGTAGTTCCGTAAGGTAAGTGTACGATAGTTACGGACCTTAGGGTTAGGGTGCAGATTAAGGTAAGTGCATAGATAGTAATGTATGTAAGGTTTAGAAGTAGGATTTGTTTAAGTGTATGTGTGTGGATTATTTGTTTTGTTTGGGTATAGCTTATTAAGGTAAGTGTGCAATAGTTACGGACCTTAGGGTTAGGGTGCGGGTTAAGGTAAATGCATAGAAAGTTATGTATGTAAGGGTTAGTTTAGGTTTAGAAGTAGGGTTTAGGTTAGTGTATGTATGTGGTTTATTTATTTTGTTTGGGTGGGTAGTATGTAGCGAGCGGTGTAGTGGGAAGTGTGTTTTGTTTTCGTTAGTGGGTGGAACTGTGTTGGCCAAGTAAATGTGTTCGGTGATGTGTTTTTCTGCGTTGTGAGCTTTCGCTGACTTGTGCGTTTGCTGAATAGGTGGAGATTATGTTCTATTCGACAACCTAAACGTTCGGGAATATAATATGGACCCGATATAAGAACTAGTAAATACATAACAAAAATATGTAACAGCCTGTAATCTTCCAAAGTTCAGACACAAACCTTGTAAGAATTCAAAATGTTGAAAACCAACTTCTGAAATAATAACTTAATTTTGGAAACTATTTTAGTTTTTACCATTCAGACTCCAAACATACTACATTGGATGTATACGCTGCCTGTTTTATTACTCTTATTTTTACAAACTCTGTACTGTGCATGCTTGTTACAAACTTGACACAAAGAAGACAGATATTTGGAATATTTCCAGTTTTCTATTGAACCTCAATTTTTACTTATGTTGCCTATGGCAAAGACCTTAGGAAGGCTGCTAAACTTTTTAAAACTAAACTAGCATTCATTAACTATTTTGTTATGCATATTATATATGGTTTGGCAGTATTACTTTGTATCCTTAAAAGTGTGTCAAAATGTTTTTGTTTATGGTTATTATCATTGTTTTTATATAATTTCTTATTTTTAATAAACACAGTTATGGCAAAAATAAATGAATCCTAGACTAATAAATTGATTTTAATCCTGTAGTACTTTGTCCAAAATACCTGGTGACAACCATAACATGTGGGCATGCTGTTCACACAGAAATTAGAAAATAATTATAACATAAAGATGCAGAAATTAGGAAATGATTATAAAATGAAAATGAAAAATCACTTATGTCTTAAGGAATAATTATTTTGCTTTTAAAATTCAATTAAAATATAAATATGTATTTTCCAGGAGCTGTTAAGCAACAATTTAAATTACATAGGCAAAATGTTAAATTACTAGCCAGTGATATTACCTGGAAATATCCCGTTTAGATTAGAATTCAGGCCCCCAAATTAAAGGCAATATATATGGTTGAAGGTAAACTGAAATCCAATTACCTTGCAACTATTATATATTACTCATATGAGCAGCAAATCTGGAGCAAAGGGCAAGCTAAAATACAGACAGCACCTTTGGAAACACAAACAGAACAATTCAGTGCATAGGCTTCTGAAACTTGATTCCCAAAGCAAACATGATAAAAGAACAAACAACCCATCAGTGTCTCACCACAGTCAGTTTTCTGCCTCTTTTCAAAGAATGCTGATAGTTTTCACTAAATATTTTTTTTTATTATCTCAAATAAGATGTCTTAAACATTACATGAAATAAAGATAAATAACATATTTACAATTCTAAAACATTACTAACTTCAAACCATTATATAACTATTTACATTGGTGTCTATGCAAATAACATTGAAATTCTATATTATATAGAGTTAGAAACATAAGATGATATATCTTCTTCGATATTTTCAAGTATTTCCAGTACTTTCATCCAAGAGTAATAGTAAGAAGTAGATCTTTTAGTTCTGTTCTTCACTGTTAATATTTCCATGTGAGCAACTGTTGTTGTTAAAGTCTCAAATTCCTTGAACATAGGCAAAGCCTCATTTTTCCAGTGTATAGTTATGATTTTACGTGAAATTGCCAATAGTGACCATAGGATTTTAGTGTCTTTTTTTGGTATACAGTTTGGAATAGGAGAGTTGAATAAAATTAAAGACTTTGTTAATTGAAAATTATCATTATAAACAGTCTGAAAAAAATAATTAATGGATTTCCAGTACATATTGAGACATATACATTCATAAAAAGCATGCTGCCAATCTGCTTTTATCTTGATATGGCATCTCCAACATTGATCTTCAATAGAATACATTTTGGCTAACCTATGTGGTGTATAGAAACTTCTGTGTAGATATCTCCAAGTGAATAATTGCCAGTATTTTGATAATGTAGAAAATTTGGAAGATTTTAGAATATTACTTTTTCTTCTTCAACTGGAGGATGGTTGTTTATTAAAGTATAATAATCCCAGTATGATTTTTCATGATAGTTTTTGTTTTTTAACAATTTTATAGATATTAGACAAATAACCTGTACCCTGATAAGGCTGTTTTGTGATAAGAATAAGGTATTCAATGAGTTTTGGAGCTTCATGTCTAACTGAAGGTTGCATTTGTTCTATTTTATTTATAAGAAAATGCCTTAGATTTTGTAAAACAGCCAATTGTCTTTATTTATATTATAATTATAAATTATCTGTTCCTTTGTTAGAATTTTCCCTTTCTCTATAAGTTGATGCCAAAAGAGTAATGTTTCTTCTTTAAGTATATTTATTTTAGATATTTGGAATGTATCTAGAATATTTGGTGTAAAAGCTATAGGAAAATAAGAAAAATCCAAGAATTAATATTTGGTATTTTGTTTATATATGTTCTGAACACTGAAAGTGTAGAACTTACATAGTTTGATGGCAATTTATTAATATTATTCCTTTTCCTAAAAATAATCTTTTAACATCCATATAAGGGGTGATGGTATTACTGTTAAGTTGTCTTGTATGTGATTATAATTGATTTCTATGTAAATCTGCTCATGGGCTTGTTTCCATATAGGTGTGTATGAATTATTTAACCATAGTGTTATGTTTTTAATAACAGATGAGGTAATATATAAATCAATATCCGTAAATTAATTCCACCATCTTCCCAATCTGGCAAATGTTTATTTAAGGCTATACGGGTTTATTTGGAAACCATAGAAAATTTAAAATTAGTTTATTGTATCTTTGAATAATATATTTGGCAGGTGGCAATGATAATTTTGTATTAAGTATAATATTTTGGGAAATATGATTATTTTAATAAGATATAATCTGTCTGCTGTTGAAAAGATATATTTATTCCAGTAACCAATTGTTTGTTCTATTTTGTCTAGTATTTTATTATAGTTAAATATTAGAGAATCTGTTAATTCATTGAGTAGATTTATTCCCAGATATAATAATTTACTTTCTGTTACTATATATTTGGAAAATCTTTTGTTTATATTATTTTTTTTTACAATTACAGGGCATAATTTTAGTTTTGTTTTCATTAAATTTTAAGCCTGAAATATTTTGAAATTTATTCATGGAGTTAAATAGAGCATTCAAAGACTCATTTGCATCTGAGGGAGTTAATAGTATGTCATCAGCAAAGAGTTGGATTTTAAGGTTTAACATTTTATTAATACAAATGCCCTTTATGTTATTGTTTGATCTGATTTGATTTGCAAAGGGTTCTATGAGTAATGCAAATAACAATGGTGATAAAGGGCAACCTTGTTTAGTTCCCTTTTTTATTGTTATAGGGCCTGATCTGTATGATCCCAGTTTAACATATGCAGTAGATTTTTCATATAGTATTTGGATAAGATTATTAAAATTAGAAGGAAAGTTATATTCTTTTAAAACTAGTGAAAGAAAGTTCCAATTAACTGAATCAAAAGCTTTATTAATATCTAATGAGATTACATTTAAATTTAGGACTTTATGTTTGCTATAATCTATTAATGTTAGTATTCTTTTAATATTATCTGAAGTCTTTCTTCCTTTAATAAAACCTGTTTGATCTTTGTGAATTAAGAAAGGAAGAAAGTGTTTGATCCTATCTGCGTATATAGCCATAAACATCTTGTAGTCTATATTGAGTAATGATATTGGCCTATATGAGGAACACTGTTTCTCATCTTTATCTGGTTTGATAATTGGGGATATCAATGAATATTTCCAAGAGGGTGGTATATTCAAATCTTTATTGGCTATATCATATACTTTTAATAATAAAGATATGGCTTGATTGGGTATTAATTTATACATTTCTGGTAGCATATTGTCTGGGCCAGGTGCTTTATTTGTCTTGAGCTTTTTAATTTGTGATTTTAATTCTGTCATATTGATTGGTTTGTTTATAATGTCTATTTGTTCTTGTGTTAATTTAATATGAATATTGTTTTCTAAGTATTTTTTTATATCCTTAGTAGGTGTATCTTGAGTATTTATGGAATTATCAATGTTAAATTGGAGTCTGAATGCTTCTAAAATATCATTTCGTTCCGTAACTCTTTTGTTAGTATTGGGAATAAATATTTCTTTTATTTGCTTAGATTTAATTATTTTTTTTTGTTCTATTAGTTAAGTATCTCAGGTGTGCTGAATTAGTAGAGTATGAGTTTATTTTTATCTTTTCTAAGTTAATCATAATCTTATGGTGTAGCAATTCTGTATACTTCTTATTGATTTGTGTAAGTTCTTGAACTTGAGTAGCATTACCCTTTTGTATTTCCAGTTTCAATTTATCTGCTTTGTTTTGTAAGTCTAGCATATCTTTATTCCATAACTTCCTTTTATTTATGTACCAGGATAATATATTCCCATATGTAACTGCTTTTAATGAATCCCAGACATATATTTCTGAAATATCTTCTGTGTAATTTATTTCTAGAAAGTTTTGATTGTTTCTTCATAAAATTCTTTGAAATCTCTCAATTTTGTGATATAGGAAGGTATCCTAGTAATGGGATTTGAATAAAATGGTGTAAGCTCTATCTCAAAGACTATGGCATTATGATCAGATAAAGGACAATTTATGATTTTGACTTTGTCAATTTTTGTTATTAGGTCATTGGCAACATATATTCTATCAATTCTAGAGTTAGTTTTATATCTATGCGAATAAAATGTGAAGATTAGTGAGTCTGGTTCTGCAAATTCATTTATATCTTTTAAATACAATGTATCTATAAATTTTGATAGTGCTTTAGAGATGGGTTGTTTTCTTCTTTTGGATTTAGAATCTGTATCTTTTTCATTCATTATACAGTTGAAGTCTCCTGCCAATATCAGGCTACCCTTAGTTAAATGAATTATCTCTTCAAAATGCTGTTTAACTGTTTTTAATCCTAGTCCTGGGATCCAATATAGATTTACTAACGTATAGATTCTCTTATTTAACTCTACTGAAACTAGACAAAACATACCTGATGTATCTTGATGAGTAGTAATTATTTTAGGTGTTATAGTTGAGTTGCGAAGTAGTATAGCTACTCCTCTTTTTTTTGTTTTGTATTGAGAGTTTATTAGTACTGTGTAATTATTAATATTTAAGTTGTTTATATCTCTATCTAATAAGTGTGTCTCTTGTAAAAAGACTATTTGTGGTTTATGTAAGTTTATGTACTTGAATAGGCTTCTCCTTTTGTTACTATTATTTAGACCATTAACATTTATGGATAAACATTTCATTTCCTAGTTTTGAGTTTGTTTTATGTGTAAGTTTATGTAAATATTGTTTATTCTTAGTTCCATCTTGGATACAGAATTCAAAAAGTTTTTCTTGTATGATTTTTGCATGTTTCTGAGTGACACCAAAGTGATAGAATAAAAAAAAAACAAAGAACTTCCAAACTTGTAATTGTTAACCTTATAAACCGTTCTCTATTGCTTTGAGGTAATATACCTCTTCGCTTGGTTAGTGAATCTAACCAAACAAACTTTCTACCCTCACAAATAATATTTGGATCAGTTTCTCTTATCCTCTTAGTTTTAAATAAAGATAATTGAATAATATATTAAGATAATCTAATCAGCTAAAATATATACATATATTCTTTACTCATCTTATTGTAATTCAATAATACTTACTTCTAAGCAGGTTTCAAAAAGGTACAAATATTTACATTAAGGTAGTATCATTTCAAAATAATTTAGGGTATTAATAAACATCATGTTAAAATCTATAACTGTATATTTCATACATCTGTTGAAAACTATTTACTGACATTGCTGTATAATACAGTACCATTGTTGTGCAATTGTTTTAGACTACTCAAGTCCGAAACCAGTGTTTAAATTAATATTTGCAAAGTCATATTGGAATAAAAACATGAATAGTTCTGAAACCACATCATATTTCATGTTTAACATAAACTGAAATGCGATACAATGTATAAGTATATTAATATTTCTTTAGTAGACATTAAATATGTTCCTCTGATTGCATTTTTCAGCTTTTCAATGACAATTCCCATGGCTGGAGACAACAAGATCACAATTTAGACAGCTCCCTTATCCAAGAGACCACTCATAATGTTGTTACCTGATTGAGTGTCTTGTTGCCAACACTTCTATCAACCCTCAGAGGGACCCTACACAATGAAAACTGACACAGTACAGAGGTAAAACTGCAGCGCACTTGACCACACTCTCAAAGCAAACATCTATGTATATCACACATCAACTCCCACAGCTTAGACTGACACCCAACCAGTGAGTCTATCTGCTGACAACAAGTGCTGGAGATACAATCCTGACCTACTCAACACCAGTAATTCAATCCTATGACTGAACAAAAGTATACTGGAGAACACATCAAAACAATGGAAGCTGCCAAGATTCAAACCACCATGTACGAAAATATTACAGGCCAAAATTCCCAACCCATTTTGCAGCAAAGAGACAAAACGTATTCAAACCATGGGGTAACACCTTTACCACGTCAAAAAGGTGTCCAAGAAGCTTGTTTTTCCTCCAACATCGGAGGACAGCCACAATGATCCATGCACTGCTAGAGTACCATTTTATCCTGGCAATTGCTTCACGACTGTATATAGAAACATTTAATCCAAATCATTAACTGGCACCACAACAATATTTCTCAGAAAAGCTGTTTTACAGCCAATGACCAGACAGAACGCATCATTGAGAGGATACGTTTATCAAATGTCAAGTGCCCCAGCCATAATACAAGTGTCTCCTCAAATCAATCCCCAACGAATCTACTGCCCACCAAACTTGCAGACCAATACTGGCATCCTTTCATGCAGTCACATTGAAACACAAAAATACAGGTCCGCTGATCAGGAACAACCAGGCTCTCAACTGCCAGACAACACACCCGTCTGCAGAAAGGTCCAAGAATCATAGTTGCATTGTCAAGCATCCTTGTCCACACTAACAGTAACATGATATACCCGCATACACTAGTATTGTGTCATTCTTGATAATGTAAAAAGCCAGACAATATTATAAGAAGGGTGAAGCCACAGCCAGGCAACATAACAAGAAGAGCACAGCCGCAGTCACCATTCAGATGAGCAAACGAGAACAGCATGAGCCATCTAAGGATGGATAGCCCGTTGAGTACCTGCCACAATGCATGCCCATAATGCATGGCAACCCAGTAACAAATTAGGGTGTGGGCTAAGCCTCTCCCCCTTCCACTCAAATCAGATCCAACACAATATGTGTGTAGAACACAGATGCTTCCACAAAGCCCAAAGCCACATGGGATATAAACATTGTATAATTGACACACCGGGTCAAATCCACTGTTGTTATGTTACTCATTATAGTTGCCTATACAATCATTGCTTCCACTTTCTCCATCTAGTATACCATAACACCATCTAAATGTTTGATTTGCCAAATGCACATCCAACCTTCTTGTTGCATCCCACCTGCCCACCCGAGGGCATACCTTGGCAGCAGGACATCAGTAGTATTCTGCAGGAGCACCAGCGTGGGAAATGGCAACCCTCCCCAAAACAAACCTGTCAGTTGCTTGACATTTACTAGTTTCTTTAGAGAATTTGTAAAACAGCAGTGATTTTATTTGCTGATGATTAATTTCTGCTTTTTAAACTCTGCTGTATAAAACATAGTAAGGGATAGCTAAAATGTCTGGAAATCTAAACTGATAGAAAGACAAGCAGATATATGTCCTTATCTATCAAGGTGCTAGAAGACATCAGTAGCCATAAACTGAAAGTGCTTCAAAAATAAATATCTGTGTATATTTATATGAACCTTTTATATTATTTATGTTTCCTTAGAAGGAATTTAGGTTTCTGTATCTTTAAATGTGAACCTAGCTTATTTTCTGACTAGACGTCAATTAGAAAGAGTCAGGGGATGGCGTACACAAGTAAATGCGACAAGCAATAAGTAACTCAAGTTTCTAGTGATGTTTGTGGCTGTTAAATTGTCTTGAGAACCAAGCAGGAAAAGGTATGTGTTTTTCCTTTTTCCTTTTCCCTCCTCTTATTTGGTGACAAACTCATGTAGTGTGCACGCAAGCACTCTAGTTTACGGAGTAGTGTTCACAACTGTCAAACTTTGCATTTTAAACATGCTATGCCTTATTTCTCTACAAAAGAAAAGACAACAGGATATCTAAGCTAGTCACAAGCATCTTTCAACTCCGGATGTCTGGAGCCACAACACACATGACTTATAGCCTCAAAATATCACTTAAAACATATTTTTTCACTGGACTATATCAGTATGTGCATATGGGTCAAAGGCAGAACATCTTTTAAGATTATTTAAAGTAGTCTTATGATACATCCTAACTGAAATACTTCATTTCAAAAGCAACACATTTCTGCCCAGCATTAGCGTTTATCCAAACAGGGACACTTTTAACTTATAAAAAGTAATACTATCAGGGATGTAACTAATAATAAGTTATATAGCAGCCATTACTATACCTATTAAGCAATATAACCATATACTGATTAAAGTATTATAAGTTAATGAAGATTTAATAAAAAGGAGAGAACAAATAAAAACAACAAAACACAAAGAGAGAAAATAAATAAATAAATAAACTATTTGGGAACATTATTATGCATTGATTACTCTGATTAAGAATATGAAAATAATAGATGGATAATAATGAAAAATAGAGTAATGTTTAAATTATGCTTAATATATTGATGTGATTTGAGATAAATGTATTTACATTTATGCTAATTTTGACATTTAAAATATAATTGAAAACAGTACCTGTTTTGGTGTAACTTGAAGACAGTAAGAACTTTTCTTTTGTTGTTAGTATTATTATTTAGATTTTTACAGAATATAACATATGTAAGATTATTTGTCCTTTAGTTTTTTTTTCTTTTGCTCAACAGTTTTTCAATTATTTACTTCAGCATTTCTCTTCGGTGTACTTATTGTCCAGTCCATAGATTCTTCATGTGTTAGGATGTTGTTGTTGGTAAGGTATTTTATTGCTGAATCTACTGTTTCAAAGATTTTTATTCCATTTGGTAGAAAAACTTTCAGTCTTGCTGGAAATAAAAGATGGACTTTCAGTTGCTTTTCTTCAAGGTTTTTTTATTGGTAGAAATTCTTTTCTTTTGAAACCACCTTTGTAGAATAATCATTGTCAAATCTTATTAATGAATCATTGTATTTGATGGGAGAATTTGCCCAAACATTTCTTAATATAAGATCTTTATCTTGTGTAGAAAAAGTCTCACAATTATAGATCTCGGCTTGTTCTTACCGGAGAAGAAGCATTTCCAGAAGCTGCTAGTGATCTATGCCCATTCTATACCATATGAAAGAGCTTCAGGTATTTTTGTTACATCTGGTATCCAGGTGGTAAGAAAGTTTATCATATTGTCCCCTTCAGATTTTTCTGGTAGACCATATATTCTAATATTATTTCTTCTTGTTCGGTTTTCCATATCATCAAGCTTTTCTAGTAAATATGTATTCTGTTGAAGTAAGAATTCAGTTTGTTGTTCTTCTATTTGGACTCTAGTGTCAATGTCACTTAATGACTGTTCAATAAGTGATATCTGTCCTTTCTGCTGTGTAAACATTTCTTGAAGCTGTTCCAGTTGTTGTGAGCACTTTTCTTTAAAAGTATCTATTTTATTGTCCATCTTGTCGATTTTTATTGTAAGTTCCTGTATATTTGTAATGAGAGACTGCAGGTCTTTTTTGAGAGAAGAGTCTTGTGCTGTATTCCTTAGATGACTCATGCTGTAAAGCTGATATTGGTGCTGATTTTCCAGTAATTAATTTGACAGGAATTATTCAAGTACTGACAATAAAATTTTTCTTATAGATGCTTAGCGTTATTAGAAATAAGTTAGTAATAAAAATTTCTTCAAATTAAATATTATTTTGTAAAATTCCTGTCAGGAATTGTATTGAGGTAAGAGAGCTGAAATGAAGTGCAGCTATCAGTTCAGCATCCTAGCCACGCCCCCAATGCTGATAGTTTTGATGGTCTAAAATCTCAAAAACTGAACAAAGCAATAAATCTATCCGATTCCAAGAATGGGTCATGACAGAGAAGTAAAGTTGTCAAATATTACATCCCAGGAAGTAAATATTCTTAACTTCCAGGATTCATTCCACACACTTTTATGTCTTCTGATAAAGAATCAGAGGGTGTCAACAGCTTCCAGATGTAGATCAAGTTAATCATTTGTCGTAAACTACAGAATTATTGTGCTATTAACACACATTCAGTCTAGATTAGAAAGTTAGGCCACTAGTTGGAACTTAACAGATTACATCACTAGTGCTGTAAATCATTTTACAGTAAAGCCAACTATATACAAATAATTCTAAAAGTAACCATGCAACTTTACTAAAAATATAACAACTAAATGGAATAAAATAAAATAAAAAGTCAATCCTGCATCTGCCATTAGCATGTTATGAATACAGAGCTGAATACTATTCCGGACACAAGTTTATATCCTGAGGCAAAGCACTTGTGGTCATCTCCAAAACCTGAGAAACTAAATGAATTGGGTGTCTGTGAGTGTGAATGTGTGTGTGTGTGTGTGTGTGTGTGTGTGTGTGTGTGTGTGTGTGTGTGTGTGTGTGTGTGTGTGTGTGTGTGTGTGAGTGTGTGTGTGTGGGTGCGTGTGTGTCATGTGAATTAATATAGCAATAACCCACGCCTGGGTGTGGATAATGCTGGATTTACCCACGGTTGGCGTGGTTTGGTCCCGAGGGCGAAGCCCGAGGGACCAAACAAAGACAACCGTGGGTAAATCCAGCATTACCCACACCCAGAAGTGGTTATTGCTATTATTAATGACATTATTTAAGAAAAGAAATAATTACTTTTCTTAAATAATGGCATTGTATATGCCTCTT
>NC_056729.1:1662370473-1662447973 GCF_019279795.1 Protopterus annectens
TGTACGCTATTAAGAGCTGATTGAATTGAATTAAGCTGTGTAGTTCCAGCCACTCTAGTTGTTTCAGGTTCTGGCAGTGGTGGGTTCTACAGGTGGAGCCAGTGGTGAATCTGGCAATATGGTTGTAGCTATAGGACAGCTTACGTTGTTTGGATTTGTTGAGGTTTGAGAGTACAGGTGAGGCATATAAAAGAGTAGAGATTAGGTGTGACCGGGCAATTGGAGTCCTAGCCAGTGGGGTTAAAAATGTCTTGTTTCTATACAGTGATCCAAGCTTCTTATTGATGGTCTGTATGGTTTTGTTGACCCATAGGTCAAATTTGAAATTATTGTCTATAATAACCCCTAGAAGTTTGGTGTGTTGATCTGGGGAGATTGTGGTACCATTGTTAGATATGACAGAGAATGAAAGTGTGGCAGATCTACTAGTGGGGGTGAAGAGTAGAAGTTTAGTTTTATTGGGGTTCAGTAGTAGGCGTTGGTTGGCGAGCCAGTTCTCAATAGTGTTAAATGTATTTTGGGTTTGGATTTGCAGTTCGGATGGGGAGGTGGCTGAGCAGATCAGAGTGGAATAATCTGCATATTGAATGCAGGTCACTTTAGGGATAGCAGTATGAAGGTTGCTGATAAAAATAGAGAAGAGTAGTGGACCTAGTATGGAGCCTTGAGGGACACCAAGTGTGAGAGGTAGCTGGCTAGAGAGTTTTCCCTGTCATAGTACTGCCTGTTGTCTACCAGTCAGGTAGGACTGGAACCACTGGATTGCGTGCTTATTGAGGGAAATAGATTTTAGAGAAAGAATGAGAAGTTCGTGGTTGACCATGTCAAAGGCTTTTGATAGGTCAAGAAAGAGGGCAAAGGATAGCCTATTGTCATTCCTGTTTTGGTTTATGGCATTAGTAAAGGAAATGAGGGTTGAGGTGATGCTGTGATATGGCCTAAAACCATGATGGGAGTTGGATAGTAAGTTATTCTGTGTAAGGTATTGCATTACTTGCTTGTGTACACATTTCTCCATTATTTTGGCTAGTGGGGAAAGAATGGCAATGGGTCTATAGTTGGATATGTCTGTGGAACTACCACCTTTATGGAGTGGGATGACGTGGGATATGGTGCTGATGTTGTTCTGAACCAGTCTTCATAAATATCTGTAAAAAGTATGTCTTAAAATTAAAAAAATACTTACAAGTGGCCTGTACATGTGATGACACAAAATGCACAGATGCTATAGGTTCATACTAGGCTAACTGCCATTGTGAATCATTTTAAGCCTAGCCAAATATCCCACATGAGTATCAAACCCTGCACCTTATGTCTATAAGGTAAACACCTTAACCATTATGCCAACCTCCCTCCTGATGCAGCATGCCAGTTAGGACAATGAAATACATATGCTTTTCCTGAAGTAAAGTAGACCGGGTAACCACACAGCATTCTTTGGTTCATCTGAGACTTTTAGGAACGCCCCTCCTCAAACCCAGAAAACATCCCTCTTACTGGCCATCTTGAAAATTTAAGATTAGTAAGATAAATGATCTGATTCATCCATTCATTTTTCATATTAACTCATACTTTCATACTAGACTAACTGCCATTGTGAGTCATTTTAAGCCTAACCAAATATCCCACATGAGTATCAAACCCTGCACCTTATGTCTATAAGGTAAACACCTTAACCATTATGCCAACCTCCCTCCTGATGCAGCATGCCAATTAGGACAATGAAATACATATGCTTTTCCTGAAGTAAAGTAGACTGGGTAACCACACAGCATTGTTTGGTTCATCTGAGACTTTTAGGAACGCCCCTCCTCAAACCCAGAAAACATCCCTCTTACTGGCCATCTTGAAAATTTAAGATTAGTAAGATAAATGATCTGATTCATCCATTCATTTTTCATATTAACTCAATGCAAAAGATATTATCGTATAAAAAACTGTTGGACAGCCAATAACAATACTTGCAGTTATAGAATGACAAAGGAAAGATCAGTTGGTCATTCTGTGTTTGAGACTGTCGTCATATCGAAATAAGTATCATTATAGGCTCCTTTTACATTTAAAGCACACAGACCAGTGTGATGAACTGGCATAACAGACTTTGGAGACCAGATTATAAAGACGTTATCGATCTCAACATAGTTATGAAAAAGTGGACATCTTGCTCTATCATCTTTTATTTATTAAGTTACATCATCATCATCATCATCAGCAACCCTCTTTTTTCCATTTTCTGCATGGGGTTGGGGTGTTGTGTCAGTTGTCACAATCTCTCCCTATTCAATGCCACACTTCTACCTTCTTTGACACTTATGCCTGTCACAGGTCTTCCACCTCTTTGCTGGATGTCCTTGTCTTCTCTTGCCATCTTTCTGTCTGTCCCAAGATTTCTTCACCAGATGGTCTTCTGCTTTTCTGCACATGTTCCCAAACCACACCATAATCTGTTCTTGTTGACCTTTTCCACAATTGGAGCTACTTTGGCTTCTGCTATTATGTGTTCATTTCTTCATCTGTCCTGCAGTTTGCACCCTACTAGCTGTCTCAAGCACTTCATTTCCATCACCTCTAGCTTCTTCAACTGTTCTGCCTTTACTGCCCAGGTTTCTGTGCCATACAGTAGTACTAGTCACACCACTGTCTTGTACACCTGACTTGCAGCTTCTTTGGCATCTTCTATCAAATGTACACCTGACACTCTGTGCCATTTGGCTGCAGTTCCTTTGACTGTAGCTTTGACCTCCTCATTCAGAATTCCCTTTTCTTCAACCACCCCTCCCAAATAACTGAAGCTGTTAACCTATTACACTATTTTCCCTTCTATCTCAGTTCTCCACTTCTTCTGATTTCCCCCATTTGTTACTATTAAAACTGTCTTCTCTGTACTCAGTTTCATCCCATGAGCCGTTGGTTTTGCATTCCATTCCCTTATCCTTTGCTGAAGTTCTTGCTCAGGGTCTGCCTGTAATGCCACATCATCTGCATGCAATAACTCTGTTGATCTGTCCCTGACCTATTTACTAATGTAGTCCATCACCAGTATGAACAGGAGCGGGCTCAGAGCTGAAGCTTGGTCTACACCCACTACTACTACTGGGAACTCCTCTGTGAGAGTGAACACTGTCCATACTGGAGTCATTCCATCCTTGTACATAGCTTAAACTAATTCTAGTAATGTTTCTGGGACTTTGAATCACTGCAGGACTGCCCGAATCAGCTTTCTTGGGACCTGGCCATGCACTTTCTCCATGTCTAAGAATGCCCAGCTGGACTTTTTTGTCATCTCTAGCTTCTTCTCAACTATCTGTCTCATTGCAAATATTAGCTGAGTTGTATTGCATCCTGATCGAAATCAGAACTGCTCATCTTCCATCTTACTTTTTACTACTCTGCATATTCATTTATTAATCACCCTCTCCAGAACTTTCATGTAATATGACAGGAGTTTTATACCTCTGTACTACCCACATTTGTGAATGTCCCCTTTGTTCTTGAACCCCGGCACCAGTATGCTTATTATCCAGTCATCTGAGATACAACTGTCTTTCCACACTGCTATGAGTACCCTCAGAAGCCATTTCTCCCCTATCTCACCAAACATCTTTATCATATCTGCTGTGACCTCATCTGAACCTGCTGTTTTCCTGACGTCTTTTGTCTTAGTGCTGTTCTTATTTCTTCTATGATGGACTCCTCCTCTTCTTTCATGATAGGCAATGTCTAGGGCAGTACAGCTTCTGTGGGGTTTTCTTCATTCAGAAGCTGCTGAAAATACTCCTTTCATCTGCCTTTGCTGTTCTGTGGACTGGTGAGCAGGTTGTTGCTGGCATCCCTTATGAAGGGTGTCTGACTATCTTCTTTATCTTTCTGTCTTTGCCTTGCAAACTGATATAGTTTCTTTGTGCCACCTGCTGAGTCACTTTCCAGAAGTTGGTACAGTGCCTCCAATGTCCTGTTCTTTGTTATTGCAACTCCTTTCTTAGCTTCTTTGTTAACCAACCAGTGTTCCCTCCTAACCTTGGTGATGTATTAAACCACATCTACTGGAATTTATCAATTAGAAATGATCAAAAGTAAGAAGGAGTGCAGGAAAAAAATGGGAGATAGAAAAGATGGGTCACGCTAAGAAGGAATAGTTGGGAAAAATAGGCAGTAAGCAAGAGGAAATGAGAATAGCTGGCAGTGAGATGGATATTTTGCATGAGAGAAGACTTGTGAAATTCAGACATGACTCACAAAGAAGATATCAGAGTGGCACTGAATTAAGGGGGGTGGCGACAGTTTGCACAATACCCTGACCCCATGTTGAAAAATGTGAAAAGGGGAGGGGGGGAGTTTGATGATAATAATTATGATCAGTTGGAATAATGCGTACTTCTGGTAGACCGAATATCGACTAGAAAATATCATTACAACCTGAAGTCTATTGCAAATGATGATTATGTCAGCTATCATGGATTTTTGGGACCAGCTGCATGCCTTTTGGCTTCCTACACATATCAAAGAAACCAGTAAACTGAGGCAATTTAGAACTAATCTCTCTTCCTTGCCACAGAGCAGAGCAATTTCCAAGTGCAAAAGACATTTCCTAGATATATAAGAAAGTACCGTTGTATGATGAATTAGTTGTGAAAGTAAAGGTTTGTGTACACAGACAATTGTGTTATTCCAAACAATAGAAAAAAATTATCTGACAGTAGATGTCTGTTCAAAACAGAATTACAAGTAGTACTGATGTCACATCCACTGGTGTTAATTAACTTCCCCCATGTAAGCCAGACATGGAAAGGGGACAACAGACATGTTCCAGTATCTATAATCGTGACAATTCATCACCTTCTAGACCAGATAGAGAAGTGATGTTCTACTGAAGGGAACTTTATCTAGGCTGTAGCAACTAGAAACAACTTATTTACAAGAGGGATAACTATCTGCTGTCTTTTCATGTGATCCAGGGATCTGCTGATACCAGCCTATCTATATTTCTGCTCAGTTCCTAGTAGCAACAAATGAGAGGATGGCACCTTGCAACAAAGAGCTGGAAGTGGGTAAAAGTATATAAAACAGAAGTGATCCTTGTATTTGTGCAGGTATTGTTCAGGTAAGTTCATTGTACAATAATACTTCTTTTGTCATAGAGTTCACAGGTGTAAGCCTTATTCTAAATGCCTACACTAAGAGTTCACAGGTGTAAGCCTTATTCTAAACTCCTAGACTAAAGCAGGCAGCATAAAGGTGCAACGACCCTGAGTTGAGGGAGGAGACAGCATTGCTACTCGTGTCTGCCTACTCTTAGACTGAACTCACAGCTTGAAGTATTTGAAGAAAGTGTGGATGACTGCCTTACAAAGGCCCTGACTTTACCATCCAAGGTTTCACTACAATAATTATAATAAGCGAACAGCAATTTGCCAACCACATGGAAAAGGTCTGCTTGCCCCCCCCCCCCCCCCCCAAGCCTGCTGCAATGTAATTTTTCCTTTTGGTATTGTATCATAGTGCCTGAGCACACATAAGATATGTGGAATGCTATACTTTTTAATCTATGTATATGCGGTAATACAGGAATCTGAACGCATTCATTCAACCAAAGTTCCAAAATGTACAAAGGAATAAACTATGGATTGGTTCTTAAAGAGACCTTGCTCTTCTGAAAGACTGTGCAGGGCTCTCTATAAATCAAGGTCTGGAGTTCAAGAGAACCTTCTGGCTGAAGTGATAACTACCAGGAAAAAAAGTATCACCTAGGACACGAACTTTAGTCTGGCTAAATTAACTGGCATAAAAGGTGGAAGGGTCAGTATTTCAAAAACAAGGTTAAACTCCCAGATCTTTTCTCCTTGGGGATAGATTCATAAGTAGTTAATAGGTATGCAGTCCAGCAGACCATTAAGAAGCCTAGCCCTAATTTTCAATTGCCCCAAAGCACTGTCTTGCTTAAGCTCACACAGTAGGCAAATGACGATGGAAAGATTCAAACTCTGTACCCTTGACACAAGAAGTAGTACATTAACAACTCCAAGCTTTCATCCTCTGTGCTAACTGGCAGACTGTGGTACAGGCACCCATGAAGACCAACTTAACCACAGAGTTAAAATAGATTGCAGGATCTAGGGGTAGTCTTATGGACAGGGGCACCATGATAGAAAAAGAGGCTAGGCCATTAGAAAATAGTCGTGAAAGGTATTAAGGAATCACTGAAATGCTGTTTGAATAAGAGTTTATTCCTTGGTTGCTGCAATAACATGAAAACCTTTTCCACATCTTCAGATAAGAATTTTTACTGTAGGCTTCCTTGCCTACAGAATTATATTAAAAGCCAGTGAGGATGATTGAGTATATTCATGGGACTATCATGAAACAATCTACCTGGAGATATTTGAGGTTTGAGTGTATGAGGGTCCCCTTTTCCTGAGGCAGTAGATCTACTATTGAGAGCAAATCTAATGATTTTTTCTGAGCCACGTGGATAAAATGGGAGAAACACATCTGTTATGGACAGTAAGGGACCTTGAAATATGTGATCCCCCTCCCTTTTGTGTCTTTGCTAGTATCTTTAGGATATAGGTAAAGAGGGAGATATTCTGCAGGCTGGATCCCATCGGACGGAGACAAAACATATCACTTGGGTTTTCCACCATGCAGTGAACACAACAAAAGGGGTTTATAGCTCTTAAAGGATGCAAAAAATACACTCCTGAGTTCTCCCACCTTCTGATGATTTCAAGAAATAACCTATCTAGCTTCCATATGTGTAGAGTGATTGAATTTCAGCTCAAGTGGCCTGACAGAACATTCTGGTTGCTTCAAATGTACACTGTAAGAAAGTGCAGATTTGATACCCGGTCACAGACCTCCATAACAGGTCTGTACAATGGAAATGAATGAATGTTCCCCTTGATTTTAGGTCAACTACATCAAGGTGGTGTTTTCTTTTTACTAACTTAAGTACTCCTGGATGAAAACCTGGGCTGATGTTCTTGAGGACATAAATGATTGCTATTATCTGTTTTTATTGATGTGCCTTCTTTTCAGGTCTCTTTAGCAGGGCCCCTGTACCTTGAGGTAGTCCATATGCATTCCCTTGGCTAGATCTGAGCTATTTGTGATGAGTTCCTGGTTGGGATCTCTGGTGATAAAGTAGACACCTTGACTGATGATGATCCAGTCTTTACACTAAAGTAATTCTTTCTTGACAGAGGAAGTCACAGAATTCTGTTTTTTCTAGTGGCTGACACTTTTGGTCGATACAGAATGAAACAACCCTTGCAAGTACGGCAACTGCACGGTCTCAAAAAGGATAGAACCAATTCAAAAAAACACAAAGGCCAGCAGACTGCAGTATATAGAGGCTTTATTAAAGCATATATAAATGGAGCAGTAACAGAGGAAATCACAGAATTCTGTTTTTTCTAGTGGCTGACACTTTTGGTCCCAAAGGCAACAAAGACACCAGTGGATTTTCCTAACGATCATCCTTATTTGGAGCACCACTGAAGTGGATGTCATCGTGTATCCAGCCATGCTGTGGAGGATCAAGGATGTAAGGGATGTTTTGATTAAAATGCACTAAACAAACTGGTTCATCAATGCCATCCTCTCCTCTGGGAGAAAAAGCTTGTACTTCACTTGTTTATGCTTACCCGGAAGAAGGTTTTGGACTGGAATGGGCATATACTTGACTTTTTGGGTTTTCACAGAGATGTCTGAGTTGCATAAACAGGACTTGGTACAATTGACAAAAAACAAAAAAAGTATTTGTTTTCCCTCCTTTCTAAGCTAGTATAGTCCAGTTTTCAGGTTAGTGCTGAATTCAGGGCTATGTTACAAGTTTCTGTGTTTGCCCATACCTTACTTGGATAGAAGGAAGTTTCTCTGTTCATCTGTGAGAGAGGGGAGCTTTGAGCAGCCTATCTGTCCCTGGAGGAGTGGTTTCAGCTCAGAAATTAGTAGTTTATTGGCCATTTTGGGCTAATTTCTATCTCTTTCATTTCCCTGCTATAAAACCTGCATTAGCGCGGTTTTGCGTGCTGGGCAGCGCCGGTTAGCTAGGGTGTAACTATTCTCGGCTCCACAAAATCTATTCTTCAATTTTCCCTTGGAACTAGATAAACTTTCAACTTAAGCACTCAAATCATTAATTTCTCAGCCCGGCACTTATTCAAAACTCATAGCAAGCACTAATAAACGTTAGCACTAGACCCCCCACTATATTGTAGAGAAGGACAAGGCTCTCTATTCGACCTTACCAGCCAGTCAGTAAAACAGCTCACTGTACCTATCCAGGCATGTCCAAAGGGCAGTTTCAGGTGTACTCTCTGGTCCAACTGGTGAATCTGGGCATCTTGAGGCAATGTTACAACTGCCTCATGTACACAGACAACACTCTCCTCCTACCACCAGACACTAATACATGCGAGAGATGCAATTATACAGCAAAACTGGAGGCTAAGCTTTCTCAACTCAAGATTGGACCAGACTGTCAAGAGGAGAAGGGAATTACTTGCATCACACCACCAGTCTCACATAGACCTATGGAACCAGCACTGGCAAAAAAACATAAATACACGAAAACATACTCGGAGACTCTAAATAAAAATCTGTAAAAGCAACAGAGACCTCCAAAGCAGACATACAAGCAACCTCCAACCCCCAACACAAACCATGAAACACATACTTCACAAAACCAGTGTGCCACGCAATCACAGCCCTTAAGGCAAAATAACATACCCAACACATTAGTAATAGGTGACTCTATAGTCAGCACACTGACATCCCACTCACTAGGCTAAACAAGGATAAGGTTACTGTTAGCTGCCTGTCGGGTGCCAGGATCCGCCACATAACACAAACTCTCAGGTTACTCCAGAACAAGTACAAATATGACTCTGTCATTGTACATGTTGGTGTGAGTGAGCTTAGCCATACCTCCCTGGACTACATGAAAAGAGACATGGAAGAGCTCTTTGATCACGTAGCCCAGGCTGGTATGACCCTGACCTTGAGTAGCATCCTGCCCCCACCAAGTATGATACCACAGTATAAAGAAAAAATAATCAATTTCAGCAATTGGCTAAGCTTCTGGTGTCATTCAAAGGGGATCCAGTGTCTGTCAGCCTGGGATGACATGCTCGACAAGCCACGCTGCTTCGCTAGAGACGGCTTGCACTTGTCACCCTTAGGCTTTCGAATACTGGCCAAGGATCTTGCCACTGCCATAGTGCTTTTTTTAGGCAAGGCTCAAAAGACAAATCCACCGCCGTAAATAGCACAAGTAAGAAAAAACTGAGGGTAATTCTACTCAATCCAGAAGCCTAAACCTCAAAATGCACACACTCGAGGCACTCCTCAGTATGGAGAAAATTAATATATGTGCAGTAACAGAAACCTGGTTTAAGGCTCCAGAGAGCACCCCAGCACTACCAGACTACAACTCATACCATACATTTCGGCCACAAAACCTGGACCGAAATACAAAAGGTTGGGGGCGTATCCATATTCATCAGGGATACCCACACCTCCAGGTTAGTGGCACAGCACGATGCTTCAGAGATCATCCACATGCAACTAGCAATGGGCAAAACTCCAATTCAAATTGTAGCTTGCTACAGATCACCCACCTTGTCCCAGGGCCCCCATTTCGCATTTCTGGAACACTGGGAAACATAAAGGTCCTACCAAACACCCTGATATTGGGTGATTTCAATTACCCAAATATTAACTGGAAGAACTACTCAAGTACTAACTCCCTTGCCCAACATTTCCTAGAATTTTTAAACTCAAACACCCTGGATCACCTGGTCAACACCCCCACCAGAGGTGACAACATATTGGACCTGGTTATCACCAACATGGGCGACCGGTGTTCCTCACCAGAGGTCAACCCCTCGCTGGCTAGATCTGACCATAAACTAATCACTCTGGATATCCATATTCCAACCCCACCCCTGGTCAAAGAAACCACTGTGAAAAACCTTTCAAAAGCAAACTTCATGTTACTTAAGACCGAGGTGGAAAGTTTCAAATCCCCCATGCTAAAGGATAACGCTGCCTAAGCTGCAAAATCCTTTTACTAATGCACTCTACAGGCACCTACAAGAATGCATGTATCATGTTATCCCAAGCAAAACCAAGACTCATGCCTCCAAGAAAAGGAAACCAGTCTGGTGGACCCCTGTCATAAACAAGCTGTACAATAGAAGGAGGAAACTAGTACAGAAAAGAGTAAAATCTCAAGAAGGGAAGACATCCCTGATCAGTATCAGAAAGAAACTATGTTCCCTCATAAAATCATCCAAGGCTAGCTTTGAAAGAAAAATTGCCAAAGACTCCAAAGATAACCACGAGGCATTCTTTAGCTATGTCAAGTATCTAAGTGGCAATTCCCAGATCTGCTCAGAGTTAGTGCAGAATGGCACAAAATATACTGAACCGACCAATATCGCCAAAATCCTGGCAGACAGGTTCAGTGCAAACTTCACCCCCCCTCACCCCCAAAAGGGCCCATAACCATACCAGAAGAATGTAGTGCCCCTGAAATCACAGACACTCAGGTTAAAACAGCCCTCTCCAAAGCCCAAAACACAGCATCAATGGGAATGGATGGTGTCCCAGGCTGCGTCCTACACAAGCTCAAAGATAAACTAACCCCTCACCTAAACACACTGTTGAAACTCAGCCTCTCCACAGGCTATGTGCCCATAGCGTGGTGCAGAGCAACGGTTATTCCACTCCACAAAGGTGAAGCCACAACAGACCCCAGGAACTATCGCCCTCTACGCCTGACTAGCTTGGTCTGTAAGGCTATGGAGAGCATCATCATGGATCTCATTAACAGAGACATTGGGAACCTCCAAACACTGGACCCTACCCAGTTCAGCTTTGTTAAGGGCAGGTCATGCCTTCTAAACCTGGTGGACTTCTTTGAGACAGTTACCAAGGCTATAGATGAGGAAAGGTGGTCCACACAGCCTACCTAGACCTCGAAAAGGCCTTCGACACCATTCCCCATTCTGGTATTATAGACAAGCTCACCAGTCTGAACATAAACACCTACATCACGAGATGGGTTGCCAACTGTCTCATGGACAAAACCCACATGGTAAGAGTTGCGGGAGCTAGTTCTGACTCGAAACCGGTTACAAGTGGCATTCCCCAGGACTCAGTCCTAGGACTCTTCCTGTTTGGCATTTACTTCTCAGAGGTACAGGCAAGCACAAGAGGACTATAGCTGACCAAGTTCGCAGACGACTGCAAACTAGGGGCTATAATTGGCTCTCTGACTGACACAGACATCCTCCAAAAGGGTCTCACTGAGACAGATACCTGGTGTCAAAACCATGGCCTCAAGCTAAATGCCAAAAAGTGCATAGTCATCCCCTTTGGAAAAAACAAAGTACCCACAAGCTACCACATAGGTGACAAAATAAGGGACCTGGGGACCCAAGTAGATAGTAATCTCTTCTTTGATAATCACATTGCCAAAGTGGTTAGAAAATCCTTCTGTGTTGCCCAATTAATCACAAAAGGGTTTGCATCCAGATCAAAAGAGGTCATTGTGTCCCTCTATACATCACTCATCAGACCCATCATAGAGTACAACACCCCATTTGGGATGTACCTTACAAGACACCTGCAACAGCTGGAAAGACTACAGAAGTACCTCACCAAGAGGATCACTGACCTCAAACAGATGCCCAATGCAGCTTGACTGAAGAAACTCCAGCTGTACTCGGTTGTATACTGCCTACTCAGAGGTGATCTCTGCCTGACACACAAGGCCATGTCCAACCCAGAATTGATGGACATGCTCCACCTAAAGAAAACCATATCCCCTCGAGCCACACACTCTAGGGATCTAAACCTCACCACAACAAAAAATAGGACGTGCTGGAGGGATAGATTCCTATCCCAGAATCTTCCCATGCTTTGGAACCAGATCCCAGTCTACATTAGGCAGAGCTCCTCACTAACACTCTTCAAGAGAAACCTTGATGAGTGGATGGGAAACAGAAAGTTTACCCCGGGGATCACTTCAGTGGCTGTGCTGGACAGAGGCACAGGGAACTAATCTAAGGGGATGGCGAAAGCCTACACATTCCAGCTAGGCTTACAAATGCCTTTGGGCATTTTTGGGCCTAGTACCTACCTATGAACCTATGAGCCTATGAACCTTAAGCACCCTCTGCAAGGCTGCTTTTTTGGCTCCCTACTGAAATCTCGACACTCAAAATGCTGAATGCTGACAAGCTGAAAAAAAGTTAAAACACGGGATAAGTTAAAACATGGGAGAAGAGTTCTTCTTTCAGCTTTTTCCCGGTTAGGGTCACCACAGAAAATCACCTATCCACTCATAATTGGCATTGGAGTTTCACAGTGTCGAGTTGCCAGCCCAGCGCCCAACCTTCCACAGAAGGCATACACATGCACACACTCACACCTAGGGCCAATTTAGAGTGTCCAATCCACCTACAGCATGTCTTTGGGAGGAAACCGGAGCACCCAGAGGAAACCCACATGACCACAGGGAGGACATGCAGACTCCGCACAGAAGGCACTCCTGCCAAGGATTGAACTAGAGATCCTCTTGCTGTGAAGCAGCAAAGCTAACCGCTGCACCACCGCGGCCACTGAAAACATGGGAGAAGAAAGAATTTTGAAAATGACTCCATCTTTAAACTTCTTTTTGCAAGGGGAGTGGCAAGCCCCCCACAAACCACACATGTAGTGGACAAGCCCCCTACCCCATACTTATATATACCAACTCCGAGATCTCCATGCTTCAAAGAAAAAAGAATATTATGAGAAATGGCATCTCGGACTTGGTATATACAAGCCTGGTCTTTCGGTCATTCAGTCTCTGTATTGTAGGAATCACACTAGTGGGCCCCAACATTTCAAATGGTTACCATTTTTTTTCAGGTAATCATTAAGGTAGGAGTGCAAGTAAATTGCTCTTGAGTTGTGGGTGGATGAATAGTGGTGCCAGGAACTGAGAAAAATATCTGGACTATGTCAGATTGTGGAGAAGTTAACTGGAAGTAGGAGTTGTTCTTGATCAACCTGAGAGATAGGCATCCTTCATATGCAGTAGTATTACAAAGGCATCTCTTAAGAATGAGGCAGTAGAAGGCTCTGTAGCAAAAGAGGATGGTGCAGTGGTATAGTGGTAGCATTGTCACCTCACAGCAAGAGGTTTTCTGGTTTGATTCTTAGCTGGGGTGCCTTCTGTGCAGAGTCTGCATGTCCTCCCTGCATTCATGTGGGTTTCCTCCCACATTACAAAGACATGCATCTGGAGTGTTTCTCCCTTGGCCTCTGCTGAAAATTGGCTCTGTTCCAAGTCAGACTTTCCCAGTTAACAAAATAAAGAGGCTTAAACTTCATTATTGTAGTAAATTTGCTCAGACTTGAAAAGTCCAAAATAGATCACCACTTTTATTTTTGAAAACTAGGAATGGCCTTGAGTAATATCTCTGTATTCTGGGAAAGAATGGTTAGGTTGGTGCTAACTGGTCTTTGGTACTGAAGGAGATGTGCTGGAAATAGAAAAATTCCCAGAATTCTGTTGTTCTCGTTTGGATTTTTTTTTCTCTTGTGCTGCTTCACTGTTATTTGCCTTCTATAGAAGGCCATTGATTAATAATATAATTGTGGGAGTACTTCTGGAACGAAGGTTGAAATAACTGATCGTCTGTAGAATCAGACCCGTGTATACAGTTTTGAAAACTTCCTTTGATAGAGTGCTGGAAACAAGTTCCTCAGCCTGACAGATATTTATCATCTCTTCCTCATATCCTCACTAAGTGGTTGAATCTGTAACAAATTGCTTCTTTTAACATATCTGCCCAAAGCAGCTGGCCTTGTATGCGGTATGGGTGAGTCTGGTGGTTCTGTCCCTCAGTGCCTTTATCATGTATCTCTTGAAACATATTCTCAGCTTGATTTAGGATGTGACTCTGGTATTGTCACATGCATATATCTGGTTGTTTTGGGTCTTGAGAACAAGGGTTTCAGATACGTGTTTTGTCAAGCCTATGATCTTACTTTTTCTGTCATTAGGCAGGGTGTTCAAAGCAGGAGCTAGTTTATATCACCTGGCTGCATCCAAGGGGACCCAGCTGGGCCAGTAACAGGATCCTTGTAGAAGTGTATTTTTCTTGAATCAGCTATTCCATGCATTTAGGCTAGAATTGTTTGTCAGTCTTGCTATGACATGATGCGCGAGTCATAATGTCATTCCAATGCCTCACCATTGCCGCAGAGTCCTTCCGACCTGTCCTCAGCTGATAACATGGCTTATCCTCCTTGTAGCTTTGCCCCTTCTTGTTGTAAAACTGGTGCTAAGTAGCGTTGCTTACATTTTACTGTCTTCTTTGGCACACTGTTTAATTTTTAATATAAACGTTTCCTATTGCTTGCAATTGATATTTTTATTATGATTCTTTGATTTTGTTATAACATCTATGTTTTAATATGTGCCTATAAATATTAAAGATACATGAATGAATAAATATAAATATTAAAGATACATGAATCCTTGTTTATCTTTTCTAGTTACCTTTTTGGTTTTGCTCTGACAGACTATAAGCATATAACATACTGGTTATGTTAACCTTCTCATGCTTTACAACTGGCATTTCTTATTACTTCTGCTAATCTCAGTTATTTACTGTTTCATCTTATCCTCATCTTCATCTTTATGTTTGTGCTGTATTGCTTTTGCCAAAGCCATGGCTTGGTCCGCTTAAATCATTCCACTCGTTTGGTCAAGCAAACAAACAAAAACAAACCAACAAGCAAACATATGCATCTATAAATAAAATATGTCACTCAGGGAACCCTTGAAACATCACTGCAGAATATAAGGGGAAAAAAGTTGTTTTTTAATGCTTAATTTGAGACATGACCCCACAGCCATCAGAATAAGAAGGAGTTTTTATGAGACTCAAAATAACTGCATTTCAATAGTCGCAAGTTCAAGTCCCATTTAAAAAACTTAGTTCTTTCTCACACACCTTTATGCGTTTCATTACTATATATACCACACACGACTGTCTGTAATACTACTTTGTTTCATGAAAAAACTGTCAGTCTTTCTTTAAAGATGCCCACCACACGTAAACACATTGCATCCTATTCTGCATACTAAAGGAATGCGTTTAGAATAGCAGAATTATCTCCCAGAACATCCAGAAAAAGGCAACTGGATTGAGAATGACATGATCCAGGAACATGGGAAGCAGGAAGGCAAATGGGGCAAAGCTTAAGTAGAGAAAATAAGGCATATTCTGACATATGGTTGAGTAAGCTTATGCTATTTGAGATTGTTATTTTCTACTACAAATCCCCCTGCATTTTTGCACAGTGTGGGATTAATCCTTGATGTCTAATGCTAGCCATATCAAAATTCCAAACATGGCTTGTAGTGTTGTCATGTTAACCCTTAACAACCTTCTGGGAAAGAGTGTACAGGGTGTTAAATGGAATGCTAACAACTCAAATTCCCCACAGCACCTTCATTTCATAGCTGCAAGCAACAATTCAAACTTGTGTCATAGACAACTTTCCATGAGAAAACAGCAGAAAGAGCTTCTCTGACTTTTTAGCTTTCTGACAAAGGAAAATGCCCATAATTCTGTACATGAACTTTAACCTTATGGCTGGGGATATGACACTGTAAAACAAACAGAACATTTAACTTAATTCAAGGAATGTATCTGAAATATAGACAGGCACTGATCACAGATTATGAGAATGAAGCTAATAAAGAGCAGAAAACAAAAGAAAAATTAATTTCATGGTTCAACCACTCCTGCAACTGTGTAATGTTAAAATGTTTGTTTTATTTTGTTAGATTTTATTTTTAGTTATTCATGTTATAGTACTGTTAAATGTAAACAAAGACAATTTCTCTAAAGTATATAAATGCAAAACTACTGAATGCTATTTGAAACTGCAGGTTCCCAAAGCATTGCCTGACTCTCCGTTTCCATATCTGTTTCAGTTACAGTATTTTTAAAGTGTGTTGGAATGCTGATATGTCTGTTTTTTCTGTACTGAATCAGCTGATAGATCAGCTACAAATCCAGACTTGCTACGGGAGATTGCTTAAGGGTATTCTTTGTCTAAATGAATCAGCACTACTGGGTTTTCCCATTATTGTCAAGGTAGTAATAGTCTGTTATTTTATGCACTTGCTATAAGAGACCCTTTAATAGCTCTCAGGATGGGAGCGGTGCATTTCTGTTATGTCATCGGCAGGAGAAGGCATGGGAAACTGTCAAACCACAAAAGCAGCAGGTTAAAATGAATGCAAAATGAAAGAGGAATCTGTGGGCTGTTATTAAGAGCTTATCAGTAACAAGCTGACAATTGCACAAGGTGTGTGACACGTTCACCTGTCTGTAGTAATCTGTCAATGTTTATGATAAACACTTCATAAAGGTCACAAGTCTCTGAATGTGCTAGACAGGCTGCAGCATTAAAGTGGGATTAATTTACTTTATTATTGGCAAAACAGTCTGTTTCATTTTCAAGTGAATGTAATTTATTTCTGTTTCTACTTAATTGGAGAATAAAGCTCTTGAGAACACAAAAATAAGATTAACAAACATTCCACACCAGGTGACTATCTCATCGTAATAAGTCCCTTACTATAAGTGTGTATCGGGCACATTGAAATATATACACTTATTTATTTTGCATTTATTTATTTATTATTAATATTATTTTTTTTTTAATAATTAATTAATCAGATATGTGGGATGGCCCACTCCAGAGCATAGATTACAAAGACAAGGACAAAGGTAAACAATAATGCTCAACAAATTGGGCATTACAGAGAAATAATAGACCAGCAAGGGGTGTTGTTGGCCTCCCCACTCTTGGAATGGTTGCTATTTTAGTATAATATCAATTACTGAGGACAATACTGTGATTAGAAAAAGGCTTTGGTGTGTATTTGTTGAATTGTATGTTGCACTTTTATATGTGTGTGTATGTGTGTGTGTGTGTGTGTGTGTGTGTGTGTGTGTGTGTGTGTGTGTGTTTGTGTGTCTTTTTTGTATGTTTTTGCTTTTTCTCATAAAAATAGTCTCTTCATGTATTGTGGTAGTGCATTGTTATGGCAATGATTACACAATTTCTTAAAATGTACAGTTGGTAGCAGGAGATATCAGACAGTGGGTATAATGAAAGCTAAAAGTAAGTAACAGCAATAATAATAATCATGTGAAACCTTAATTGCTACATTGATATAACTTTGTTACTTTTATTGATTTGCTATTATTCATTTGTTAACCAAGGCAGATTGCTTATAATCATGTAACACAGCACACAAATGGAGACTGTGGGAATCGTACCTGCTACTAAAGTAGCAGTGCCTTAGCAATCTTATAACCTGAATCTCCTGCACTTCTTGCCAGACCAAATTTTATTACTTGTTGATTCTACTCTTTCTGATTATATCTGACACAAAGACAAATATTGTTTTAAGTATTTTGTTATAGTTTAACTAATTAATTAATTGAGTTACTTTTTGTTATGTGCTGTTATGTTTTGAGAGTGTTGATGGAGAAGTACAGAGAAAGTCAGAAGGAGTTGCATTGTCTTTGTGGACTTAGAGAAAGCATATGACAGGGTGCCTAGAGAGGAGTTGTGGTATTGCATGAGGAAGTCGGGAGTGTCAGAGAAGTATGTAAGACTGGTACAGGATATGTACGAGGGTAGTGTGACAGCGGTAAGATCTGTGGTGGGAGTGAAGGATGCATTTAAGGTGGAGGTGGGATTACATCAAGGATCAGCTCTGAGCCCTTTCTTATTTGCAATGATGATGGACAGGTTGACAGACAAGATCAGACAGGAGTCCCCGTAGACTAAGATGTTTGCAGATGACATTGTGATCTGTAGTGAGAGTAGGGAATAGGTGGTGGAGACCCTGGACAGGTGGAGATATACTCAAGAGAGAAGAGGAATGAAGGCCATGTGTGAATGAGAGGGAGGATAGAGGAATGGTGAGGATGCAGGGAGTAGAGGTGGCGAAGGTGGATGAATTTAAATACTTGGGATCAACAGTTCAGAGTAATGGTGAGTGTGGAAGAGAGGTGAAGAAGAGAGTACAGGCAGGGTGGAGTGGGTGGAGAAGAGTGTCAGGAGTGATTTGTGACAGACAAGTACAAGTAAGAGTGAAAGTGAAGGTCTACAAGAGGGTAGTGAGACCAGCTATTTTATATGGATTGGAGACTGTGGCAGTGACAAAAAGGCAGGAGTCAGAGCTTGACGTGGCAGAACTGAAGATGTTAAAATTTGCACTGGGTGTAACGAGGATGGACAGGATTAGGAATAAGTATATTAGAGGGTCAGCCCAGGTCGGAAGGTTTGGAGACAAAGCCAGAGAGGCAAGATTACGTTGGTTTGGACATGTGCTGAGGAGGGATGCTGGGTATATTGGGGAAAAAGATGCTAAGGATGAAGCTGCCATGTAACAGGAAAAGAGGAAGGCCTAAGATAAGGTTTATGAATGTGGTGAGAGAGGACATGCAGGTGGATGGTGTGACAGAGCAAGATGCAGAGAACAGGAAGAAATGGAAACATTTGATCCACTGTGGCGACCCCTAACGGGAGCAGCCGCAGGAAGAAGAAGACTTTTTGTTATGTGCTGTTTTCTTCTATTTTCTAAATATGAGAAATTATATAAATTCAGCAAGTAAAGCAAAAAGGTGATTTACTTGCTACGCTTCAGACTTTTACAATTATTGTGACTTTGGGCTATAGGCAATTGCTGTCTATCCTGTTTCACTTCTAGTGAGACAGAGAGCAAAGGGATTCCTAGTTGACTGTAGCAGTGGCAAGACCAACACTGATTGTAGGTAGCCAATAGGTGAATCACCACTATTTATCATTCTTGGCAAACCTAATTCTGGTTTTTCACTAAGTAGTGCTAAACTAGCTACCATCTTACCTAGCTTCATTGCATCATCCTAAATACTTCTTGCATAAATATTCAGGGTCTTCTATAGTAGTTTCCCTTCACCCCGTCAGTACTACAGCCAAACCTAGCCCTCCACTCTCTGACAACATGGGTCAACAGTCTGCTGTCACCCCATATGCGGTCAGTCTGATCACATTAAGTGTTCTAAGGCAGTGCAGCAACTGCCTTGTGCTTACGAACTGCTCACTACTTCTACCAATTAATTGTACAACCTGTGAGTGATGTAAATATTTAAGAAACATGAAGGCAAACCTGTTGCATCAGCCTACTATAGGTAAGCATCATATATAGACAAAGGCACGATGTAAACACACTAAACTGAATAAACGAAAACCAGGACTAGTTGCTTCAGGCAGAACAAACAGACACTTTATTACGTGAGCGCTTTCGGGAAATTCAATGACTTCCCTTCCTCAGACAAAAGCATATGCTTGCAAGCTTCAATAAATAGCAAGCCTTAATGCATAAATTAAACAATCAAGTAATTAACAAAAATCAGACATTCTTTAAAGATAAATCAGTTAAAAAAACCAAATGTAAGCTTAAGAATTAAATACTACCCATAAAGCAGAACTTTAAAAAGGCACAAGCTATAATAAAAATAAATTAAAAAGTGCCAAAGACACCAACACTTACAAAATTGCTACATAGCAGAAAACAAATAAATCAACATAGAAAAGATAAAATTAAATTTAATCTAAACCTTTTTAGAAAAGGTGGGCAAAAAAAGACTAAATAAAAAACAAAAAACAAACAAAATATAAACAGAGACACCAAAGGCATGTTTTTAATCTACCTTTTCAAGGCTAATCTTTTGAGACAGCATTTAATGGACATGGTCTCATTGAGACCAGGCATTAAATAAGATGCAGTCAAAACCTGCCATCTTAATTCTTCGATTTCAAGATTAATCTGCCAGGGCCCACCTCTATCATCCTTATTAATTTGGGTGAGAACTGAAAACTTAAAGAAATGGCCAGGGTGATCATTGATGTGCCTAGCTAGGGCATTCGTAAGGTCACATTTAGTGATTGCATAATAGTGCTCATATATGCGTTGCTTAAGCTTTCGCTCAGTTTTACCAATGTAAAAAGCGTTGCAATCCTGACATAGAGCACAGTAAACTACTCCCATTGAGTCACAGGAAAAGTGACCTTGAATTTTAAACTGAACCCCCCTAATGTTGACCTGATAGGCTAGGTTCAGGTGTTTACATTGGTGACAACACCCGCATCTTACCATTCCTTTGGGCCTAAAACACTTACTTTTATTGGTGTATTGAAGTAAAGATTTCAAATTCAACCCTCTTCTAAAAGTGATAGTGGGTTGATCACCTAAAACCTTGGCTAAAAGAGGGTCTTCCATTAGTAGAGCCCAATTTTTCGCCAAGGTAGCCCTAATAAAGGAATGGTCAAGGTTGCAAAAGAACCTAATTACATTTTTATTTCTATTATTGTTTCTTAGGTCTTCCAATGGGGTAACTAGTTCTTCCATTTCAGACCCTTCTAACCCAAAAACTAGCAATAGTGGTTTATAAAATCCATTTTGCCATTTATTAATAACCTCCATCTCTAAAGATTGCACAAGTGGCAAGGGATATCCTCTCTTTATAAACATTCTTTCCAACAATTTACATTCCTCCAAAAAGTCGGCTTCCTCAGAAACCATCCTAGCAGCTCTAACAAGCTGCCCTTTAACGACCCCTCTCTTTTGGTGGTAGGGGTGACAACTTGAAAAATGGAGAAAGGCATTAGAGTAGGTGGGTTTCCTGAAGATGGAACTTTTAAACTTTTTGTTGACATAATCTTTTGGATACATATGTCAAGAAAGCTGATGGAATCCAACCCAATACTATAAGTGAACTCCAAAAAGTCAGTTAAACTAGAAATAGATGCAATGAAGTCAGCAATAGCATCCTGTGGTCCTTTCCACAGGAAAAACATGTTGTTCTGATACCTAGTGTACCAGGCAACATTTTGCTTAAAAAGCGGATCTTCAAATAACTTTGTGGTCTCCCATTGAGCCATAATACAGTTGGCAAAACTGCCACCACAGGGGGAGCCCATTGCTACCCCTGACTTCTGGACAAAAAGATCTCCCTCAAAAAACATAAAGTTATTAGTAAGAACTAGTTCAAGTAGTGTTTCAACAACATAGATGGTATTGTTGTTAACATTTCTGACGTACAGGAAGTCCCTAACCCACTCTAAGCCTAAGTCGTGAGGGATCACTGTATAGAGGTCCCTCACATCGACAGTCAAAAAGATGTAATCATCTCTAAACAGGAAACTACTGAAAGCCCTTAGGAAACCCCAAGAATCTTTACAGATTTGACTTTCTTTTTCAATAAGGGGCTTTAAGATGCTATCAATGTACTTGGCACATCCATACGTGATAGACCCTCGCCCATCCACAATTGGTCTAAAAGGGGGGTCGGAAAGGCGTTTATGGATCTTAGGAATGCCAAAAAAAGAAGCTATTCTAGGGGCTGGCATGGAAAGAAATGCAAATAAATCAACATCAATAGCAGCTTCTATAAACAAGTCATCCAAGACCTGTTTAATTTTAGCATAAGCAGTATTCAATTCATTACGGCTAATCTTTTGATAGGCTGGATTTTCTAAATGTAATAACATAGATGCAACATAGGTGTCATGATCCATATGAACTAACCCACCCCCTTTATCCGGCTTCATCATTCTTATTTTACAGTCCTTTAGAAGCCTGATAAAGTCCCGTTCATTGTCTTTTATATTAAACCCTCCTTTCTTCGTTCTAGACCCTCCTTGACAGAAGGTACGGAAATCCAATTCACAATTTTTTTCATATACTGAAAATATGGGAAAATATGGAACCTCCTACCAATTGACCTAACTGCTCTTACATCTCTCCCACTATTCAAAACTAACCTTAAACATTTCCTCTCCAACCACTGGTTATGTTCTTGTAATAACCCTGACTAATTGCTTTTCTATTGCTTTTTTTCCTCTGTACTACCCTGTCTCCTTCTATATATCTCTTCTCATCTTGACTCTTTGAACTTCTTCACTCGCTGACCTTTCTACTCTAAACTGCCCTACCTAACCCATCTGCCTACTAAGCCTATTCTTATAATACTGTTCTTTCCTGCACATCTCCTAACTAGCCTCTATATAAATATCTTCTCTCTATTATAACGACTTACTTGATTGGAAGATAGTGAAATCTCTTATATATAATGTACTAATCTTTTGTTTTTATTTATGCTTTTGTTTTGTTTTTTTTAAATGTTCTGTTTTGTTATACACTCACTTAATGTTGTTTCTATTTTACTTGTGATATTAAATATTGTGTAAACTTGGAACTTTTCTCCTCGGGCCTCCACTGAAAATGGACATGTATCCAGTTGGACTAGCCCGGTTAACAAATGTAAAATAAAATAAATAAAATAAATAAAAATACTGAAAGGACCGGGTGCAAGGGTGGGTTATAAACACTAGAAACCCGTAAAACCTCCTGAACTGATGAATTTACTCCCAAAAGAGAAGTGAGATTAAGTTTTCGAACAAACAATTTAAGGTCTATAATTGTGTTGACCAACTTTAGGCCAGAGTCTGGCACAAAAGTTAGCCCCAAAGAAAAAAACTCAATCATCTCCTTCGGAAACAAAAAGTCAGTGTAGTTGTACAAAAAGAAGTCACCATTATCATTAACCTGAACAGTTGGGTTCAGGTGATTCTGTTGAACTACCTCCTCCTCTGATTCTTCCATTTCCGAGATCGCCCCTGCTGGTTCGTGTTTCTCGGTTGATTGGCCTGATGGGTCTCCTGACCCCGAAAACCCTGTTGGACCATACCAGGGGTAGCATACCCCTCTTGCTGATCAGAAAGAGAGTTAGAGGCATTATTGTGACCACGAGTGGCATTAGGGCCATTGTTATGACCACCCACACCATTGTTCAGCTGTTGGTTATTAAAGTTACTCCTTATTCTTTCACTCCACCTTAGCCCTTGATCCTGAACGTGGAAGTTGGTGTTTTCTCTTCCAGATTCTCCCCCATCAGAAACCTCATCAATATTATGAAATGTTGTGTTTTGGTTAGCAAGGTTCACAAATGGATGGATACATATGTTATGACCACCCACACCATTGTTAGCTGTTGGTTATTAAAGTTACTCCTTATTCTTTCACTCCGCCTTAGCCCTTGATCCTGAACCTGGAAGTTGGTGTTTTCACGTATGGATGTGCCAAGTACTTTGATAGCATCTTAAAGCCCCTTATTGAAAAAGAAAGTCAAATCTGTAAAGATTCTTGAGGTTTCCTAAGGGCTTTCAGTAGTTTCCTGTTTAGAGATGATTACATCTTTTTGACTGTCGATGTGAGGGACCTCTATACAGTGATCCCTCACGACTTAGGCTTAGAGTGGGTTAGGGACTTCCTGTACGTCAGAAATGTTAACAATAATACCATCTATGTTGTTAAAACACTACTTGAACTAGTTCTTACTAATAACTTTATGTTTTTTGAGGGAGATCTTTTTGTCCAGAAGTCAGGGGTAGCAATGGGCTCCCCCTGTGGTGGCAGTTTTGCCAACTGTATTATGGCTCAATGGGAGACCACAAAGTTATTTAAAGATCCGCTTTTTAAGCAAAATGTTGCCTGGTACACTAGGTATCAGGACGACATGTTTTTCCTGTGGAAAGGACCACAGGATGCTATTGCTGACTTCATTGCATCTATTTCTAGTTTAACTGACTTTTTGGAGTTCACTTATAGTATTGGGTTGGATTCTATCAGCTTTCTTGACATATGTATCCAAAAAGATTATGTCAACAAAAAGTTTAAAAGTTCCATCTTCAGAAAACCCACCTACTCTAATGCCTTTCTCCATTTTTCAAGTTGTCACCCCTACCACCAAAAGAGAGGGGTCGTTAAAGGGCAGTTTGTTAGAGCTGGTAGGATGGTTTCTGAGGAAGCCGACTTTTTGGAGGAATGTAAATTGTTGGAAAGAATGTTTATAAAGAGAGGATATCCCTTGCCACTTGTGCAATCTTTAGAGATGGAGGTTATTAATAAATGGCAAAATGGATTTTATAAACCACTATTGCTAGTTTTTGGGTTAGAAGGGTCTGAAATGGAAGAACTAGTTACCCCATTGGAAGACCTAAGAAACAATAATAGAAATAAAAATGTAATTAGGTTCTTTTGCACTTACAACCTTGACCATTCCTTTATTAGGGCTACCTTGGCGAAAAACTGGGCTCTACTAATGGAAGACCCTCTTTTAGCCAAGGTTTTAGGTGATCAACCCACTATCACTTTTAGAAGAGGGTTGAATTTGAAATCTTTACTTCAATACACCAATAAAAGTAAGTGTTTTCGGCCCAAAGGAATCGTAAGATGCGGGTGTTGTCACCAATGTAAACACCTGAACCTAGCCTATCAGGTCAACATTAGGGGGGTTCAGTTTAAAATTCAAGGTCACTTTTCCTGTGACTCAATGGGAGTAGTTTACTGTGCTCTATGTCAGGATTGCAACGCTTTTTACATTGGTGAAACTGAGCGAAAGCTTAAGCAACGCATATATGAGCACTATTATGCAATCACTAAACGTGACCTTACGAATGCCCTAGCTAGGCACATCAATGATCACCCTGGCCATTTCTTTAAGTTTTCAGTTCTCACCCAAATTAATAAGGATGATAGAGGTGGGCCCTGGCAGATTAATCTTGAAATCGAAGAATTAAGATGGCAGGTTTTGACTGCATCTTATTTAATGCCTGGTCTCAATGAGACCGTGTCCATTAAATGCTGTCTCAAAAGATTAGCCTTGAAAAGGTAGATTAAAAACATGCCTTTGGTGGCTCTGTTTATATTTTGTTTGTTTTTTGTTTTTTATTTAGTCTCTTTTTGCCCACCTTTTCTAAAAAGGTTTAGATTAAATTTAATTTTATCTTTTCTATGTTGATTTATTTGTTTTCTGCTATGTAGCAATTTTGTAAGTGTTGGTGTCCTCGGCACTTTTTAATTTATTTTTATTATAGCTTGTGCCTTTTTAAAGTTCTGCTTTACGGGTAGTATTTAATTCTTAAGCTTACGTTTGGTTTTTTTAACTGATTTATCTTTAAAGAATGTCTGATTTTTGTTAATTACTTGATTGTTTAATTTATGCATTAAGGCTTGCTATTTATTGAAGCTTGCAAGCATATGCTTTTGTCTGAGGAAGGGAAGTCATTGAATTTCCCGAAAGCGCTCACGTAATAAAGTGTCTGTTTGTTCTGCCTGAAGCAACTAGTCCTGGTTTTCGTTTAAGCATCATATATCCACAATGTCACATCATTCAACGACACATGACTAAGCCAATGACTAATGCTGAAGTTGTAAAGAAAACAACTGTAAAGCCTTCTAGAATGTACTCTAAAAGATATCCGCCTCCACCATAAACAGCAACAACTACTCATTCTCCACTGCCACATACTGCAGCTCCATACAGATCACCCATGAATCAGCAGGAAAGCACCTGCTTCAGCACAGGGAAATGTCTTTGCCATAGGCGACTCTATACTCTGTACACACTCAGCAATCACCAGACTGGACAAGAACAGAGTGGGTGTTAGCTGCTTGCTTCAGGATTCTTGATGCCATAAGGGCCCTAAAGTTTCTTCAATCAGACAAAAATATGATTGCAGCCTAGTGGTGGCCCATGTAGGGGTAAATAACCTGATGAACTCTACTCAAGGGGTAGGCAGAGAAGTATGATGGAACTCACTGTACATACTACTGGCCTATTGTACCATTTCCCTTTCCTATGAATGATATTTAGAGACCAAGAAAAGATAACCAGCTTTAAAAATGGGCCCTAAGAATGATATGTAGAGACCAAGAAAAGATAATCAGCTTTAAAATGGGCCCTAAGAATGATATGTAGAGACCAAGAAAAGATAATCAGCTTTAAAATGGGCCCTAAGAATGATATGTAGAGACCAAGAAAAGATAATCAGCTTTAAAAATTGGCCCTAAGAATGATATGTAGAGACCAAGAAAAGATAATCAGCTTTAAAAATGGGCCCTAAGAATGATATGTAGAGACCAAGAAAAGATAATCAGCTTTAAAAATTGGCCCTAAGAATGATATGTAGAGACCAAGAAAAGATAATCAGCTTTAAAAATTGGCCCTAAGAATGATATGTAGAGACCAAGAAAAGATAATCAGCTTTAAAAATGGGCCCTATGAATGATATGTAGAGACCAAGAAAAGATAATCAGCTTTAAAAATTGGCTTCATAGTTGGTACCATTCTAAGGGGATGCAGTATGTGTAGGCCTGAAATGAGATGGTAGATAAGACTTCCTGTTTCACTAAGGATGGCTTACACCTCTTATATCAGGGTATCTGCATACTGCCTAAAGCCTTTGCCATGCCTATAATGCTGTTCTAAGAGGGATTACTCAGTGGACATTTTTAAAAGCAAACTCATACCCAAGCATGAACAACTTCATGGTGGCACTACTCAGCTTTAGCAGTCTAAACAGAAAGATGCCAGAACTTGAGGCCCTTCTGTAACTTGAGCACTCTCGTATCTCTGTAGTTATTCAGATATGGTTTCACTGTAATGACAGCACTCCCTCTATAATGGGGTTTAGCACCAATCTTGCCATAAGCCCCTTGGGGAACTGGGGGGTATCTGTGTTTGTCAGAAACGCCATTACCTCATGTTAATTTAACCGCAGCCCAAACTTTGAGCTCTTGGAGATTCAAAGCATCCTTAACAAAAGTATTACTTATAAAGTTATGAGTAACTGACTGCCAAATAACCTGATGAACACTCCATTGCCAAATCCCAAAAAAGCAATGATAAAGTCAACGAACTGATAAGGACGGAGTGAAGCAGGAAAAAGTATATCAATAAAAACGTAGTTTATTCACTGGTGTCTAGACAGATAAGCGCTTTCGCTAAAAGCATCATCAGATCTTTCAAACATTCACCTTAAAACAAGATACCACATATACAACTTCAATGTATATATTGCCCAATCAAAACTTACAACCAATTAATTCATTTAAAGTGATACTGCAAGTAATACTATATATTAAAAACAAGTCACTGCAGCATACAATACTTGTTATAAACATATTTTACAAAAATATACAAAATGCATTCATATATAAAAAACCTAAGTGCTGCATATAGATGTGCAACACATCTCCTGTCCCTATAAATGTATATTTGTACAAACATTAAATAAACTATATGTGTCTGTGGACATATATATGTGAGGAATGAATACATAGAAATAACTAGCATAAAATGTTGAATAATGTGCATGTTAGATAAAAAGACTGATGTTGAACTAATCATACTATCATAAATAGTATATATGGAAAAAATAATAATGCTACTCAATATTCATAATACTTATTTAATATTCCTACGTCTTCTTAGCACTGGCTTGATGGATGCCCTTTCATTGAGTCCCATGTCTTTATCTGCTCTTAATTTTATGATCCAATTACCCTCCCTACACTCAGTATAGTTCCTAATGTCTCCTTCACGAGTACTGGGAATTATGACTTCTAGGGCTCTGAATAAAAACCTGTGTGTATCTCCATGTTGTACTATATGCTTGGCTAATGCATTGTATGCTGAGCCCTTTTTAATATGATAAATGTGCTCACGTATCCTGTCCCTAAAAGCCCTGTTGGTTTTCCCAACATAAAAAGAGGAGCAGGTCTGGCACACAGCCAGATAAACCAAATGAGAAGTCATACAATTAGCTGTCACTGATATTTGAAACTTCTTGTGTAGGTCTGGGTGAAAAAATTCATTTTTTGTGTCTATATAGATACAGAAATTGCACTGGCCACAAGACTCAGTATGTCCACCTTTCAAATGTCAATTCTTTGTTTATAGGGTAGCATAATAACCTTTTTAAGTTCTTCTTGTTCCTAAACAAAAAATGTGGTTCCTCTCCAACTATCTTTTTTAGGCTATCATCTGTTTGTAAAACAGACCAATATCTAGTTATAATGTCTCTGATTTCTGTATGGTCTGAAGTGAAGAATGATGGAATTCTAACAAAAGATGAGATGGAAGTGGTATAGTATTGTTAATGACTGTTGGTCCAAAATAAGGTGCAGCGACATCTTGCCTTAGAGAGGAGACATTGCATAATTGTTCTGTAATTTCTGCTTCATTGTAGCCTCTCTCTAGTAACTTCATTTTTAGGTCAGCTAGTTCATGTGCTAATCCAACATCTGAAGGGTTCAATCTGGAGGCTCTAATCCAGCATACTAGACCTCAATAGAAGTGTATTACTATAACATGGTTTCCTATAAATGCCAATGTTGATCAATCCACATGGTAATTTCTCTATATATAGATCTAAAAAGTCTATCCTATTACTTGACTTATTCATAGTGAACTTTAGGAAATCTGTTAAACTGTTAATTTTTATCAACAATGTATCTAGTTGCTGTGTTCGACCATGCCATAAAACAAAAAGATCATCGACAAAACGTCGATAGAATTTGACATGCTCTCTAAATTCGGTGACCTGAAATAAAGTTGTTTCCTCTCAGTATGCCAAGAACATGTTGGCATAACTGTTCGCACATGGGGTGCCCATAGCCACCACATCTTGCTGCCTATATATATATTATCACCAAACATAAACAGATTGTTCTCCAACACTAATTCTAAAAAATAGGAAATAAGATCTATCTGTACTTCAGAATATTCACTATGTCCCTTCAGGTATTCTATAATATACTGAATACCTAATTCATTCGGTATAATAGTGAACAGGGATTGGACATCAAATGTGACCAAAATCATGTCTTCAACGTCATTAACTCCTTTCAAACAATCATATAATTCTATAAGAAATTGCTTAGTGTCCGTAAGTACATAGCTATTATTATTCAAAACCGGTTTCAAATGTTTCTCTACGAACACTGATAGATGCTCAGTGACCCATCCACTGCCTGCAACAATTGGTCTCATGGGAGGGTCATGTATATTTTTATGAATCTTAGGCAGGCCATGTATCACAGGAATAAGGGGAGCTTTGATTAGCAGATATTTAAATAATTCCTTATTGATAATACCACCTTTCTGCATATCCAACAGCATGTCCATAACATATCTTATTATTTCTTGACCTTGTTCTCTTGTAACTATTTTATAATATAATATAATATCTATCTTGTAACTATAATATAATATAATATCTGTCTTGTAACTATAATATAATATAATATTTATCTTGTAACTATTTTATAATATCTGTCTTGTAACTGTTTTATAATATCTATCTTTCAGGAGATTGTCCATGGACCTGGCATAGTGACTAGCATCCATGACAACTACTCTACCTCCCTTATCAGCAGGCCTAATTATAATAGAGGGTTCTGATTGTAATTGTTTCAAGCTCTGCCTTTCTTTATAATTAAGGTCATCCTTGCGTCCATATTTCCTACTTCGATTCGGGTTATCATAGTATTCATAAAGTTCCTCTTCAGTGAGTTTAAAATAAGCCTCAACTAAAGGATGGTTTGTTGCAGAAAATTGACTTAGATTTCTGAAATTATGTGGTTTGCTGCCTTGCATGTTCATAGTGTTAGTATCTTGTTGTCCATAGGTTAATTTCAACATAACATTCCTACAAAAAACTTTCAAGTCTGTAATGGTATCCACCAAATTACTATGACTCCTGGGAATAAAGCTCAAACCTTTTTTCAGTAAACTTACTTCATCTTGCGAAAGTATATATGTGGAAATATTACAAATCATCGGGTCCACCCCTTCCCCCATGTCTGCCTGCTGCCCTATTCCAACAGAGGGAGTTATATACATAGAGTTACTGCAATTCAATGATTGTTGCCCTTCCCCCACATTTTCTTCATAGTCTGGTGGGGTAAGTATTCCCCTGAGTATTTCCTTTTCTGTCGACCACGACTCATGGAGCGTGCTGTCCTCAGCCCTTTGTCTGTGCGAACTGGCAGGGGAAAAGGAGCACATTTATCATATTAAAAAGGGCTCAGCACACAATGCATTAGCCAAGCATATAGTACAACATGGAGATACACACAGGTTTTTATTCAGAGCCCTAGAAGTCATAATTCCCAGTACTCGTGAAGGAGACATTATGAACTATACTGAGTGTAGGGAGGGTAATTGGATCATAAAATTAAGAGCAGATAAAGGCATGGGACTCAATGAAAGGGCATCCATCAAGCCAGTGCTAAGAAGACGTAGGAATATTAAATAAGTATTATGAATATTGAGTAGCTTTATTATTTTTTCCATATATACTATTTATGATAGTATGATTAGTTCAATATCAGTCTTTTTATCTAACATGCACATTCTTCAACATTTTATGCTAGTTATTTCTATGTATTCATTCTTTGCATATATATGTCCACAGACACATATAGTTTATTTAATGTTTGTACAAATATACATTTATAGGGACAGGAGATGTGTTGCACATCTATATGCAGCACTTAGGTTTTTTATATATGAATGCATTTTACATATTTTTGTAAAATATGTTTATAACAAGTATTGTATACTGCAGTGACTTGTTTTTAATATATAGTATTACTTGCAGTATCACTTTAAATGAATTAATTGGTTGTAAGTTTTGATTGGGCAATATATACATTGAAGTTGTATATATGGTATCTTGTTTTCAGGTGAATGTTTTAAAGATCTGATGATGCTTTTTAGCGAAAGCGCTTATTTGTCTAGACACCAGTGAATAAACTACGTTTTTATTGATATACTTTTTCCTGCTTCACTCCGTCCTTATCAGTTCGTTGACTTTATCAAAACTATTACTTAATTGCAAGTTACAGATCCCTGTCAACGTCGCCCAAAGACCATGAAAATCACTTTAATAGCAATAAGGAGTTAAATATCAAACCAAGTACCTTCTTGTTAGGGGACTTCATTTAAACAGTCATTGACTGGCACACTTTCACCGCTAAAAATGGTTATGCCCAAAATTTCTTAGACTTTGTTAATGTCAACACACTAGAGCAAGCTGTAAAACTACTCACTGGAGGACCTAATGCCCTTGATCTGATTTTTCCAACCTATTCCTCACCTGTACCCCACCACACATCTCCTCATCCCCATTAAATCTGACCACAAATTAATCATCTCTCTGTCAGTTCTATTGGAGGTACCCTATCACCAAATGAGACCATCTTTTGGGACTTCTCCAGGGTAAAACTACTTCAGATAGTATAAGACCTATGCAAAATTCACAACAGTCCCTTGCAAATGGACCAAACTGACCAGACTGCCACATTCATCTCCAGTTTTTACCAACATCTAAACAGCTTGATAGAAAAATCTGTACTCCTCTGCTCTAATTATAATGGTAAATTAAGGAATATATCTTTGTATGGAACTGCTGTATTAATAAGCTGTATAATAAAAAAGTCATATGTTTATAGGTTCATGGGTGTTTACTAGGCTAATGACCACATGGAGCCTTTTTAAGCATAGCCATTTATCCCAAATCCCTGACAAGTTCTCCTACCCTTTATAAGTGTAAACAGGGGCCTGGGAGATGAACCATTTACAGGCTGCCTGTGTCCATTGGAGACATAGGTGCCAAGCCAGGGATGAATTTCCTGTTCCCCATCCAATTGTCCAAGTTACACTAGAATTGGGCTAGGGAGGAACTCTGCTTCATACGGATGGGGAGCCTGTTCCATAGGTGGGCTAGTCTTGGGATACATACCTGTCTCTCTTTAGAATGAGCAATTCTGGTACTGTTTGTTTTGCTGATATGCAGGAGGTCCTTCAGAGTGGGCTCTGACAATGCCTTGTATGCCAGGCATAGATCTTCCCCCTCAACAGCCTGTAGGAGACAGAATACAGGGATAGGGCCTTGATGTGGTCTGCATAGGACATGTTACTTATGCTGTGTATTCTTTTAGTGAGCATTTCTTGCTATTTAGTTTCAGTCTATGGCTCTGACACCACTTGTTTGTCTGTGTCAGCCCTTCCTGGAGAACATTTGTGTCAGTGTGGGATTCAATGACAGCTTCTAATTTGCAATCATCTGCAAATTTAGTCATCCAGAGGCCATGGACAATGGCCTTGACTTCAGAGAAGTAAATGTCATAAAGGAGCAGTCCTAGGACCAGTCCCAAGAGACTCCGCTAGTGAATGACCTCTTTGTAGAGGTGGACTCCCCAATTCTAACTTCCTGGGTCCTATCTGTGAGCCAGAGTTTATGTTTACAAAATCCAGGAATATCTATGCCTGTACATTTGGTGTTGTATAGGATTCCCAGTTAACAGTGGGGTAATTAAAGTCACCCTTGAATATGGTATTGGGTTGGATGGTTAGTGTTTTTAAGAAGTTTAGTTACATGGTATGGGTTTCCTGGGTCACAGAGGGGGACCTACAGCTTGCAAGGAAGTGGTATTGGATTTTATGTATGGTGATTTGCACATGGAGAAGTTTAAGTGCGTTGTCCTGTTTGACCAGCCTTGAGATATATTTATTTTTTATGTAAATCAAGACACCTCCACCTTTAGTTTCTGTCTGTGTAGTCGCTGGTCTAAATGTGTGGAAGGCATTATAACCTTGCACTGTTGGTGTACTCCCCACAGCTTTAAACCATGTCTCAGTGACCATACAGACATCAGCATTCTCTAGGGTGAACAGAGCCTCTAAGAAGTGGAGTTTTTTTGTTTAGACTAGCATTAAGCAGTAATACCTTTAGACTTTGTTGGTTTTGATTTGCTATGTCAGAATTACTTTCAGTTTGGGATTGCTTAAAAAGGCACTATGGGATAAGGCAATGTTTTATCTAATAGTTGAAAGCCTAGAGGGGAAAGGTGCAGACCACTCCCTGGCAAAGCAGCATGGTCTGTTGACCATCTTCTTCCATGCTGACAAATATTGCACCTCCCTTAGAATGATACCAGAAACTAAGCCAATTATGAAAGTCAGTCATCTTTTGTTTGTATTGTGGCATCATCCTTGGAGAAGATAAAATTCTTTTCACTGCTAGATTTATACCAACCAGCCTGAGACACATATTCCAAGAGTTCCATGATGTCTCTATTTAAATAGTCTAGGGAGGTACATCTCTGGTCATTTATACACACATGGACTATGACTGAGTCATACTGGTACTTGTGGTCCAGTGACCTGAGTGTGTGCATAATGTGGTAGATCCTAGTTCCTGATAAGGAACTGACTGTGAATTTCCCCTTACTATGTTGACTGTGTGGTGGCTTACTTTATGGGCTTAGAAGTAGAGGCTGCATCAAATATGGCTTCATGTGTTGATGTGGGCGTTGTTTTGAAAGAGTGCATTTGGGGCTGCTGAGGGTATTTGTTATGTGTACTTCATCTAGGTCATGTTTAGGGCTTAGGGAGGTTACATTTAAGTGTCTCAGCATATGTGGGTCGATGTGTCTGCTTTGAACTGTGTGTGATGGGTGCAGAGTGTGTACTAATGACAACCTCATTGACATTAGGGGTACTTTTATGTGAGACCTTTGCCTGCAGTCATGTTGTGTAAGTACATCTCTCACATACCATATCAGTTTGTTTGAGAATTAACTGGTTGTTAGTAAACATGAGGCAGTTTCTACATTGCCTTAGGATGCCCATATCCACCAAGGTGGTAACGGAGATAGTGGGAAAGTTCATATCCATGGCAGCAGACCCTTTTTTATTGATTAGACAGAGTAAAAAAAGCAATGTCAGGGGTATCCAGTTTGCAACTCTGGGGACAGTGCTTGTCACTGCAAACTAGTCCTGTGTGCCACTAGGTATTGGTGAAATTTTGATTGTGATATTTTGATTGTGATTTTACAGGAAACATGTCATGCAAGGTGTCTTTGTCTGTGCAGGGCACTGCCAAAGACTTGAGGTGAAACTAATAAGTAGACTCTGATGATTTATGGATGAAGTATTTGGACAGATATTCTGAAGAAGTTAGGAACAAATCAAGCAATACTTTCTGAAAAGAAAGAAAGAAAGAATTAGCTTGTCAGGAAAAATGAAAAGAGGGGAGTTGTATGAATGGCTACTGCCTGGCTACTACTAGTGCTGATCTCACCACAGCTTCACTCTGCTGGGATACAATACTCCTTTGCTTTTTCTCTCACCAGAAGCAAACATTAGCACCAGTCTCAAGATGAGAAGCAGGCCGCAGCCTGTTGGGTGATCCACAGTCTTTTCCCAGATGATGAAAGGGTCAGTAGGCTTTTTGTAGGCTTTTCCTGGTAGATATCTTAAATATCAACCAGACCAATAAGGAAAGTCAAGCACAGACACTCACTGGCCAACCGAAAACAGGAATCAATGCACTCTGCTCCTACTCTCACCAGAATCGGAATATAAGCACAGATTCCAAGCTGTCACCTATAAAGCAGTTATTAAGATTTCTGGTGATCAGCTGTCTCCCGGAAAAAAATGTAACTGCACTCCTTCTCTCACCAGGAGAAAACAGAAGCACTAATCCCAAGATGACTACTGAGAGGCAGAATGTGGGCTCTCTAATAATTTTTGGTCTTGGAGTACATGTTGCAGATTTTAAAAGTAGGATGGAAACGGGTTAATATCCTAAGAGTAGCAGTGTTTACTAAGCAGTTAGATATGAAGGAGGCTGTAACATAAGCTTTAGTTATCTAAGTGGAGAGTTGCTAATTTTAAGAGCAAGGTAAATTGGAAGGGGATGGGAACTTTGTATTCTGGTTGTACTGAATACAGTGAGATGGCCAATAAATTTAATTATACAATGACCCCCCCCATTAATATTCCAAAATGTGCATGCTGATTGGTCAGCATCCACGTTGTAAATCAAAGACTTATACTAATGGAAAAAGGACTGGTCGCCCGGACTTTTTCCATTAGTATAAGTCTTTTTTTTACAGCAATGGAGAACGCAAGATTTCCGTTCATTTTTAGAAACTGTCTCGCTATGTTAAAAGAATTTAACATAGCGAGACAGCTTTTAAAAAAGTAACAGAGATCTTCCTTTCTCCATTGCTTTTTTTAAAGCTGTCTCGTTATGTTAAATGGGTTTAACATAGTGGGACAGCTTTAAAAAAGCAACAGAGATTCTCCATTGCTTTATTAAAAGCTGTCTCGCTATGTTAAACTCCTTTGACATAGCAAGACACTTTGTAAAAAGCAACGGAAATCTTGCTTTCTCCATTGCTTCCACCCACAGCTCTGATGTACTGTGTAAGCATACGCATGCACAGTACATCAGAACTGCCGCAGAATACCAGACACCTGCGGAAGGGCAGCACGGAGGCATTATACAATGCCATTATTTAAGAAAAGTTAAGTTTTTTTTTCTTAAATAATGTCATTGTATAATAGCAATAACCCACGCCTGGGTGTGGGTAATGCTGGATTTACCCACGGTTGTCTTTGTTTGGCCATTCGGGCTTCACCCTCATGACCAAACCACACCAACCGTGGGTAAATCCAGCATTACCCACACCCAGGCATGGGTTATTGCTTAAATAGTTGATGGAGAGTGATTTCACAAAATTATAATTTTGTGCTTACTCACAACAGCCAATGAAATGGGAGATGGAAGGAGATATGTGGTCAAATCAGCATAAGGGGAAGGCAACTAGAAAGACAGTTGAGATTAAAAACACAACAGCACCGGGGGGGGGGATTAATTACTGAGTGAGTCATAAGTGACACAGCTGTGGTTCCTCTCCTAGTTTAAATATAGAATTAAAAACAGAATACAAGTAAAACATATTGTAAAGAAAACAAATAACAATAGAAGATAGCAATAAAGTAATGCAAAACACAAGAAAGCAAAAACAAACTAACCTTTCCCTTCCAGCAAGTTGTGGCAAAGTCTGGCTGAGCTTTTCTAGTAAAGTCATCTAAACTAATTTACTTTCCAGGCAGCCCATCAGCTGGTAATCATTCTCTCATACCTCTCAACTTATTAACTCAAGAATTCTGCACAAAGCCAAAAATAAAGGGTAACAGAGGGCCAAAATCAGGCACAGATTTTAAATACTGCTATTATAAACTTAGGAAGCTGCTAGAATAGTAGGTTATCTGTTAGCATGTATTTTCTGAAGGATTTGAAATCTGAGCCTCATGTCAGTCATTATTTAGTGACTTCATTCTTCATTGATTTGCCAGAAAACCACAAATGTTATGAAGTACAGGCCAAAAATTATGAGGCAAAACTCTGGACATTCAGTGAAATTCGAGACAGGTTACAGATATGCACTCTCTCACATATTTAGACATCTCTTAATTTTTAAGCAACAACAGGAATAATAAAAACTTAGGAAAACTCATGACTGGTCACTTAGAATTAAAAGAAAGTTTGTTTCCTTAGTGAGTCGATTTTTTTTACTGGCAATGCTTATGTTTTCAAATCTTTTATTTTTATCATCATCTACTGGACAGTTGATCTTTTTCTCACATTCAGTTTTTCTGTCGATGGTTATATTTTTAGATTTTAGATTTTTGTTATGACATCATCTTGCTATTGTGACTCTAATGTAATCAGTGTTTGTTTCTGTTTTGCAGCCTTTACTGTCTAAATATTATGTTTAATTGTTTTTTCTTTTGCAGACTATGGCTGAAATGGGTTATTTTGCATCAGTCCATATCTTTGGTTAATAAATAAATAAATGCACATTATATTACATTGTCCAAATCTAATATATATATATATATATATATATATATATATATATATATATATATATATATATATATATAGGTCTACTTTGTATAACCGAACATCCGATTCACCGACACACAATTTACCGACCCCAAACAACCGAAAACACACAACACCGACAAACACCAACAACTCAAAACACCGAACACCATTACACCGACACAAAAAACGTAAACTACACATTGCACACAATAACATATCCACTAACCTTAACCTAAACCCTAACCCTAATGTCCAACACTACCGCACACTTACCCAACCCGCACCCTAACCCTAACTCACTTAACTCACCCCTAAACCTCAACACCGTCACTATCGCACACTTACCCTACCTGCACCCTAACCCTAACTCACTTAACCCACCCTAAAACATTAAGCCCATCACTATCGTACACTCACTCCACCCGCATACTAACCCTAACACACTCAACCCTTCCCTACACTACACTACGTCACTATCACACACTTACCTTACCGGAACCCTAAGTCCGACACTACCGCACACTCACCTTTCCCACACTCTAACCTAAAATCCCTCACTATCGTACACTTACCTGTCCGCTCCCCAATCCTAAATCCGTCACTATCGCACACTTACCGGATCGCGCTCACACGTTGCCGTTGTCAGTCTTTTGGCTGTCGGAATATCGCCTTTTCGATCACCTACCTGTTCGGTCGTTCCGTCTCGATCTTCTGGGTGTCGGTGAAGTGGCGGTTCGGTTATTCGAAGTAGACCCATATATATATATATATATATATATATATATATATATATATATATATATGGATTCACTTTACATGCTCAGTGTTTTAAAATGTCAAACTTCATATGGCCAAGACCATATAATCAATGTTTTAATTGCTTAATTATAGCAAGCTCAGATGCTCATAAGCCTAGTACTTATTATACAGCAGGAGCTTCTTATTGTAACATTTGTTAATGTCTGTTATGTACTTCGCAGATAAAGATTCTAGTTGTCTACTGATGTACTATGTTCTTCATCTGTAAATATGTTTGTAATTAATTGCTATGTTAAATTGTTAATCGCTATGTAATCCAATGTAACTACTGTCTGTTTATTTTAACTGTGGCGCTTTTCTCCCCGGGCCTCCACTGAAAATGAACCTACATCCAGTCGGACACTCCCGGTCAACAAATGTAAATAAATAATAAATAAATAAATAAATAAAAATAAATTTAAAACACTGAACCTGTAAAGCAAACACAAAAACAACACAAAAAAAAAATTCTAGGATGTTTTTGCAGGGGGGCAAGCCCCCTGCACCCCCACACCCCTACTATTTAAATATACCAACTCCGAGATCGCACTACAGTGAGTAAAAGGGAAAATTACCTGTTCCACACTGTATGGAGATCTCTGCTTTACAGGTTCGACACTTTAAAATATCAATTATATGGTCTTGCCCATATGAGTTTTGACATTCTAAAACATCGAGCATGTAAAGTGAATCCATATATATATATATATATATATATATATATATATATATATATAGATATATATAGATATATATAGATATATATAGATATAGATATATGTATAGATATATATAGATATAGATATATTTATATACATATTTTTATTATTAAATGAGATAAATTACTGTTGCCTTCATCAACTAGAGAGAAAAGACAGAGTGCACCCATGGCTGTGATGACCTGGAATTGATTAGTGGTGCTGGAGCTGGAGGAACTGACTCAGGTCATGAGGCAAAGCCAAGTCCACACACCTCTTTTGAGGTGGGAGAGGCAAATGCCCCAAAAGGCATACTCCATTTGCCATCCTCGGTGTGCACATGAGCGCTAATGCAGGTATTTGCATCAGGTGGGTGTGGCATTTGCTGGTGTACATCACTCACGGAAGCAAGATACAGTCCTGCATAATCCCCACTACATGTCTAACCCTACTGTCCTTACTGGGTCCATCCATCTAGTTACAACCCCTTTTCTCCTATTTTTGTAGATAGGGTGGGGGTGTCACTTTAGCTGTGACAATTATCTACAGCCATGGTTTACACCTCCAGGTGAATAGCCCTGCCGGAGTGTTTATTTTACATCAACATTACCATGCACACTCACACCTATGGCCAATTTACAGTGTTCAATCTATCTACTGCATGTCTTTGAAATGTGGGTGGAAACCAAAGCATCCAGAACAAACACACATGAATACAGGAAGGACATGCAGACTCCACACAGAAGGCACTCCAGCTGAGAATCGAACCAGGGAATCTCTTGCTGTAAGGTGACAGTGCTAATCCACTGTGCCACTGGGTTGCTCTGTTGGGTATGCACAGGGAAATAGAACATAAATTCCTGATGTGCCACATGGATGACAGCACTTCTTTCAGTGTGCACATACCGCACCCTCAAGGGAATAATTGGGTCATAGGGCTCATGATCTTAAAGCAATGAAGGAGTCAGTAGAGTTAATGGAAGGGAGGTTTGATGGCCAGAAGGATACTAATCAAAAATAAGTAAAAGATCAATTTCTTACATTAATTCACACTAGAACATGGCCATCATTCAGAAAATGTTGCTGCTGAAGTCTGATGTTCAATTTTCTCATGTTTCTTGATAGTTTTTATCAAAAAACTTGCAAAGCTAGACTTTTCTACATAAATGCTGATGTTAGAGAGCTGATTGCTGAAGGCATTGGGACTGATAAGAACTTCATTTTAGTATAAATGAATGTAATGCCTATATGTAAAGCAATAATCTGATCTGAAATAGTTTACTTTATTTGATCTTCAACCTGTGGGAATATGGATCCGTATCGGATCTGAGCCAGCAACTTCACAGGCATCTGCTCCGAGCTCCAAGCTCCTCCCCTACCCATAATACACCACCACCACATTCCTTCCCTCAGATCTCATTTGCTGCTGCTATTGCTTGCATCGTGGTCTCTGAGCTCCAGTGTTGTGAGTAGTGATTTGAAGCTTCTAGTTTAAATTTAATATTTTTTTTTTGTGTGTGGTTTAGTAGTGTAGGTTTTTCTCCCTTTTCCTACCCCTCACTGGTGCATCGCATTAGAAAAGTTTCTTGTTAGTTAGTTAGAGTTTCCCTTCCCCCCTCAGCTCTGTGTGTGTGTGTGTGTGTGTGTGTGTGTGTGTGTGTGTGTGTGTGTGTGTGTGTGTGTGTGTGTGTGTGTGTGTGTGTGTGTGTCTTGAGCATGTGGTGGGTTGGTGAGAGGCCTTGTGTCTCTGTTTTCTTTGGGATGGCTGCTCAGCCAAAACAAGTATTTAGAAAGTGCACAGAGTGTGTCTATAAACTGTCACCTGCCAATGACCACACTCTGTGTGTTGTTTGCTTAGGTGTAGCCCATCTTTCTTCTGGCTGTAGTATTTGGACAGGATTTAATCCATGAGGCCTAAATGATCATAGGGCAAAACTGGTAATGAAGGGTCTTCTTCCTGCTACAGAGGCGGCTGCCTCCACTGCCACTTCAGTCACGGCTGTGACTGCTTCTTCAGTGCCCGCCCTCTCAACCTCTCCCTCCCAGGTTGGGACTCATCCTCCTGCCTCTAGGCCTGTGGAAGGACAGCATGGTAAGGGCAAAGAGAAAGAGAGAGCATAAGGTAGATAGGAGGAAGAGGTCCCCGGACCTTTCGGCTCCAGCCGGGCCTTCTCCAAAAATTCAGGCTGTTCATCGACCTGACTCCCCTCAACTCTGACTGCCCAGGTTTTTGATGGAGGCAGAGGAGCCTAGGTCATCTTCCATATATTTGTCGTGGTCCACCCGCAGCTTATCTGAAGCTGACATGGAAAAAATGATGTGGAGATTTATTCGTACACAAATACAGATGGGAGTCTTGCCAGCCCCCTCTCCCTGTGGATGGAGGAGCTCAGTTCCATTTTTTACACCTATTTCTCCTTCTCCAATCTGACCTCCAGTTTCGGAGTATCTGGATATGAGAAGCTTCAGAGTCAGGGGGGCTAGTGCCGATGGTACCTGTTACCTCGACGCCACCAGTTACCTGGAGCATGTTGGACCCGACTAGCACGGATCTGAGTGGATCTCGGAGCCATAGCCTGGGCATCAGATCTGAGTGGGTGGAATTTTTCCCATCGGTGCTGATCCTGTCAGGTCACAACCATCTCCTTGGTGCTCTGTCCCTTTTGGGCCTGGCTCCGATCTCCTCTTCGGATCCAGGGAGAGCAACTCCCTTACTGGTGTCCCAGGAAGCTCACTCATCCTCGCCATTTGACATGGTGGAAAGGGTTCTCTCAAGTGGATCGAGACCTCTGACTATCTCTTTGGATTACACCCCGACTCCCTCTGCTTTGGATGCGACTCCTGTCATTTTACCGCAGAGACAGCTCATGCTCAAGGAACCCCTAACCGTTCCCCTTGAGGAACATCAGGTGTTTTGCAAGCCAGCTCTAGAGAGCTCAACTGGAGAGGTTTCTCACAAGCATACATGCAAGAAGAGGCACTTGGACTCCTCTCTGGAGTCCCTCACTGAGGACACCAATTTGGAGGAAGCGGAAGATTCCCCCAAATCACCTCCTGAGGATGTCTCCTTTGGAGACATCATGGAACTATTGTGCCAGCAGGGTGGTTGGTCCACCCCAAGACCTTCCTCGTACAAGTCGGTGTTCCTGGAGGCATTCGGCACGGACCCGTATAATTCCTGGGTGTCCCCGCCATGGATCCCTTAGTGGACTTGGTCACCTTGCAGGCATGAAAGGAACCGGACACCGTGGAGCCAATTCCAAAGTGCCCAGATAACATTTTAAGCCCCCTGTGGACAGACCTGCTTGGAATAAAGGGTCCCCAGTAGATGCTATGGTGGTAACAGCCACCACCAAGAAGGAACTAGCTCAGGAGAGTTCTTCAGTCCATCTTCCCAACTGAGAGTCTAGGATGATGGATCACCTAGGGAAGCAGGTGTGTGTGTCACCAACCTTTTCTATAAGGGTGCTGAACTACCTGGCCCATGTTACATGACTACAGCGTGACCTGGTTAAGGAACTAGCTCATTTGCCCCTACAGTTCATGTCACAGGAGGACAGGCGTACATTCTCCATGAGGATGGCCACCTTGAAAGCTGTTTCTAATATGTCCATGCACCTCCTCTCGCACACTACTGATGGAGTGGCTAGGGTGGCTGGGTCTGGTGTTGCCATGAAGCGTCACACCTGGCTCAGATGTGTCAGTTCACAGAAGCCTTCAAGGTGTCTTTGGTGAATGCCCCTTATGACGGCTCTTCCCTGTTTGGAAAGACAGTCCATGACACTTTGGTCCAGAGTGAGAAGGATGGGAAGACACTGTCTGCTGTCGGGATCCACTTCTCTATCCCTCGAAGATCCATTTCTCAGAATCAGTGAGGGCAAAAGAAGATGTGGTTCTGGAAGTCTCAGTATTCTTGGGACACTCAGGGCTCTTCTTCCCCTAGAGGTAGAGGGGGATCAGACAGATGCTGGCCCAGAGGCAGAGGGGGTCAGAAGAATTTTGGTTCTCAAGAACCTTTATTGGACAGGCCCGCACAACAGCCCTGAGGGGTTGCCTGACTGTTCTGCTCTGGAGGCAGTTGGGGGTCACCTGTGATTGCACCTGACGGCATGGGAATCCATGTCATTAGACCATTGGGTGCTTCAGATGATATCCATAGGTTATTCAATCCCATTTGTGGTTCCTCCCACTCCACCCAAACACCTCCCAGATGTACCACCCATGCAAAGGGAGGCAGCAGCACTAGAGATAATTAAGCTGCTAAAGAAGCGAGCCGCCAAACCCGTCCTCCGAGATCCGTCTGGATCGGGCATGTATTCCAGGTTCTTTTTGCTGCCAAAAAAGACAGGGGACTTGAGGCCCATTCTGGACCTATCAACCCTAAACGTGTCAGTTGCCAAGGAGAAGTTACGGATGGTCACATTATAGTCCATCGTGCCTTATCTGCAAGAGAGCAATTGGATGTGCTCGATAAACCTCCAGGATGCTTACTATCACGTAAAGATGCACAGAAGCTCCAGGAGGTTCTTCTGCTTCTGGCTAGGGGACAATCATTACCAGTTTCGAGCCCTACTCTTTGGTCTCACCACAGCCCCCAAGGTGTTCACCAAGGTAATGGCGGTGGTAGCGGCTCACCTGAGGCTTCAGGGAATCCAGGTCTACCCTTTTCTGGATGATTGGCTCCTTGCTGCTCCCAAGCGTCTACTTTGCCTGACCAGAGACTATTTTCTACATCTTGCACACCATCTAGGAATTACAGTCAACACAGCCAATTTATTTATTTATTTATTTTATTTTCAGTTTGATTACCGGGGAAGTCCACTGGGCCACGAAGTACGCATTTTCAGTGGAGGCCCGGGGAGAAAAGTTCCATAGGCAGTACAATCAAGGTTACATAATGCAAGAGGTAAAATACAATGTCCAAACAGTCAGGAAGATGTGAAATGCAGAGTATACATAGTAAGAGTGCAAAAACATTTTTTTTTTCGCTTTAGGTAATCACATATTTACAATATTTACATACTTACAGTCAGCTGAAAGTCAGCTAAAACCATTCTGGTGGAAAATAGAAATGAAATAAGAGAGTAGATTGGTGCTGGAGTATAGAGAGCTTAGTGGAGAAAATCCCTTGAATTTATATAGGGTGAAAGCAAGAACATTTCCATCTGGATGATAGGTGTAAGAAAAGTTGGGTCTTAAAGGATTCCGTGTTGGGTATGGTCCTAATTGATGGAGGGAGAGAGTTCCATTTTCTACCAAGAGCGAAGGAGAGTAGAAGCTGCCCAGCGGGATGTTTAGGTTTGTGAATGAAGATTAGGTTTTGGTGTTCATATCTCAGAGATCAGTTTGGGATGTAAGGGGGAAGGATGTTAGATAAGGCTGGGCATTTATCTGGGTAAAATATTAATTTGTGAGCGGTTGTTAGTTGGAGATAGTCAAGGTGGTTAGGGAGTTCTAACCAGTTCAGGGATTGTAGGGTATGGCAGTGGTGAGTTGAGGTTTTGGATTTAGTGGTGAATTTAGAGATCTTATTATAGCAGGTTTCAAGTTTTGAGGTGTTGGAAGCTGACAGACTAGTTAGAAGAGGGGCACCATAAAGTAGAGAGAGAAGGAGGTAGGTGATTGCCAAGGTGTGCCTAGAGTAGTTTGAAAGAAATTGATTATTAATGTAGAGCATACCTAACTTTTGGTGGGTTTTCTTTATGTTTTGTTGTATGCGGAGATTGAATTTGAGGCATTCATCAATGGTAATGCCAAGGAGTTTTGCGGAAGGGACCAGTTCTATAGGAGTGTTGGTTTGGCTTAGGACCTTGAAAGAGTTTTTGTCAAAGGAAGAAGCCTTGGTGGGGAGGAAAATTAGTATTTTAGATTTATTGGAGTTGAAGGAGAGATGGTTTTGGTGCATACAGTTTTCTGTAGTAGAAAAAGCTATTTGAGTTTTAGTCAGTAGTTCAAAAAAGTTGGAGGCGGCACAAACTAAGGTAGAGTCATCAGCATATTGGATGACTGTAGTGTCAGGGAGGACAGTGTGAAGGTTATTTATAGAGATGTTGAAAAGCACGGGACCAAGGATGGATCCCTGAGGAATGCCGGTAGGTGTAGACAATAAGGAAGAGGTACAGTCCCTCCATCTGACAGCCTAAGATCTGTCAGAAAAATAACTGGAGAACCAGGATAGAGTGTTAGGGGAGAGATTAAGGTTGGTGAGATGAAAGAGAAGGTGTGTATGGGAGATGGTGTCAAAGGCTTTAGAAAGATCTAGCAGTAGTACTGTAGATACAAGAAGTCCAGAATCTTGGGCTTGATTAACAGTTTCTAGGAAGGATTGTAGGGCAGTTATGGTGCTGTGGCTTGGCTGGAAGCCATGTTGGGTGGGTGTAAGTAACTGATTCTGCGTTAAGTAGGGTAAAAGTTGGTGGTGGACACATTTTTCTAGAATTTTAGATAATGGAGAGAGTAGGGCAATGGGGTGGAAGTTAGAATTGAAGGTGTTTTTACCTACTTTCTGAAGAGGTAGAATGTAGGCTGAATGCCAAAGTTTGGGTACGTATGACTCTTTTAAGGATCGGTTGATCAGGATACTAATTGGGAGAGCAATACCTTCGGCTGTGCATTTGAGGAAGGAGGGGGGAATGTTGTCAGGGGCATTAGAGCATGGCTTTAGTTTGGATAAGAGCTTTTTTATAAACATTGTGGGAACTGGTTTGAGCTGGAAAATGAAGGGACAGTTATTAGGGATGTTGGTAGTAGAGTTGAGGAAGTTGGGTGGATTATTGTTAGGAAATGTTTTGGTTAGCTTAGCTATAGAATCTGTAAAGAAGGTGTTAAAGTGAGAGCTCAGTTCTTTGTCAGTTAAACTAGGGTCAGTGCAGGGGTTATTCCTTGACACAGGATGGAGAAGAGAGTTAACAGATTTCCAGAATTGTTTTGGGTTCTTATTATTTGACTGAAGTTTATTGTAGTAGTTTTTTTTGTCCAAGGTGACTTTTACTTAGTTGTGGAGTTGGGTATATTGGAGTAAGGCAGAAGACAGTTTAGTTTTCTGATAAAGCTTCCAGGATTTGTCTCTGAGAAGCATGGTTTGTTTAGTCTCTTTGGTCAGCCAAGGAGCAGAATTGGCTTTGAATTGCTTGTTTCTTAGGGGGGCTAGGGAGTTAAGAGTATTTAGGAAGATGGAGTTAAAATGCTCTACAGCATTGTCAAGGGGGAGAGTGTTTAGGATTTGCCAGTTAATTTGTTTAAAAAATGATAGAGAAAATTGTGGGGTTGATGTTGCTAATTTTACAAGTTTGAATGTAATGATGTTGGTATTGGGAGGGGTTAGCTGAGCGATGAATGAAGGCATGGAGATGGTCACTGAAGGTGTCAGGGATCGTGCCAGAGAGAGTGATTTTGTTTGGATGGGAGACTAAAATCCAATCTATGATGAAGCCTGGGGGTGGTTTTTGTTAGGACGGGTTGTAGAATGGATTACTTGGGTGAAGTTGTAAAGGTTAATGGCTAGGGAGGGGGAAGGTGAGTTGATTTTATTCCAGTCAATATTGACGTCACCTAGAATAAAGGTTTCATATTTTATTTCAGATGAGGCCCAGTGGAGAATATTCTCAAGGGTTGAGATATTATCGCCTGGGGAGATATATAAGTAAATAATGCAGATAATTTTATGTTTATTTAGTTGGAGGAGACTTGCTGTTATTTCAGTATTTTTGAATGGTGGGGTTGGGATTTGAAGGGGGATTAAGGAGAGAAGGTTAGAGTAGATTAGGGCAGAGCCTCCACCTTTTTTATTTAATTGGTCACTTCTGAGTATGTGGAAACCTGGAGGTAAGATTTCAGAATCAGAAATATGAGGTTTTAGCCAGGTTTCGGAGATGGCTAAGATGTCAGGTTGGTTATGATTGATCCAAGCATGTACATGGTGAATTTTGTTGTTAAGGCTCTGGGCATTGATAGTGAAGACCTTAAGGGTTCTAAGAGAGGAAGTATGAGAAGAAGGAGACAGGGGAGAGGCTTATTTGAAGTAGGGGAGGAAGGGGAAGCAGGGAATAAGTTGCTAGTACTGAGGCAGGGGCCAGGGTTAGGATGTATGTCTCCAGATAAGGCTAGGATATTACACAAGATAACATTTTGCCTTTTATGTTTGGATTGTAGGAAGTTGTTTGGGGTTAGAGGAAATGTAAGAGAGAAGGTTTTTGTAGAGGAGAAGAATAGTTTGGGATGGAAAAGGTGCAGTAAGTTTGGTGGGATAAGGGAGGGGGAAATGGAGTGGAAGTGAGAGAGTAGAAGAGGTTGTGGGTGAGTGAAAGGGATAGTTTGAGTAGAAGGTATGTATGTGGGAGCTTTTGAGGAGTACGAAGTAGCATGATAGAGATAAATTAGTAAGATGAGAAGGGAGCAGGGGAGTCAGGAAGTAAAGAGGATTTGGGAGGGCATGTTTGGAATGGGTGGGATTAAGGAAGGGAGAAATAAGAAAGGAAGTTGTATGCTAGTTGAGGAGAGAAGGTAAGCAAGTGGAAGGGAGATATAAATTGTGGATAGGAAAGAGGAAGATTAAGTGTAGTGAGAAGGGGAGGAGCAAGAGAAGAGGGAGGAGTAAGAGTGGGTGGGGAAATTAGAGGGGGGATGAGAATTGGCTAATTGATGTAAGATTGAGGGGTAATAGTAAGAGGACTGTGATTGGTTAATAGGTATGGTGGGAGGAGTATGTGAGGGATAAATGTAGAGGTGCTGGGGGCGGGTGGAATTTGGGGGCAGGGTAGGGGAGTGGAGTGAGCCCGCAGGGCAAATGGAGCGGGAAGAGCCAGAGGAGGAGAAAGTGAGGAAGACAATTAGTAAGGAGTGAATAGTCAGAAGGTAAGTTTAGCAGAGATGAGAATAGGAAGAAAGATTTGCAGAGGAGAGGAGTAGAGGTTAGATGTAAAGGAGAAAGACAGTGGGAGAAGGTAAGAGACTTCAAAAAAAAAAAAAGGATAGAGGAGGGCAGATATAATGCGAAGAGTGGATAGGTAATCCTAGGACAGTAGTGAGGAAGAGAGCAGAGGAAAAAAATCACAAAAGATCACAAATCTCTTTTAAACCCTGTCCAGGTTATAGAATACATAGGAGCATGGATAGACACTTTGCAGACAAAAGTCTTCCTGATCTCGGAGAGAATTCAGAGCTTACAGATGCATGTCGCTTTCATCTATCAGTCCCATCTCCCTTCAGCGGAGTTGGTTTTACGGGCCCTAGGTTCTATGGCAGCAACGATCATGCTTCTACCGTGTGCTCGTTTACATATGTGAGTACTACAGTGGACTCTAGCGGTGCAATGGTCTATGTTGGATCTTCCATTGACACATCCGATACACATAAGCAAAGTCTGCAGGTCGTCCCTACTCTGGTGGATGCATTCTTCAGAAATACTAAAAGGATGACCTTTTGTCACAGTTCCTGCCCAAGCCACAGTGACCATAGTCACATCCTAGCTTGGGTGGAGGGGCATTTCTCGGGAAGGACAGTTCAAGGCATATGGTCCCTGATCAAGACCAGTTTGCATATCAATGTTCTAGAGATGAGGGTGGTCCTTTTAGCATTGCAGGCTCTTCATGCCTTTCTCCCTCTAGGAACTATTGCAATTCAGTCAGACAACATGTCGGTGGTCTGGTACATCAACAAACAGGGAGGGACCAGATCCTACCCCCTCTGTTGCGAGGCCATGCGAGTTCAGGAATGGGCAATCTCCACCAGTCATTTTCTGATACCAATGCACATTCCGGGATGGTCCAACATACTGGCAGACAAACTAAGCCGGACTATTCTGACTCTTTATGAGTGGTCTCTGAATCCTTCAGTAGTGGAGCAGATCTTTCTAGTGTGGGGTCGGCCTTGCTGTAATGTGTTCACATCTCCTTTCAATGCGAAGTGCAGCGAGTTCTTCACTCTGAGCCCCCCCCCCCCACCGGGGAATCCCCCAGAGATGCTCTAGTCCATGATTGGCCTCCCAGTGTTCTTTGTGCTTACCCTCCTTTACCTCTTACTCCAAAGTTCCTCCAGAAGGCATGTCGACTGGGGAGCAAAGTGATCCTTATTACCCCGTTTTACCCTCGCCAGGTATGGTTTCCCTTCCTCTGGTCTCATCTTCCAGCTCCTCCTTGAATCTTGGATCCCCTTCCTGATCTCATCACTCACCTCTCGAGAGTCCCTCATCTGAACCTGGACAGTCTGAAGCTCACAGTTTGGTTGCTTCAGTTCCCATAATTGCTAGGACTCATGCTTTGTCTTCTTCAGTCAAAACTATTCTGGTGGCAGCCCATAAATTGTCTACCAGGAAGATTTGGCATAGCAAATGGAAGTGCTTTCCCATTTGGGCTTATCAAATGGATTTATACCCTTTCATGGGTCCAGTTCCGGCTATCATTGATTTTTTGGCAAACGTCTTTCAACAAGGGACTAGCTCGTCTACAGTGAAAGTTCAACTAGCTGCCATTTCTAATTTCCACATTGGTGAGAACATGGCTTCTTTGGCTTCTTCCAGATTGTGCAAAGCTTTTATCAAAGGTACATTTCTCTTACGTCCTCCGGTCAAAGATCCTACCCCCAGTGGGACCTTACTATGGTATTGCAAGCTCTAGTTGCCCCCCTTTTAAACCTATGGCAACTGCAGATCTTAAATTTCTATCTTGGAAGACAGACTTCCTAGTGGCCATCACCTCAGCTAGGAGGATCTCAGAACTTTATGCATTGTCTGTCAAGGTTCCATATATGGTTTTCCATAAGGACAGGGTTTCTCTTCGTAGCAACCCCTCCTTTCTTCCAAAAGTGGCATCTGAGATTAGTATCAATCAAACTATCAGTTTACCTGTTTTCTTTCCAAATTTCAAAAATAAAGCTGAATAGAAGTTGCATTTGTTAGATGTTCATAGACGACTATGTTTCTATTTACACAGGACCAAACCCTTTTGCAAATCTGACCAGTTGTTTGTGCCCTTCTCTAAACATTTTTTTGGGTAAACCCATTTCCAAGGTGACCATTGCCAGATGGATTTCTCTCTGCATCTTTAGATTTACAAGGACAAAGGCTTGTCTCCTCTGGGTCAGGTTAGAGCTCATTCCACAAGGTCCATGACTACTTCCGTGGTCTTTTGGTCTAGGGTATCCTTAGATGACATTTGTTCTATGGCTACTTGATCCTCATCTCATACCTTTATTTCTCACTATAAATTGGATTTGATATCTAGAGGGAGAGCATCCTTTGGCTCCACGATGCTCCGGAATATCCTTCCATGAGGGCCACCCAGGTGTATAAGTAGCTGGAGACTCTGTCCCACAGGTTGAAGATCAAATGAAGTAAACTACTTCAGATAAAGAAGTTCTGTACTCACCATAATATTCAATCTGAGTAGTTTTACTTCATTTGTCTTCAACTGTCTCTCACTCCTTCCCCCTGGCCTTACAATCTTGGCATGTAGCAGAGTGTGTTTTAGTGGCTTTTGTCTACGTTTCAGGTGGTGGCACAAGTTGTGTGCAGTAAGGTATATTGGGTCGGGTTGTTTGGTTTAGGGTGCAGCAAACTCAATCTGAGGGAAGGAAGGTGATGGTGGTGTATTATGGGTAGGGGAGGAGCTTGGAGCTCAGAGCAGATGCTTGTGAAGTTGCCAGCTCGGATCTGATGCAGATCCATATTCCCACAGGCTGAAAACAAATAAAGTAGAACTACTCAGATGGAACATTATGGTGAGTACATAACTTTTTTTTATCTGCTTTGTTGGTAGCATTACTGTACTACTGGTGATCCTTTGGGGGAGGAGCTTTCAAATTTGCTGTCTTTCAGGTGTTTTTCTTCCCTGGTTTTATGTATTGTGATGCAATGACTTAAGAACGCGCATATCTTTTTGTGCACTCTACCGCTCCTACTGCACTTGTACTTAACTGTAATGTACTCATCCTACACTAGGTGGCAGTGATAAACTAGTCCCATTGTTTGTTTTCAGTTGTGTAAAAGATAAAAGATGTTTATGTTTTGGGCAGTCATCTTCACCTCACAATTAAACCAACTTGGCTGAAACTCATTTCATTGACAGTGTGGAGAAATAGTTGAGGCAATTCACTGAATCATATTCCATGAATGATGACTGTCAAACTCATTGCACTGAAACGTTAAAATGCACAGCTCATCAAGTGAAAGTACCCCTTGTGACTCCCACCACTACACTTCTTTTGCAGCAGTCTTTACAACCTCATATTCACCATTAGAAAGGGAACACCAGTTATCTAGTACTGAAAATAATTAAGTTCAAGATCTGTAAAATAATTAAGTTCAAGATCTGCACAGCCTAGAAAAGGAAAATGCTTCATTTAATTGGCACAGTCTAAATGTTTTCATGTCTCCTTACAGTGCAAACTGTATTTCATTGAATTGTTTTCATCAAATCATGTCGCAGTTCAGCAAAATGTCATGCGGCCTCAAACAAATCTCACCTTTGCTCCATGGGTTGAAAATGACTTTAAATCACAGGGAATAACAAACCATAAATCAAGTAATAAAAATATGACTCTACTAAAGACGATGTACATTCCTTTCCAGAAATCAGGAGAATTTATTTTTCTTGCTGATATAAAGTTTGCTAGAGAGTCTTTGAAGTTCAGACAAGCTGTCCATAATTGCTCATAAAATCATTTAAGAAACACACTGCATATGGTTAAAAATTTTAAATTTTATTTACTGTAATAAAACACTTGAGGAATAATTTACACAATATTAAACTTATTTTCCAGAAATCAAAGAACCAGAAATGCTGTGGTTCTTCTGGACTTCAATTAGCACTGTGGGGAAATTATTTTACTGAGAATATACTTTCAAACAAAAGTTGATTTAAGAAGTTATAGAGGTGTATTGGTCTTATAAGGGTAAATGCAAGTGCAAATTAAATCTGACAACAAATTGCTGTATAGAATCCTGGTGAATTATGGGGTCATGTTTGATTGCAGCACAGCTGATTAACCACAAATAGCTAAACAATGCTTTAGGTATATATATCAGAATTATATTCAACTGACGAGAGACTGAATATACGTTTAGCATGCAGGTATTTGTTGTTAGGTGTTGCTTTAACCTCAGAGCAGTGTATTAAACTTAGGTGGTGTGTGCGCAGGTGAAACACTCCACAATGAGGGTGTGAGGGGCAATTCTCCCACAAAGAACATTTTGGCTGAAATTCTTAAGTGACCTCCACAGCACGCAGAGGCAGTTCGCATGATTGGCAGCCACATGTAGGGTGCTGGCGATTCAGAGACACAAGTTGCTCAGCAGTGCTGCAGCCTCCATTGTGCTTTACGCATCATATTCGAATGAGTGAATAAAAAGATGCAAGTGAAGTAGCTCACCCGAATCAGGCAGTAATGAGATGCAAATGATGTTAAATTATCTTTCAGCACCCTTATTGATGCACCTGTAAACATGCTCAGAACTATGGAAATCTAAGCACTATATGCTATAAAATGTTGGTACTCTGTGCTTGACATGACTTTTTCATTCTGACTGTAGATGGTACTAACCTTGTGGTGTGTTAAGATACACTGTGGCACCAATGTTGCTTTAGCCCATATCTTCTGTATCATAAACTGAATGATCAGAAAATAATTAAGCCCTTACATGTGGATCATGCCATAACAACAGTCTGGGAGACAATTATCACCAGTACAGGGGCTGGCATAATGGTTAAGGTGTTTACCTCACAGACACAAGGTACACTGTTTGATTCTCACCTTTGAGGGAAATTGGCTAAGCTTAAAATGGTCCACAAGGGCAGCTAGCCTAGTACTTACCTATGAACATGCATAATCTGAGGAATGTGTGACATTTCTATCTCAGTACAGACCAAGATATGTGTAGCATTTGCCATCCTAGCTCCTGGAAGCATTCAATGACTAACTAGTGGCATGTTACGTATGCCGCAAACTTCAGCCTCATGAATATTTGACAGGGTTCTTAGCATTATTTTCTGTATGTGGAAGAATGATGTTGTTCACCAGAATAGCAGACAAGAGAGTCACTGCTATATATGCCTTTTATAGCACTGCATACCTTCCTGAAGTACTGGGTGCCATAGACTGTACACGTATCAGTAACAGCCACACCTGTCTCCCAGTTCTGAAGTGATTGTGAAAAGTATGCTATCATTCTCTGAACTGTCAGAATGTCTTCATCTCTAATGTGCATGTGTTTGTGTGGGAGGAACACCCTGGCAACACACATGATTCTCATATTTAGCACCTTTCTGACCTCTATCATTGCTTCCAGTGAGGTGACTTCTCTCAAGCACCACTTGGTTAGCAAGTGCAGGCTAAGTGCAAAATAAATGTGCACAAATACACAAGCTATGCATGTAGCCATTAACACTCCTCCCCACAAAACTTGTTTTTTGCGTGTTGCATGTGATGCTAGAGACCACCTGGAGCCCATGATAGTGACTTCTGTCCACCATTGTGAACATGTGCCTGAAATGACATATAGCACCACTGTTGCTGAGACACAGAGTGCCACAGAATGTGTCTTTAGTCTTCTTAAGGTCTGCTTTTCCTGACATGACTCACCTGCTGGGGCAATGCATCGCTCCACAGACATTGCCATCAAACTAGTTCTTGTCTTTACCATGTTGTACAACATGATTCTTCAGATTCTTCAGAAACATGCTGGACACCCCCACAATAATGCTGCATTAGGCCCTGTCACAGATACCATAGCAGCAGCAGCAGTAGCATGAGAAGAAAATAAGGTGGAATCTGAAGCCACACCTGCCAAGAACCCCACCAAGGTAGTGACAGATCTGTACACGGAGGCAATAACAAAAATGTATGATGTATGGTTAACAATTATAAACCATGATAACTACAAGGTGACAGTGTCAAGCTGCTGTGACTGACATGAATCAGGCTGTAATGGTCACACTCTGCATCAGATATCACCTCAATACAAAATGGGATGGAGGGTGTTATGGTCAGTTGTCATCATTTGCATATGTACAAGGGACACAATAATACCTGATTGCTAACACAACCCAGATGGAAGGGGGCACTGTGGTGCTGAAATAGATGATAGCAACATGAATCAGAAACTCAATCCAGTGCATAAAAAATATTATTTTACAACAGCTAAAAGAGAATTTAGGATGCTTATAACACTGCATGATTTGCATAGCACAGGGTATAGTGCTAAATATTGCCTTGTGTAAACTCGTGTTAGATATTGCCTATTGCTTCTAGTATGTACACACCAGATGTCTGACTATGGGGATTAAAATACTAATGACCACAGTGACATATTTTAAGTTTGTTTCACACAAACATACAGTAAATGTAGTAATACATTGCCTCATACAAATGCACACCAGTCCTGCAAAATCAAATTAATGCCTGTTTCAAATGACAGAAAGCCCCCACATGCTCACTGTAGTTGTACTAATTTGATAGCTACATATACTTCACTCAGTTACCTATTAGTGGGAAAATGTAATGGCCACAGTAATACATTTCAAGTCTGTTTCACAGAAACGCACATTAGCCACAGTAAAGTATTCCAATTTACTTCCCTCAAAACACACATATTTATACAAAGCCAAGTTAAGGACTGTTTAAAATGAACAGATGAAAACAGAATAATAATGACACAAATACGTATCCTTCAACTTTGTTTCACACAATAAAGCAGAAATCAAGGGGAAAATAATTGGAGTATGAAGGCCCTGAATCATGAGCAATTTATAAATAATATCACTTTTATTTATATAAAGCAGGCTTTGCATCAACATTCAATTGTTAAACACCAATAAATATAAAACCCTAATGAGTAGCATTATTGACTGAACTAAATCGTTGGTCATTACCAGAAAATCAAAAAAATTATGAGGGATAGAGCAAAGCTATTAGTCAAAATCATAGATAGCTAAGTGGTACAATGTCAGCGTGATTGACAAAACCACTTAGTCATACAAAGCCAGAGTAATGATCAGATGTTAGCAGTCACATGCAAACACCCAATGCACCCAGAAATCACAGCTACATTGTTAATATAAACAGGAAGTTTTGCATCAACATGAATTTTCTTAACAATAAGAAGTATGAAACTTTAATGATTGGTATTATTGGCTGACTGCAATAGTCTATGATTTAACAGAAAATCAAACATTTTACAAAGAACAGGGCAAAAAATGAGACAGACCGTGAAACATGCAATACTAATTTGCTTCACACAAATAACACTAGTTCTGCAAAACCAGAATAATGATCAAACAACAGGTGACAGCAATCAGTCATTTTTCATATGCATGTAGCCCCCCCCCCCCCAACCTGGTAATTCTAGCTACTTTTGTGATCTGTGTACAGCTTAGATGTCCAACTATAGAACATGAACCCATTGTATATTGCTTGTTTTTACATAAACCAGCAGCTGCTCAGTAGTCAGCCCCTGTACCCAGGCAGTAATTATAGCTACTTCGACATCTGTGCACTTCTCAAATGCCTGCGATATCTGACTGTATGATGATCTCACCATGTATTTATCTCTGCGTTACATAAAAAACAGTTGCTCACTAGCCCAGTCTCCAGCACAAAACACTCTTGCTCTGCAAACTGTCTAATGTTGGTATCTGATTGCCTGCCAAGATTAATAAAAACTTACTTTACAGTACTGCAGCTACTGTTCTTTTTACAACTATGCCCATCCTTTAATATTTTCAGGCTTTCCTAATCTTTGCCAGAGCAGAGAACATGCAAATTGATTGGTTAAGGGCATCAACCTTCATCACATATGCTGAGACATGTATGACTGTTAAGAATAGGGGCTCCACAGCAATTTATGTATGTATGTATATATGTATGCATGCATGCATTTATTTATTTATTTTTAAGTAAAGAAATGCAGCTTTTGTTCACCTAATAATAAAAATAACATTAAATAAAAAAATATTTGAACCATCCATGTTTAAAGCAACCATAGCTGCAGCATCCCACTCCTCATTGGCTTTGCCCCCCTAAACTGTGGCCTAGACAATCAAATGACAATCAAATGACTCATTACTGCCCTCTGTGTATTATTTCATAATGCTTTTTATTTTGATAGACTAGAGCTTAAAAACTCCATACTGGCCAGTTCTCTTCTCAACTCAGTCTGGTGAAGTTTCAGAGAAAATACCTGGACTGGGCAATGCTAAACAAGCCCTGACACATATGCCAGATAAACAGATTATTCCCCACAATGTCTGTCTTAATTTTGCTTGAATTACTGGATGTGATTAAAGTACATGAAGCAACTACTGATCCTCCATGACTCACCTGCTGTCAGAGACATTAATGTATCCATATATAGAACCAATATCAAGAAGTCATCTAAAAGGAATGACTTTGTAACTTCTTATGATAGCAAAGACTGATTTATACAGCAGCTATTTTGTAAATGTAAACAGTAGCAACATAAAGATGATTCACATTGGTATTGCATGCATGTGTGAGCAGTTGTAATATATATTATGAGATGTCCCTAGAACAATACAGATTTGAGTATCTGTCTTTGCATATATAATGTTGAATACCTTTAGCTTAGTGAGAGGGATGTAATAGATTATGTTTAAGAAATACCTGTAAGGCTAGTGTGCATGTGGGATGCTCTGTGGTTTTTGTCTTGCCTTAACAGTTGCTACCATGATAGTAACAAATATGGATGCATCTAGACTGACCACTTATCAGAAGTGCAAAGCTAGATAATGTAATTCTCAACACTTTAAACATTTAAACTGTAATTCATCTTTGATAGCAGCAAATTTCAAAGCTTCTGCTGTCCTTTTAAGCATTTTCCAGGGGGCTGCACCCACTGCAGATCATGAAATAGGAAGCTGTACTTCCTACTCCCCTCCTGCTTTTATTTCCAAACTCTGCACCTCAGAGTTCGAGCAATACCCTGAGATACTGCACCCTCACAATTAGTATATATTCCCCCTGTTTGCACTTAATTTTTTGCTGTTCTGACAACTGTAATTAAAATCCGATCTAGGTGTCTACTATATCTGACCTCAAGACTGAAATGCTATGAAAACTGAACCCCACATCACAATGACTGCTCTAACATTGAACACTCAAGGACTGAACATATTGTAGTTTGAAAAACTCTAGACTCCCTCTTAGCCTAAGACAAAAGTGGTTTCTCAGACTAATTAATATTTAAATCTTGTGTGTGTGTGTGTGTGTGTGTGTGTGTGTGTGTGCAGGCAAGCACCCACATGCACATGCGTGTGTGTTTGTGTGTTTGTGAAGAGATGGTACAGCCATACCATTAAATAATAAATACAGAATGTTAAAAGAGAGTATCGAGAACCATAATTTAAAAATATTCTTTGATATTCGACATAAGCAAAGCTCAGCTCAGGGGCTTGTAATGATTAATATCAGTGGCTTTGTTTTTAGATTAATTGGCTGCTGAGTTCCAGTCTCTGACCTTAATTACAAGAAATGGTGAGCAATAACGTCAGCGGCATGATGCCAGGGCATTTCTCTGGGCTAGGCTTGTAAAGGCTCCAGGGCCATTAGCCTAGTATACACCTATGAACCTAATTATTTTCATAATACTTTTTTAACGCAGGACATCAGTTTTAGAATGCTTGTACTACTGCAGATACTAAAGGATTAATATGTTAAATATATTAATTTTTCTAAAGTTTTACACCCCTATATATATGTGCACAGACACATGCATACACAGATACATCTACATCTATATCTATATCTATATCTATATCTATATCTATATCTATATCTATATCTATATCTATATGTGTGTGGTTAGTAGAAAATTCATGCTTTTTAATTTTATCTCATCTACTATTCTACCAAAGGCTCTTTTTGAAAGAGAACTCCTATTTTACCGTCTGGGTCAGTTGTAAATAGAGTATCACATTCCTCTCCAGAGATTAAAAGGGCTTGGCCTGTTGAAATGATCTCATAGACTGTGGCACCTGTTTTGACCACCCAAACCTCACCCCCAACACACTAAGAAGTGCATACCATCTATGAGATGAGAACCATGGACTGTGTCATCGAGCAGATTTCTGGAATCTGGGAAATGTTGCTTAAGTGACTTGATTAATTGCTTGGATCCTTACAATTCAGCCTGCTAGAAATATGCTGGGTATTTCTGACCTGATGCATTCTTCACAGTGTTATTTTAACCCCTGAAATACTAGCAGAGCTTGTTTAGAACCATGGTAATCCCATTAGTAGGTGTTGGCAGAGCTAAGAGTGTTACTGATAATTAATACAAATACCATATTCCTATAAGTCATATTTTTTACTGACAACTACTTTCCATGTTTCTGTATTAATCCGTTTTTCATATTATGGCAGGATTTTTTTTCTAAAGCAGATTATTGTACACTATATTGACCAGAATCTGTTATACTGTTTTGAGCCTAACGTCTAGCTTCTGTCTTCTTATACTCCACAGTTTAATCTGCATTTCATTCAAACTGACAATCTATTAATTCTAGTATGTAGTAAAGGTTTAGTACTGAAGCATTTTTCTTCTATTCCCTTAAGTACTGAATTTCTGCAGGAACAGCTTTTTGTCTCTTTCTTTAAATACTCAATTTGTTCACTATATTAAACAGTTGTATATTTTTCAGTTGTGCAGTTACTACCAGTGTATGACAAAAGCAGGGAAGTGTGCTGAACTGCATATAGTGGTGTTTTATCGTTCTGTACATCAGGCTTTAATGGATTTGAGCACATACTTGTTCTTTTTAAATGTTTTAGTTTGTATATGAATAATTTTTAATCAATCATTTATCTTATTTATTTGTACTTTGTCCTTAGCATGCTGTGGTTTGTAACATATTTTCAAATATCATATTTCTGTTTTAGAGGTTAATATGAATTCTATACATTTCTAAAATGTCCCATGTAATTAATATTAACAGTGGAAAAGTTGAAATAATTGTAGGATCTCTCAACACCAATATAACAGAAGCTGACAGAATTAGAACATTTTTTTGAGATGATTCACCACAGAACACATGGTGACTATTAGATTAGACAATGAGTTTGTAGCGTGAGTTTGTGCTACATTCAAATAGTGTCATATGACTGAAAGGGTCAGGGCACAAATAAAAAAAAAGTATCCTAACAGTACAAAGTCATGCATTGCATTTGTGAAATAAGATTTGGTATTGAGATAATAAGATGAAAAAACCTAAAGGAACATCTGATAGCCAATGCACTGTAATGCTTTTATGCAAGGCTCTGGGCATTTGACAGACAATTTGGAGTTATAAATTCTTTACTTAGGGCCATGTGCAAAGACAATGCATTGAATATACAGCTGGTATAAACATGCAAATAATACAATAGTAGAAAAAGAAAGAAAGTACTGCTGTGTACAAGATAAAGGCATCAGTCAAGGATGGAAAGCAACGTTGATGCGATAGAGGAAATGAGAATATTACCTGCCGTAATAAAGGTTTTCGATAAGGTGCGTACTTATGTTACACACAGACTGACATGCAAATAGAGTAGGTATAGCAACCTGTAGGAACAATCTTCCCAAAATCTGCACATGTTGCATGTGTAGCTTTTATGTCACTGTGTTAATGCAGCTACAGTCTGCACTAGTATGTTGCCTGAAGTTGTGCAATAGTTCTCAGAATGTAAAAATGGTTTAACAGCAAGATGCCAGCCATCATTACCTGGTATGAGGCCTACAGTAAAAACATGGTTTCCAGTGGTGCTGTTTCATACAACACACCAAAGTGGTACCCTAGGTAGAGCAAATTCTTCCTTTCTTTTTCTACATAGAGACCACAAGACCATCTGCATGGGGAATCCTTCCAGGGACCCCAGTATAAGGTAGATGCTTGGCAGTGTCTTGCCAGGGCAATTACTGATACCACTGGCATTCTTCTTTTTGATCAGTAGTGTGGGCATCACTATAGTAACCTATGGATGAAGATAGTGGAATACTGTTGAAAGCGCTAAACCGTGTTTGTGCAATAAATTTCTCTGGTTTATCAGTATAGTGTCCGAGTTCCTGGTGTCTTTGCAGTTCTGCAGTTGGTTTTCATGGGTCTGATAAAGAAAGAGTACTTTCATAACATGACTTTTTGGATTTTGACAATATTATTTTAGAGACAAAAGTTAAAATAGGGAGAGTAGCAGATCAATTTTTCAGTGATACACACTATCAAACCTTGGAAAAAAGGCGCCAACTGGAAGAATTCAAAAGTTCCGGCAGTTTTTCACTTCACCGCAAAACAGTTCAAGCAAATTCTTCATTTAGTTAACCAGGGCTCGTGTGTAGCTCAATTATATATCCAAATAAAGCAACAATGTAACGGCAATAATGCAATCCACAAGTGCAATATATTAAAACCGTTATTTATTGGAACAAAAAAATCTGGCAAGCGCTTTCACCCATAGGCTTCATCAGGCCAATGAAACGGAAATTTCTAATTACTACCTTTATAGTTTTAGATCATAACGTCACTTCCTAAAATACGATTAATAAAAAATAAATTTTTAGATTCTAGAATATAGGTTAAACACTTGGTATTATATCAAAATTCATAGTGAAGCATCATAGACAATGTATACCATAGTTCAAAAACAAAAACATGCCCCATACTATAACTATATAATTAAACAGTTTAAACAATAAATGCACAAGTTGCATTTCTAAAGCAGGGGCTGCTGAAGGCAATAGTACGTATTATAATCTTGCAGCTGTACGACTATCAGATTTTAAAATGTAATCTAACAAAAAACTCTACTTAATCAATTTATAAATTAATTTATATATTTTAAAAATTATTTATTTCTAACTATATTAAAAAACTCTACTAATGTATTCATATTTAGTTAGATCTACTCTGTATTATTTGAGTATATATTATTCACATTCATAATGGAAATCAATACCATTGTTTTAAAATATATTGTGGTATATATATACTCTACATAAAAAAGAAGTATAAACTAATAAGATATAATATAAAAAATATATAAAATATATGAAAATAATATCGATAGCCAGTTATGAATTAGACATCAACTTATTTTTATTGTCTATAGCCAGCTTAAATTATATATAAAAATATAGAATATTAAGAATTTTCCACACTCATTTTATCCGAATAATAAGCATTTCATATGTTCATAATATACACGGAACAACATCTATACTGCCATTTATATCTCAAATACAATTGCTGCTAAGAGATATATAACATGTACAGAACAATAACAGTACAAAAATATATTATGAACATAAAAACAATAAAATATATTCGGACTGGCCCAATATGAGGACCCAAATTTAATATAATTGCCATATACGCCAACAAATATACAGCTATAATTAATATTAAATTATGATAATATTAAAGTGCTAAGTACAGTTGGCTCTATCATATGATATATAAAACACCTCTATATAAGAAGCAGAAGAACTTGAAGTGCAATATACCTTAAGTAATGCCATTGAATATACAACTATAATAATGGAAATATTAATATTAGATTTATAATTATGCTGAAATACTAAATGCAGTTGGCACTGTCATATAATATGAGAGGCCTCTGTATGAAACAAAAAACCTTAAGATGTGTAAAGGATAAAAGTAAAGAACATACGAAGATATATATATATATATACATAAATGTACATATATACATATACGTATATATTAATCTAGATCTTGAGTCTTCTGTCCTTCAACATAGGTCGACTAGGTATCCTATCATTGAGGCCTGGATCTCGATCCACCCTTAAACTTATAATCCATTTTGTTTCATTTTGTTCAGTCTGATTACGTACAGGACCTCTTCTAATGGTAGGGCGATTAACACGCATCACCAAAAATCTAAAGGTATGTTCTATGGAGGTACTCATAACATGTTTAGACAATGCATTTTTATCCGACTTAGTCCTAATACTATATAGATGTTCTCTAATTCTTTCTTTAAGTCATCTGTGTGTCTTGCCCACATAAAATGCTGGGCAAGATTGGCAGGTAGCAAGGTATACAACATGTGAAGTATTACAATCTGCATTAAACCTAAAGAGTTGTTGTGTAAGTGGATGTACAAAACAATCTGTTTGATCTATCATATGGCAAAAATTACATTTTTTACAACGTCGTGTTGGCCCACATTTTGTACTTGTATTCAATTTAGAATCAACTCTATTAGAGTTACAAAGCATCCTATATAAGTTAAATTTGTTCTTATAAATAAACCTGGGTGCTTTATCCACTACCTCTTGAATGGTAGGATCCACTTGTAGGATGTCCCAATATTTCATATATGCATCTCTAATAACTTTGACATCTTGGGTGTAATAGATGGAAATGTTCGAACCTTGATTATTAAAATTATTAGTACTAGATGTTGTAGTACTAGATTTGCTTTGGTCAGCAAAATAAGAAAAGGCTCTACCTTGCTTTAGGGTAGTCATATCCGTTAAACCATCATCAATTTCATTTAATTCATAGCTCCTCTCTAGAAATTGTTGTTTTAGATTATTAATTTCTTGCTTATATCCCTCCTCAGTTGAATTTAACCTGGATATACGCATCGCTTGACCTTTAACAACATTTTTAAAAATGAATCTAGGATGCATACTGGTCCTATGTAAAAAGGAATTTCTGTGACAGGATTTTCTATAAACTCCAGTATTAAGGAATCCATTTGGTAATCTCTCACTGTAAACATCTAAGTACGATACCATTTTTAATGATGCTGTCATAGTAAATTTTAAGTACCCAGTCATTAAATTTATATGTTTCAAAAATTGACTCAGTTGTTCTTGGTCGGAATTCCAAACCAAAAAAAGGTCATCCACAAAACGGACATAAAAGCCTACATTCTCCCTAAATACATTCAATGTAAAAAGATGATTACTTTCCCAATCAGTTGTTCTTGGTCGGAATTCCAAACCAAAAAAAGGTCATCCACAAAATGGACATAAAAGCCTACATTCTCCCTAAATACATTCAATGTAAAAAGATGATTACTTTCCCAATCAGCCATAACTAGGTTGGCGTAGCTATTTGCACAAGAAGTGCCCATAGCTACGCCATCCTTTTGTTTATAGATCTGTTGGTTGAAAACAAAAATATTATTATTCAAAACTATTCCCAGTAATCTACATATAATTTCTATTTGGGCCATAGTATACCTTTGTGTATGTATAAGGCACCTACGTGTGCAATCAATTCCTTCATTATTGGGAATGCTAGTGAAAAGGGACTGGACGTCCAATGTAACGAGCCAGTTTTCAGTATCACCTTGTTCAAGCGGCCATCATTCTTTTTATTTTAATTTTAATATTATTTTAGAAATTAACTGTGCCAGCTTGGAAATTCATGATTATGGTGGAAATATGATGATAAATTGAGATGTATGTCTCACAATGTCCCACTGTTGCTTGTCTTACTGCGTGGCTAATGCTGGGGATAGCTCTTTCATTGCAGGCCCTGCTCTGGCTGCAAGTGGGATTTTTAAGTCACTGCTGTTTGAGTTTGTCATTTTCCCCTTGTTAATCAATGATGCACTAAGAGCTGAGTCACTCCCAGAAGGCAAACAGAGTCCGGATCACCTTTATAGTGGTCAGCATCTGTCTGAATCCCAGGATTTGTGGGCATTCTTTTATGATGCCAAAGACTGACTAAACAACTTGTCCAAAATGTGCATTTATGTTCCAGTCTAGAATAAAGCACTTTTTGTTGTCATTGTGTGAGTTAAGAGCTTGTCTATTGTGTTTAAAAGAATTTGGCAGCATATGGTGCATTCATAATATCTGATTTTGGCTAATAATATACATTCACACACACACACACACACACACACACACACACACACACACACATATATATATATATATATATATATGGGTCTATTTTGATTCACTGAAAATTCATTTCACTGAATTTCAATTCACCCTCAAAAAACTGCTGAAAGCTCAAACCACTGAAAACTCATTTCACTGAACCAAATTTCACTGAATGTAAGTACTATTGGACAAATGAAACGTATATGCCCTTTTCCCCACTGTAGTGCAATCCTGGAGTTAGTATATATAGTTAGGGTGATGTGGGGGGGCAAAGTTCCCCATATTGGGGGATGTGGGGGGCTTAGCCCCCCACCTACTTAGATTTTATATTTATGAATCTCATTTCACTGAAAGCTAACAATATAAAACCAAAGGTAGGTAGGGTGCTACACCTTCAACCCCCCCCCCAGTGTGGGGGTTCTGTGCCCCCACCCCCCAACTATATATACTAACTCCAGGATTGCACTATAGTGGGGAAAAGGGCATATATGTTTTATTTGCCCAACAATACTTACATTCAGTGAAATGTGATTCAGTAAAATGAGTTTTCAGTGATTTGAGCTTTCAGTGGTTTAGTGTGAGTGTTTTGAAATTCATTTAAAAAGCGTTTATGCAGGGGGGGCTATGCCCCCCTGCACCCCCACACCCCCCTACTTTAATATTCTCACTCCGAGACCACACTGCAGTGGGGAAAAGGGAATCTTCCCTTATCTGCACTGTAGTACGGCCTCCGCAACAGACATACTTACGTGAAAATGCTGCTTCGGTGAACACCATTTTTGCGTAAGTATGCCCGGCCATCAGTGATTTAGGAAAAAGTGTGTCGGGGATTAGTACGGTAGCCATATATATAGATATATATGTATGTACATATATATATATATATATATATATATATATATATATATATATATATATATAGATAGATATATTAATAGATGCAGTCTAGACAGTATTTTGAAATATAACCATTTGAATTCAGAAGTGGTCAACTTCTGGATTAACAATGCCATTAGATCTTGACAAATGGTGAATGTACATTCAAGATAATGTTGATGTTTCCCCTTTTATAAGGTTTGGTGGCTTTAGAATTGGTTAGACTTAGCATATGTGGCAAAAAATATATAACTTTGTAAATCTTGATGTGGGGGTGGTATGCCTCTAGAAATAGATCTGTGCATTTTTTTCACTGTTTACAGTGTATCAAGGCTTCAACACAGTGCACTTTTGGGTTGCATGTTTTGTAGAAATGTTTGTAAACTGAGGTATTTGGAAAATTAAGACTGAGATGCTTAATTCTGAAAGTGTCCCTAACAACTAAAAAGCATATAAACCATTGGTCTCAGGTAGCTGTCTTCTTTTTTTCATATCTCGATTGTTAATATGGTATGGCAAAAAAAAAGGTTCAATTCACATTCATCCATCCACACATCTATCCAACCATCCATCCATCCATCCATCCATCCTCCCATCCTCCCATCTATCCATCCACAACAACTTTTCCCCATTTTTTGCACATGATGTCAGGGTATCACTTCAGTAGTGAGAATCCTCTAGAGCCAATGTTAACACCTGTAATAAAATTAATTTCACATTTCACTGTTGCAAAAAAAAATCAGTTAGAAATCATGGTGTCAATAAAATTACTTAATCATGTTTGAGTATAACACATTAAGTTTTAGTCACATACCATTTTTCCAATGAAGCCCTCTAGCAAATAAACATTTTGTTAGTCTATTATGATAATTTTTTGTGTGGTAAGCACAGCAAATAAGGATCCCATTAACAGAGTAAACAGTACTATTGGTGGCCATCGATATTGTACTTAAAAGAAAAAATAATGATCACAAATACTTTTTTTCACATTGGGTAGGGGAAACCTCTTTATGACTTATTTAAAATACCCTAACACTGTGGTCACACAACTTTCAATAAATAAATAAATAATACATAAATTCCACAGGCTTCAGATAACTAATTAGATAAAATTAGCCACATAAATGTTGGTAATCATACCACTGACTATGTGTAGGTAGCCTCTTATGAAATATACTTATTCTGAAGTACTACCGTCAGGTTATTCAGTGTCTATTATGCCATTTGGCTCAGTGGAAGCAAAGTTATTAAAGGACCAGCATACGGCTTTATTTTATAAGTGCTGTTCTTCCCACTGCTCTTGACAGCAAACTCTATAGTTTTATATTTAGGTTTGAGTGCTGGATCATGAGCAGTTGTAATTGTGGCAGTGAATTCAAATAGTTCATCAAAAAATGCCTGTATTAGAAACAAATGCAGAAAAAAAGTAAAAAAAAAAAATGTTCTAGGGTGATGTAGCATACAGTCCACATATCATCTACTTAAATATCATTATTAAATGGTCATCTTACAATTCACTGTGGCATACAAGGGGGACTAAGAAAGAGTGTGATGGACAAGACAGCCAAAATATGGAAAGCTGGTAGTGTGTGGTGAAATGTAAATCTCCATAGCATGCCATAACTAGTAGCCCGTAATGCCAGAAGATGATTGGCTGCTGGTAAACATTTTCAGTTCCCTGCCTGTCATAAGGTTTGTTGCTCCGTTTCCTGAGATGTTGAAAATCAGGTATACTGAACAAGGTTATATTTTGTTTGATAAAATGAGCTGTAACTGGCTATGCCACCATTTGTAGAGGGATTATATCACCAATAATTTAGTCAGTGTGCCATGGTATGGGCCTTATGATTATTCATCTTAGTGCAAACTTTATTAGTGCATATGTCTTCTATCGTGTACCAGCCTTAGCTCAGTCTTTTAAATTATTGAGGCAAATCATGCAGAATTCTACCTGAGTGTGTCATTTAACAGCTAAAATCGATTATAAATTCTTAGGTTTTTGTTTCAGCATTTTTCTACAAACCCCTCTAATGTGCATATTTGGAACTTCCATTGTCCAAAATTGTGCATAGGTCCCAGGTCAGACTTTATTTACATATCCTTCTAGACCCTGTAACCCTTTTCATTTCCACAGAGTTCTTTCCAAATTTCTTACCCAGCTGGGTTTCATGCCACAGGAGAAGTGCTTAGTGAGGGACTGGCAAATGTGTAGGTATGATGTGACTTACCTTGCATATCCTTGTGATATGACTCAAAACACCATACTGCTCAACTGACCAAATTTTCTCAAAATAGGAAGATTTATCCATCATATTTTTGGCCTGTTTCTCATAAAATTTTTGGTTTTCTGGCAAACCACTGAAAATTGAAATACAAAATGACAAACATTTCACTTTCAGGCTTCATATCATTCAGAAAATGCATGCAAATGCAAAACCTGTTATTCTAGCAACTTTCTAAGTATATAAAAGCAATATTTAAATTCTGTCCCTACTTTTGGTTCTTTGTCACCCCATTATCTTGACTCTGTCCAGATTTCCTGAGCTACGAGCTTGAGAGGCATGGATGCCATTTGCACAAATTTCTTCTTCAGAGAGAGTTACTTGGCCTTTTGGAAACACATCTTCATAATGGTAGCTTCTAGAAAGTGAAATCCCCTCTTCATTCTTGAGAGAAAAACATCTTGCTGATGATATTCATTATCTTTGCTCCACTTCTGTTGGCCAATGAGTATGCTTGTATTAGTGTGTGTGTGTGTGTGTGTGTGTGTGTGTGTGTGTGTGTGTGTGTGTGTGTGTGTGTGTGTGCGTGTGTGTGTGTGTGTGTTGCGCGTGTGTATGTGCGTGCGTGTGTGTGTGTGTGTGTGTGCGCGTGTGCACGAGTGCGTGTGTGTGTGTGTGTGTGTGTGTGTGTGTGTGTGTGTGTGTGTGTGTGTGTGTCTGTGTGTGTGCATGTGTGTGTGTGTGTGTAATGTGTACATATGCGTATCTCTACAGAATTATGCATTTTTCTTTATGTCATTTTCTGAACTTGTAATATTTTTCTGAACAGAATATTTAGCTTGTTATGTACTCATTTAATTTGTAGTCTGCTTTGTAGCTCATTTATTTATTTGTGTGTATTTGTGAAGTGGGACGCAGCACTGATCTACAAGCATCTATTTTCAGACTCAGTCAGGAGAACTGCCTGGTTAAATGACTTGGTCAGAGTCACATAGTAAGCAAACTGAGGTTGAGGGAAATGATTTGTCATTCTTATTGTTAAAAGATATTAACCTTGGTAGTTAGTTGCCACCCTAAACATACTATTGAAGCTTTACCGTATGGTGAATTCTTGAGAATTTATCGGTTATGTAATGATGATAATATATTTATGAATTAAATATTATGTACTAGGAATATGTTTGAAAAAAGACAATATGATATTAAATTGATTGATTTAGGTATCAATAAGATATTCAGTAATAGGTATAATAGAGGGCCATTATGTAAAAATAAATGTAGGAATGATATCATGAATTACAAAGATATGGAAAAGATATTTATGGTTTCCACTTATAATATTTGTAGTGGGAATATTAAAAAATGTATTTTACATTTTTGGGACTTTTTAAAAAATTATTTTGAATTGAAAATTTAACTGAGAAAAGGTTAATGTTCTCTTATAAGAGGGGTAGAAATGTTAAGGATATGGTAGTGCATACTAAAGTTTATATACCTGATGAGAAATTGCACTACCATATTGCCACGAGAGGGATGTTATCATGTGGAAAATGTAGTGGTTGCCCTTATGTAATTAATTTTTTCCCCTATATAAATAATATTGATTTTAGACCAAATGGCCAGTATAGCTGTAGGACTGAGAGAGTGATATATGCCATCAGATGTGGTTGTAATAAGTTTTACATTGGTCAAACAAAGAGAATGTTCAAGGTGAGATTATTGGATCATCTGAGGGATATTAGGGTAAAAAAATCAGAGAGCCCTTTAGCTCAGCATTTGTATGAATGTCATGAGGGAAAATGTGATAGTTTAACAGCAACTATTTTAGAACAGGTTGTTATAAGTGAATTAAATGATAATCTGATTAAGAATGCACTTTTAAAGAAAGAAACTATTTTTATTTTGAAGTATGAAACCCTAATTCCTAGGGGTTTGAATACAGATTGCTGTTGGAGAAGTATTATTTAATTCTGTCTGGAATGCATTTTAATTTGTTTGAAATGCACTTTAATTAATTTTAATGATTTAATTGTTTAATTGTTTGATTGATGTTAGTAGCTGATGCTATATAAACTCTTTTGTCTGTGTTATGTGTTACTCCTTGAAGGCTTACTGTGGCCGAGGCGCTAGAGAATAAATACAGAACCATACCTGTGTACTGGCTTTGTTGTTTCGTACTGTGGTGTAGCAGCCAGGAGAACTGCCTGGTTAAATGACTTGGTCAGAGTCACATAGTAAGCAAACTGAGGTTGAGGGGAATGATTTGTCATTCTTATTGTTAAAAGATATTAACTTTGGTTTCATTGTTAAAGTTTTATATTCTTAATGCATTATTGTATAGTATAAAAATCTTTAAATAAAGTTAAAATGTATATCCCACTGTGCCAAGTGTTGTTTATAAGGACAGCATAAAAAGAATATTTGTGGCATGAACCCTCTGTGGTTAGGGGTACTCTGTTGGTGGGACTGTGGCATGAACCCACCGTGGTTAGGGGTACGCTGTTGGTGGGACTGTGGCATGAACCCTCTGTAGTTAGGGGTACTCTGTTGGTGGGACTGTGGCATGAACCCTCCGTAGTTAGGGGTACGCTGTTGGTGGGACTGTGGCATGAACCCTCCATGGTTAGGGGTACGCTGTTGGTGGGACTGAAGAGTCTAATAACAGACCCAGATTAGTAAAGTTTACATTTATTCATGCTTTAGAAAATAGCAGTTCTGAAAATCTAAACTGTATATTTTACTTGTGGCTGAGAGGATACACACACACACACACACACACACACACACACACACACACACACACACACACACACACACACACACACACACACACACACACACACACACACACACACACACACACACACACGCACACACACACACACACTTTTGGTAACAAGGGTGCTTAAGGCTGAATATGTTCAGTTACAGTATCCTCACTAACTACCACCAAAATGTGATTGATGGCACCAATTATCACCAAATGGGAAGTCCAGGCTGACTCAGGAAGAGGTCTAACTCTCCACTGCACACCAGGGTTCTGCCCAGGTATGTAAACACAGGGGCTATGGAACTTGGCTCTACTTATCTCTCTCAAATAAGTTTAGTTGTTACTAGAGGAAAGGTATTTTGAGTCACACAAGAAGAAACAAACAGGTTAAAGTAAAAATAAATATATATATATATATATATATATATATATATATATATATATGGGTCCACTTCATAAGATCATCAGACCATTTGATTGACATTCATTTGGTTGACAACCAGTATTCAAGGCACTTAACAGGGATTTGCCCCTCTCCCCAATGTTGTGTGACCCTGGAGTTGATATATATAGTTGAGGGGGTGTGGGGGGCACCCCCCCCAAATTGGGGGGGTGGGGGCGAAGCCCCCTATCTATTTCCATTTAAAACATGAAAATACAACAAATACTACACATTTTAAACGAAAATAGGTGGGGGGCTTCACCCCCCTATATCCCCAATGTGGGGGGGGGGTAGACTGAAAAAACTACTCATGCCAAAGCACAAAGGCCCAGAGATTCTTTGATTTTGTTGGTGCAAATGTTTTGGAACAGCTAGTTGATACCCCTACAAAAGATGATAATATCTTGGACTTGGTATTAACCAACATGAGTAACCACTGCAGCATCCCTGCAATATCATCCTCCCTTGTAAGATCCTGCCATAAAATGGTCACGTTTGAAGTCACCCCCCCCCCCCCCCAGCTAGGGTCAAAGAAAAAACTTCTCAGAAGCTGATTACACCCTCCTGAGGGATGGTATAAATAGCTTCACAGCCCCCACCCCCTCTCTAGGAACTGGCACCAGTATCCAAAACTATACCAAATTACTATACAAACATTTATATAGATGCATGGATTCAGGCATACCTGACAGAACTAAATCATTCTCTGCAAGGAAGAGTAAACATGTCTGGTGGACATTTGCAATAAATAAACTCTATAAAAAAAGAAAAAAGTGCTGTCCAGGACCAAGAAGGAGCAGGTGCCCAATTGGAAGCAATCTCTCCATATCCTAAACAAGCAAATAAAAGCACTAGTCCTAAGCATGCAATCAGTCGTAAGGGATTTGGGCACCCAGATTGATAGCAGCCTGACTTTTGACCACCATGTTGCTTCCATTGTATGGAAAGCTTTCTACATGGCCCACCTCATAAGTAAAGGCATCTCATCCAGGGACAAGGAGGTCATAACATCCTTGTATTCTTCCCTTATAAGGCCCATTATGTAGTAGAATGCCCCATTTGGCATGTACCTTTCAAAGCACATGCAGCAGCTGGAGAGACCACAGAGGTTCCTCACTAGGAGAATCCAGGGGCTCAAAAATCTGCCATACACAGAGAGGTTGAAAGCCCTATCCCTGTACTCAGGTTTCATACAGACTCCTCAGAAGTGACCCCTGTGTTGTATATAAAGCGATCTCAGACCCCGCCTTGATGGGACTGCTGCATATCGGCAAGTCAAGCTCCATTTGAGTAACTGACAAGCATAGCATCAATAGGACTTGTTGGCGGGACTGATTTGTGTCCCAGAGACTGTGGAACAGACTCACTCTCCACGTCAAGCAGACTACCTCTTTATCCCTTTTTAAGTCAACATGGATAACTGGATGTGACATATAAAATACATCCCTGGGATTCCACCTGTGGCCCTGCTGGACAGGAGTATCAGGTGCTGACTTGTCTTAACATGGGCTAAACTCTTGGCTAGGCTTATAATGGCCTCAGGGCCAATAGCCTAATCCTATTATCCTATGATCCTACTCATGCAACTAGGTCCATCCTGAAACTGAAGGACATTACACTTTATACTGAAATTACAAGCTTCATACATCTCTTTTTTTTATCTTTTGTTTCTGGCTTACAGAGGACAAAGGTTGCATATTCTCATTCACAGGAGACCCGCATATTGCAGAGTTTGCAGAGCTTAAATATAGCTTTACAAATGTGCCAACATTCTGAAATAAGAAAAAACACATTTTAAATCAAATTCCAACCTTGACATTATAGATATATCTGATGCAAATACTTGAATTGTTTCAAATATGTGCAGTACCAGTAAACTTTGACATATGGGAATGTTTGAAATGTATCAAAATATATGTTATAGCTGTCTTTTAAATGCAGTTCATTGCTGAAAAGGGTCCTTAGACCAGTTCTCTCGTCTGATTAACAAATGAAACATAACCACATCAGCTGAAAAAGAACTATTGAGATATTCTGTAGCTCTCCAGTGATAGGTAGTCATATGGAACACATTCATAGGTTCATAGGTTGGTACTAGGCTATCAGCCTTAGGGCCTATACAAGCCTAGCCATAACAATTCCCTGGATATTTCTTCCCACAATATTTACTTCCCTGGACCCCTGTCTAGCAGGGCAACTGACATGATCCCCGGGGTGAATTTTCTATCTCCCATCCAATCGTCAAGGTTCCTCTTGAAGAGGTCCAAAGAGTCGCTCTGCTTGACATGTATGGGCAGTCTATTCCAGAGTATGGGGAGTCTCTGGATCAGGAACCTATCCCTCCAGCATGTTTTGTTAATTGTGTTGACCAGGTTTAGATCCCTGGAGCGTGTGGCTGTGAGGGATTGGGATTTCTTTAAGTGGAGCATGTCCAACAGCTCAGGGTTTGACATGGCCTTGTATGTTGCCCATTTTCTCCTTTCATGTTTCTTTTCTACTTTAGGTTGATGTAAGTGTTGAAATTCTTTACGTCTATTAGATCTTGACAATTAACATAAGAATACCATAAACTGGAACTAAAAACTCCAGATAACTTGAAATTATTTAATAGCTTTAATAAGTCATCTAAATGACGACAGAAGAACTGTAGCAGTAACTGAGCATTATCAGTACATATACATCAATATCTGAGAAATATTTCTTGCTCTTTTCTGCTTCATTTTTTCTGGCTTACTCTGGTGCCTTATCCATCTCTAGGTCTGACAGCCTATTCTACAGTGCCACAGTGATCTCTGTTCTAAGCCTAGAGCTACCATGGAACCTAAGGACATGCTGGGGGTTTGTGCCATTGACTACTTCCACTGGAGGATTTTTCCATTTATGACCCACTGCTTGATTCTCCCATCCCCTGCCTTCACCTGTTATGTCTGAGGATTGCTCCTGTCTATTGACCATACCTCTCTACAGGGAATACCTCAACAAATCCCCTTCCCCCAGGATGAATACACCCATACCTCCCTCCTGACCAGCTTCTCAGACACCCCAGCTGCTAATCAAATCTGGATCACCTAGTCATAGTGTGCTTTACCCCTCTACACCATGATGTGGTTAGAACAAGCTCCAACTTTAGATTAATTAAACGTTCATCAATCTGCATCTTTACTCAAAACAAACTGTGCCAGTTGGGACTTAATTATCCAGTACTTAAGTCAGTAAATTTACTATACATTTTATATGGAAAATATTGCTTTGTTCTACTTGGTAAAGACTAATAAGTATTTAGTAATAATCAATTTGTAATTATTCATTGCAAACTACAAAAATATCAAACCTTATTTTTCTGTTTCCTTCCACCACAATGCAAGCTTTACTATTGTTGATTCATGTAAGCTGAAAAGGGAAACCGGTTCCTTTTACATGTAAACTCTTTGCACCGCCATCATAACTTCCCTTTTGACGCTTCAGTGTGTTTCTTCTTGCAAGGTAAGTTTTGTTTTCTTACTTACCTGATCCATCCTATACATATAGCCCTTTCCTGGTATGTTCATGGTCTGTCCTCTTTAATTATTTAGAAATTGAGACTTCTGTTTTGCATTTTGATACTTTTTTCTTTATGTTATTCTTTCTGTTTTCATAGCACATTTCTTTTTGGCGTACGCATTCTTCAAGTCTGTATATTACATCCGGTTACTTTTCTACCACTTCAACTCCCCTTGCACAGCCAAATTCTTCAGTAGTTTACTGTATTTTCTCATTTTTAGCAGCCTGTTAGGAGCTGTTATCCCTGCTATTATGGTCTGTTGATTTTTATTTCAAGCCCGAAATGCATTTCCTCTTAGACCCTCTGGCTTTCAATGTTTAGATTTTTTTTTACATTTTCTGCTCCTCAGATTCCATAGATGTTTCCTTTGAAGTTCTGTTAGTTTCCTAAAATAGGAGTGACATATTGGCTTTGACACAGTCTTTAAGCTTTAATTGTCTCATATACAGCTACTGCCATATTCAGTGAACTCGTATGTTAGCTTTATGTATGTATACATGATGTATGTGTGTATGCATTTGTAAATTTGAATGCTAGATGACAGATATCATTTTCTGGCATTTTGCAGGTTTCTCTGTATGGCACCCAAGCTGTTGCTATGTACTAGAGATCTTCTCACATCCTGAAGTGAGACTGCGGGTGGGGCATAGAAAAGGGAATGCAATATAACAATAGAGAAAAGCATATTTGTACCAGACTGGCATACCATCTTCTAGAACATTGCTCTTTATAACAGTAGAACGGCCATTCCAAAAATATACTGAGAACTTTACTGCATCTTAGTTTTCTCTGCCAAATACTAATATAACAGTTACCAAATTATGACTCCTAATACGTTGCAAATACCTGACATAGCAAGTCTCAACACTTCAAAAAATAAAATACATCTCAAACTAAAAACGGTTGAATCTGTCGCACCATGTAAGTCATTTTGCAATGGGATTGTACCCCCTGATATCGAGAGGAAGGATGTATTCCCACTCCTCTGCTAACTTATATAAACTGTGTTTGCCCTACCCTGGGATGTTGATAATACTTTTGCATACTGTAACCTTGGAGTTAATATCTATTTCTCCACATACACACTTGAAGTTTTTCTCTTCTAGGGTCACAGATATAGCCTTCAGAATTTGAAAAGGCACTCCTAAATTTATGCCACACCAACTACAAAACTGGCAGGTAGCAACAGAAAAACACTTAAACTTCTTTATGGCAAATGCTCACTGTTACTTTGCTGGTTTGTCATGAAAATGCCCTATGAGATCACACAATTACTAGTTAAGAGTAGAATAAATAAATACATGAATTCTAATCTTAAAAACTGGTAATACAGGAGTGCTGCAGCAGAATTATATTTTTTATTGAGAAAAGACTCTCTAGTGATCAGACTAACAGTTATGCAAGTAGTCGCATTGTTAAACTCATACAAAAGACAGTAAAAATCATTGTATTAATTTCAATATGAATGATTCTAATGCAGAACCTTGTAAAACGAGAAAGACTTTAACGTGCAGCTGAGTTCATTCTCCCATGACATTCCCCATTGAAGTGGTAGGCTTTCATGCCACTATTATCAGCTATTTTCTAAACAATGAAATGGAAAGCAAACAATAAAACCATTTCCTCATTTCTTATTAAGGCATTGTAAGTGGGAACAGCTGCTGTTAAGACTGCCAGTAAGAACTTAAAAAGGGCAACAGACAGCATTTGTGATACCACACCCAAATGGAAGGTTTGACCCAAATTGAACTTTTGTGATCTAGCAGATATGTGTGGTTGTGTGCTGTGCATGCATATATGCACGCACACACACACACACACACACACACACACACACACGCACACATATATATATATATATATATATATATATATATATATATATATATATATATATGTATATATATATATATATATATATATTTATATATATATATATATATATATATATATATATATATATATATATATATATATATATGTAGGTGCCCTCCCCACATCCACAATGTGGAGATCTGTGTCCCTCACGCCCCGTACTAATTATATATCCTAACTCTGAGATCACACAGTCCCCAGGGAAATGGGTATATTCCCCTACCAGGGGATTGTTGATTTCATATACTTGTTGGACATCTGTTTATTCGACCAAATTGGGTCTGCTGACCAAGTTCAAACGGACCCATATATATAAATATATATATATATATATATATATATATATATATATATATATATATATATATATATATATATATATATATATATATATATATATATATATATACATATATATATATATATATATATATATATATGTTCTTGTTGTGTCTTTCGGCTTTTCCCGGTTAGGGTTCGCCACAGCAGAACTCCAGTCCGTTAATGATTGGCAGTAGATTTTTACGTGCCAAGTTGCCGGCCCTGATGCACAACCTTCAACAAAGGTACACCCATTCACACGTCTCCACACAGAAAATGCTCTAGCTGAGAATCGAACACGACAATGTCTTATTGTGAGGTGACAACACTACCGCAGCACCACCACCGCAATATATATATATATATATATATATATATATATATATATATATGTATATATACACACACACACACAAACATATATATCTATATAAACATATAAACATATATATATATATATATATATATATATATATATATAAAAACATATATATATATATATATATATATATATGGATCTATCTGAGTTCATCGACATTTTAAAATACCGAAAACGAATTAACCGACACCAAAACAACGAAACTCATTTAACCGACGCCAGAAGATCGACAGTTCACAAACACGACATCGCATACACCCGACACAACATACCAACAAACAAAACACATCCCCTATCCAACACTCACACACACAACACAAGCACACCAAAATCCTTACAAACAAACACTAACCCATACATACACAACTAACCACAACCCTGACCCAAACCCTTACCCTAAGGTCCGTCACTATCGCACACTCACCCAACCCGCCCCTAACCCTAACTCACTTATCCCACCCCTACCCCTACAAAACACCAACATTGCACACTTACCTTACTGCACACTCACCTAACCCGCCCTAACCCTAACTCACTTATCCCACCCCTACCCCTACAAAACACCAACATTGCACACTTACCTTACTCGCACACTCACCTAACCCGCGCCCTAACCCTAACTCACTTATCCCACCCCTACCCCTACTAAACACCAGCATCGCACACTTACCTTACTCGCACCCTTACCCCATCACAGCTTCTCAGCGTCGGTGTCTTCCTCCGTCGGTCTTCTGCCTCGTCGATCTTCTGGCGTCGGTGACGTGACTTTCGACATTCTCGTGTCGGTTAATCCATTGTCGGTATTTTAAAGTGTCGATGAACTCAGATAGACCCATATATATATATATATACACATATATAGTCTACATTCAAAACTTAAATTACCAGATTCTCAAACTTCATATCACTAAGATGAAAATGCCAAGTTTGCAAAAGACTGAAAGTTTAAAATACCTGACCACACAGTATCAAAAACAGACAAATTAACTGAAACCAAATCATTGAAATTAGCATGTATATGTATAAGAACTTATACTACCTACCTTTCAAACATGGTGTACATCAAGTTTAACACTCCAGGAAGTGTAACAACACTATAGCCAGATGTGTCTTGTAAAAACAGTAAAGCAGTGGTAACAATGTCATGGTGCATTTATCATATGGAAAACAGTTGAAAAGATACATTTATTGTGTATGTATTTATCTTCACTTAAGTGGCATGGATGTATACTTAGCATTCCTTTGTCAAACATTCAAGTTTTACAAATTTTAGAAAGGCTGTTTAACTTATACAATGTTTATGGACTCTATTAGTACTTATATAAATATTTGATGGTATTTTATAAGGAAATAAAATTTTCATATAAAAAACAATATTACTGTTATGAAATATTTAAGTATATAGTGGTGCAGAGAAAAAACCCAAAATGTATACAGCTTGATTTTCAATATTGTGTGGTTCGGTATTTTAAACTTTTAGTCTTTTGCAAACTCGGCGTTTTCATCTCTGTGATATGAAGTTCAAGACTCTGGGAATTCGGGTATTCAAATTATATATATATATATATATATATATATATATATATATATATATATGTAGGTTCATAGGTTCATAGGTTCATAGGTTCATACTAGGCTATCTGCCCGAGGGCATTTACAAGCCTAGCCCATAGTTTTGTGGCTTACGCCACCCCTTTAGTATGGGGAACTATACCCATTATTTTGCTGTGCCTCTGTTGAGCAGTGACACTGAGGTAATCCCTGGGGTATATCTGCGATCTCCCATCCATTGGTCAAGATTTCTCTTGAACAAGGCCAGCGAGGTGCTCTGCCTCGCATATACCGGGATTTTATTCCACCGCATAGGGAGTCTTTGCGTGATGAATCTATCCCTCCAGCACGTCCTATTAATAGCCATGTCGAGGTTTAAGTCTCCCGCCCTTGTGGCTCTGACGGATCTAGATTTTTTGAGGTGAAGCATATTCATCAAATCTGGGTTTGACATGGCCTTGTATGTTAGGCAAAGGTCACCTCTGAGCAAGCGGTGGCGACTGAA